>NC_142461.1:14959696-15262727 GCF_049115385.1 Moschus berezovskii | reverse complement strand
TGAGTCTCTCTAGTAGTAATGGGTGAAGCCAGGATTCAAACCCAGTTCATTGACTATTACGTCATATCCCTTAAAAGCCCAAATTTTGGAATCTCTCCTGACATAGGATTTCAGTTGAGCCCTGGTTGACAGCAGTGAGGAGCTCCTGGGGCTCTGGCATTGAGGGTACCCTAAATCCTATTAGAGCCCCTGAGGTAAAGGCCCCAGTGCTTTGGCCTCCACAGCAGCTAGAGGCCATCCATGGCCTCACTGTCTCATTGTCCTGTGTGTCCTTCTAGAGAAGGGGTAAACCGCAAGGTTGAGCCTCTAGACCCTCCTGCAGGCTCTGCTCCTGGTGAGCGAGTGTTTGTGAAGGGCTATGAGAAGGGCCAACCAGACGAAGAGCTGAAGCCCAAGAAGAAAGTCTTTGAGAAATTGCAGGTAACAAGCTGCACTTTTCCCCTCTTTCCGGGGCTGCTCGGACTGTCTGCAGATTGCTGTTACTGATTCCACACCTGCCCTTTTCCCAGCTGGGCCTTCCTGCATCTAAGCCCCTCTCTTCCTTCATTCCAGCCCTCTCAAATGAGGTACCTGAGGAGCCCCCGAGCCCTCACAGGTACTGAGCACTGACAGACTGTTAGAGGCATCCTGTGAGAGACTGGAGATGTTTCCTCTTTAGATCTTCAGTCTATGATGGGAGATGATCCCCAGTTTATCTGGCACGGCCACACAGGGTCACTGGAAGTGACAGAACCAGGATCAGAGCCCTCCTGGAGTCCTTCCTGCCCAGCCTGGTGAGAACACTGATTCTCAGAGCACTGACTCGCATCACCTGCCCGGAATCCATTCGTGCATTCAACACCTGTTGTGTCCCTAACATGTATGTCTGGCATTGTTCTAGGTACTGGGGCTACATCGCTGCATAAAGCAGCAGAGATTCACTCTCCTTGTGCAGCTAAGTCACTGCATGTGTGGCTTTATCTAGTTAATACTTCGTTTCCTCAACAGACAGGTGTTTCTGGAGGGCTTTTAGAGTGGTTTCTACCTCTCCGTGCTCCTGCAGGTGACAACTGGCTTTGTCCACTTCCTCCTTTCCTAGTTTCCCAGGCTGGTTTTTTGAATCAACTTATTTTTTTCTGGCTATAAAATAAATTTTCATTGTAGAAATGTCTAAAATGTAGGGGGAACAAGATCTATAATTCTGCTAGCTACTGGTTCTGAGAAATGTCATTAGTGAGTGATTGCTTTCCTTCTGGACTTCTTTTATGTATAGTGATAATGTGTTTATATTGGTAGTTTGAGTCGTACTATATGTTTATTCTTTTTCTTTTAACTTTATGCCTCAAAAATTTACCCATCTTCTTAAATACTGAGGAGTGAGAATCATATAGAATCATAATGATCATTTTATCCAAAACCTTATTTGGACATTGAGGTTGTTCTCAGATTTTCACTTAGAATGCTACAGTAGATGCATTGTACCAGTTCTTTGTACTTATTCATGATTATTTTCTTAAACTAAATTCCTAAAGTGCACTTACCTTAGGCAAATGATAGGCGATGAAAGTTTTCACAAACTGCTCTCTTCGAGAAGCTGAGTCACCTTACACTACTGGTAGTATGAGTCTGTTTTCTTGCAGTCCTGCCACCATCACTATAATCACTTTTTTTTTTTTCCTTGCCCAGGCTGACTTTACAATTTCTGACGAGTGCATTGCACAGTGGAAGCAAACCAACTTCATGACCAAGCTGGGGTCCGTCTCCTGTAAATCGCTGAAAGGGGGGAACATCAGCTAGCCAACCTGGCGTCTTCCTCCCTTCTCTCATCATCCTTAGTCATCTCCTCTCTCCTTAATTTGCTCCGTCCATCACCTGCTTATCCATCTCCCAGGACACTGAAGCAGGACATTCAGGACTCTTTTAGGCACAAGACTTGGTGAGGGGCAGCTCAGCCTCCCTAGGGTCCAGGAGCACCCTGTCTGGCTGCAGGGAGAGGCTGACCTGGGGAGTGATGGGGGCAGGGCAGCACAGGGAGTCTAGCCCTATCTTCTTCCCTTGGCAGCTAATCTGACAAATCTGGTTTCAATATAACGTAACTCAGAAAAAGTTCATGCCATAATCCTTCTAATTGGGAAAATATTGATTTCCATTTTTCCTAGAGGTATCACAGCAGCCATGTCTCTGGCTGGGATCTGGTGCCTGAACCCAGCTAATTACAGCCTTTCCCCAACAGGAAACTGTGGGATTTGAAAAGGGGAGGGAAGGGAAAACAGAGAACCTAGTGGTCTACCAAGTGGCTGGCAGCTTTCCCCAAGCATGCCAACTCTGAGGCTTGGCGCTTGGGGGCAGAGCCTGTCCCAGGGTTCCTAGAATGTCCTTTGATCATGCTAGGTGGGGACACTCCCTGAACCAGCTGTGTGTTGTTGGATGGCACAGACTGGTTTTTTCTTCAAGAAGGGGAGGGTGCTTCTCCATAAGCCATCTCAGAACCACTAAATGTCACTGTCATAAATTCAAATAAAATATCTGAACAAGGGTGGCTGGATGGGACCTGTCTGTGAGCTAGACCAGCTCAGGAGAGAACACAGTGCAGCAGCTTCTGGGCTCCTCACCCTGCTTAGGGCTGCGTGTATCTTGGACTTTTGAATCTGTGATGGGGGCATGGGTGGACTGGGCTGGACAGCAGATACCTTGACTTTCCCTTTAGCTGTGTTGAGCAGAAAAGGCTCACTTTGGGGTTCAGAACATTTTCCTTTCTAAATGTGGGTGCAGACCACCACCCTGACCCTCCCCATTAAGCAGCAGCAGCCACAGCCAAGTTTTAATCATTTAATTAACACCTTCGAATGAAACCCACACAGAGTTTTTCCATGTGTCTCACTCCGGCTTCAGGGCAGAGGGAACAGATCGCATAGACATATCAAAGACTCAAAAATTTAAAGAAATATATATATATATATATACTTCTCTCTCTAACATTTTTACGGAAATTAAAAATCAGAGGCTTTTGGTCTCCATGTGCACTAGGTCAAGTTCATTTACCCCAGAGGACAAAGAAGGATAGACTCTTGGGAGATCCTCCCTTCTCCTTTCAACTCTGTCCCACCCAGTGGGGAAACAACTGAAGATAAGGAACAGAGGGGAGGGAAAGACACAGGAGGTGGGCTCCCTCCCACCTCCAGCAGTTCTGTGATGCTAGTTCAGTCCTAGGCCTGATGTCACGGAAGCTTTGGCCTGGTCCTAGTCCCTCATTCCCAGGAGGCTGATCAGGAGCTCTGAGTAGAGCTGGTTTACCGAATGTCTTCCCCATCTTACTGGGCAGGCACAACATGTGCCCGGTGCGCAGGGAAGAACACTAGTTTATAGCTACAGAGAAGATGGTAGAGAGGGCCAAAGGAACCTGGGCTCTCCAACTACATCCCCTGTGCTCCCAGCTCTTGTTCTGGGAGAGGGTCAACCTGTCTCCTGGGTGGAGAAGCAGCTAAAAAGGTTCCTTGTCCAGCTCAAGCCTGAGTCACTGTTGAAGAAAGAAGATTAATACAGAAGGGGCAACCCTGGTGACAGCCACACTGCAGCGGGAGGAAGCACTAGGGTCACCCCCGTGGAACCTCGGAGGAAACTAGCTTACCAACATAGGTGGCACAGGTTGAAAATGGAAAGATTGGTAAGATTCCTGGAGAGATCAGTAGCAGAGACTGACATCTATGTGGGGAAACCACCCAGCCCACCCCTTGGAGCATCAAGGGCCCCCACTTTGACTAGGGAAAAGTCTGGAATAGAATGCACTCTTGGCCTCCCATCCTGTCACTCAGCGTCAGCAGCCCCCCAGTGGAACCACCTGCACTAACAGGCAGCTGCAGAAAGGACATGCACAGAGCAAAGGAAGGTCAGGATGAAATCCATACGGCCAGGTCCCAGCCCACTGCCCGAAGCAGCTCTTCCCTGCCAGCCCCAGCCCCAGCCTTTCATCCACGTCCTCGGTACTTCCTGCCAAGCTGAAAGGGGCTCAGCTCTGCCACAGCCCGTGAGCTCCTGCCTCTAAAGAGTTGTGCTCACCCACCCCAATCTGATCAAGTGAAATGGGGCCAAGTGACCCATGACATGACTCCCTGCTGTTCTCAGAGGGCAGAGTGAGCCTGTGAACCTCCCCTCTGGTGCTATCCGATACCACCCATTTGGACCTTGACAGGCTCCCACTTCCTGTCCCCTGCTTGAAGCACCTGGCAGAACTAGAAGGCAGGAAGCTGGTTGGTGGTAAGTTGAGGCACAGGGGGCCTAACCCCTGCTGCACCTTTTGTGCTTTGGAATGCCACAGCCCCAATCCTGCCTCCAGCCTGGAGAAGCCTGTGGGAATACAACTTGCCTACCTCCAAGAACTAAGGAGCAAACTGGATCAGAGGAGGGGGCAGACAGGTTAGTCCCAGCCATGGGCTCGCTGCTAGGGACTGATGCTGCTGCCATGTAAACAGGCCCTTGGAATGTGGCTTCATGGGTCCTGGGGGATGGACATGCAGCCACTTTTCAAAAGTGCTTTGATTCTGGACTACAGCATGTGTATGATTTGGATATGAAAAAAAAAGAAAGTGAGGTGCTGTGGTCCCCCATCTCTGTGGCCTTGAGGCCAGCAGGGGGCGCAGACATCCACTCCCACCAGCTACCTCCTCCAAGATGAGGCTGAGGCTAAGGCCAAAACTGAAGCGGCAGCTGCCAGAGGTGAGTCCATTCAGGAAAAGGCATGAGAGCTGGGTGACTTGGAGGACAGGATCCACACAGGCTTGCATAAATACCAAAGGCTGTGGAGGTTAAGGCTGCAGGCATCCCCCCAGTAAGTTAAGTGTCTGCCGTATCCTCTCATCCTCGGAGCCGCTCAGGTCCCTGAGAATGTGTTCCTGGGATGGGTCAGCAGTGCCAGCGAGGTGTCTGGTGGTCAGACCAGCTCTTTCTGTGGGTCTGCGGAGGGCAAAGAAGGGACACTCAGCCAGGGGCCCCCAAGTTTGGTTCTGGCCACTAAGAGCCCAGGGCATATCCTCACCCCCTCACTTTACTGACCATGCCAACAGCACAGGGCTCGACATTTTACAAATGCTCCCTCTGTCTCTAATAAAGTATCACTCCTCATACTTCACGGTGAGGAACTCGAGGCCAGGATGGGTGGATAAAAGGGCAGAGCTGGAATTCAAACTCAGTAGGTCTGACTCCAGAGACCCTCATACCAAACTCCTTCAATGGAGCTCATCAGAGGTGACAAGTCACCCTCCCCAGACACCCTGAGACCAGAAAAACCTTCAAGATCCAAGAGCAAGTCCCTAAGGGCAGAACTTCTGATACCTGTGTCCCATGACCAGTGCTGGATTCCACACCCCACCCCTCCCAGACCACTGTACCTGTACCAGGCGGGCCCAACTTCTGCTCCTCCGGGCCCACCAGCTGCAGGACACTTCCATTCTCTGCCAGCTCCTCCTTAGTCCTGTCCTCGGCATGGGGGAGCCCGTTGGTGGGAGGCGCAGTAAGGGGCTCAGCCCGAGGCAAGCTGGGGGAGGTGGGAAGGGGAACGCCCCCAGAAGGCTTGCGAGCCACGGGCGGGGGGGCCTTAGGTGGCTTCTTTGGGGTCTGGGGTGGTCGTTGCTCTGAGATGCTCCTTAGTTCAGCTACCAGGTTCCGCTGGAGGTCAGCCTGGGTCTCCGGGGACACTGGCCGCTCCAGCTGCAGCTTCTTAGTGCCCTTGGAGAAGATGAAGCTGGCCGTAGAGGCAGGGGACCGTGGCTCTGCCTCAGGTGGTCCATTGGGCTGGGCACCCACAGGGCCCGCGCTGACAGCCAGGTTAGAGGCCTTGAGCCGAACAGCCGCGTGGAGCCCCGAGGCAGTGGTAGACGCTGCGCTTGCCCGCCCTGACAGGGCCCTTCGGAGTGGCTTCTGTGGGGGCGATGGCCCTGATGCTGGATTTGGAGCCACTGTGGGAGCGCCCACAGAGCGCAGCCGAACCGTCTGCAGGAGTGAGGGTGTGACCAGTGGCACGGTGGCATCCTCCCGGGGAAGGACCCCACCCTTGCTGCAGCCCACCGGCTCCTTCCGAGGGGCCTTGGCCAGAAGCCCTGCAACAGAGCTGGCAGCAGGTGGGGCTGGTGGGGCTGGAGGAGGGTCTGGGGTACCAGGGGGCTGGTTCTGGAAGGAAACAGCAGGTAAGGAGGCCTCTGGGAGGGGTGAAGGGCCTGCAGGCTCAGGGCTAGCCACAGAGAAAAAGGCTTCCTCAGGTGGTGGGAAGTCGGCCATGGACAGGTCCTGCTCCTCTGGGGTAGGAGGCGGGGGAGGGGGCCAGTTGGGATCTTGGAGGGGCTCGTCAGCGGTCTCCGGGGCAGACAGAGTCACCTCTGGCTTCTTAGTGGGGGGTGGGGGTGGGTGATACGATGGGGGTGGGGATGGAGGGGGTGACCGGTCTTTGGAGGCAGCAGGAGATGCCTGAGGTGGAGTCAGGGATGTCTGGGGAGTGGGTGGGGACTCAGGGCTGGCAGCAGTGGTAGAGAGGGGCCCAGGGACTACAGCAGGAGCAAGGTCAGCTTGGTTTGGACTCTTGGGCTTAGAGGGAGGTGGGGAGAAGGGGGCAGCCACCTTAGGGTGAGGAGGTATGACAAACCTGTCACCCAGGACAGTCGACATGTGAGGACCAGAGCGGTCTGAGGGTGCTGGATCAGAGGAAGAGGAACACAGAGACGTGAGGGAGGAGGAGACGGAGGCCCCAGGAGATCGAAGGGAAGTGACACGTTCTGGTTTGGGGGGCTGGGCCTTGCCTGGGGAAGCAGGGGCCCCTGCTAGACCCTTGGGAGGGAGGGTAGGGGTACCACTTTGGCTCGAGTATCCACTGGAGGGTGAGAGTGTCCGTTCCGGGGAGCGTGGGGGGCGCCGGGAGCCACCCGGAGACAAGCCAGACACCCAGCCGCCTGCCGAGCTGGGTGGACAGGGCGGGGCCGCCGTCCCTTCCGACCCTCCAGTGGTGGGCGGCCTGGGCGGCTGCAGCTGCTGCTTCCGCTCAGGCTTGGGAGGCAGCCCCAAGGGCCCATCAGGGACCGCTGAGCTGCGCTGATGGAGCGAGTGGGTCCGACGGGGAGGCGGCGGGGGCCGCTTCAGCTTACGTAGGGACACGCTCCGGCCAGACAACTGGCCCCCGCTCCGAATGCTGACAGTGTCTGAGGCTTCGGCGGTGCTGCCCCCGCTGGGAGAGCCCCGCCCGCTGCCCCCCTGCGGAGGCGGCACCACGCTACTGTTGGCCACGGAGCCCTCTGGCCGGCCCTCAGAGCCACCCTTAGAGGAGAGGGTGGAGCCATCAGACACGATGGTCTCGGAGGACTGAGAGTGGCTCCAGGTGTCGCTGGAGGAGGAAGGGTGGCGGCTGCGGGGCCGCGGGCTGGAGGCCGAGGAGAAGCGGCCCAGAGAGCGGACGGAGGCCGGGCTGGCTGAGAGCAGGCTGCAGCGGCTCAGGGTGCGCAAGCTGCAGCGGCCCAGGGCCACCACATCCACGGTCGGCGGCAGCACGGCGTGAGGGATCAGCTTCGACAAGTAGGTGGCCTGGGGCGAGATGGACATGGCCGGGCTCAGGGGTTCTGGAGGCCCGGCCCCTCCCGTCAGTCCAGGCACTGCGAGGGACATGGGCCGGGTTAGCGGAGGGGGCCGAGCCCCCGTGGACCGGCCGAAGAGCGTGTCATCGCGGTAGATGCGGTCGATGTGGCGCTGCAGCATGGCCTCGGCCCCGGCTTCGGCCTCTGCCTCCAGCGCCTGCAGGGACACCCTGGCCCCCTGCCCCGCGGCCGGGCCTGCCGGACGGCCATCCACTGTGGGAATGCGTACAGCGTCCCGTGGACCCGGAGGCCGAGGCGTACCTGGTGGCTCACGTTCATTCCGCAGGCCTGGAACGGATCAAGGAGGACGTGGGAGTCAGCAGAGGGGTGGGCCAGGGCTCCCACCCACAGTCTCCTCAATGGGGTGCTCACCGAGTTCCTTCTGCACGTGCTGCGGCAGTCCCAGCACCGTGCTCCGCCGCTCCCGCCGCCGGCGCCCCGACTTTCCAGATGGTTTGGGAAACGAATCGTGGGGCCGGAAGGTAGAGCCTGGGGGCCAGTCCAGGAGAGAGAAACTGTTAGAGCAGGTCTTGGGGCACATTCTGCCAAGGACGACTTTTACAGACTATTAACAAGAGCTCTGCCAAAAAAGATTTCCACCATCAAGTAGGCATGGGCAAAACTGGGTTAAAGCTAGATGCTCTTCCGCAAGGTTCTACTAGGTCAGTAAGGATAATTTCCATTTAGTGAACACTTATTATGTGTTCTAAACACTTGGCATTTGTTCCCATAAGGTAAGTATTCTTGTCCTCCTTTTTATAGAACATCAAACAGAAACACAGAGAGGTAAAGGGTTGGCCCAAGATCACATGGCTGTATCAACACAAGGCTCAAACCCAGGTTTCTCAACTCTGAACTATCCTGCTTTTCAGTTAACGTTCATTGCGAATCTCCAAGAGGACATAGGGTACTATGTTTCCTGAATTCACTGAATCACAGAGTCTTGGGAAACAATAGATTAGGAGGAAAAGGGAAAGCTGCAGGGGCTGGGTACCCGCCACCCCCACCCTCCCTTGCCCGAGAATCCCCGGCTGGTGAGCAGACACCTTTGCGCTGTATCATCTCAGAGCGGATGGAGAGCGCGTCCTCTGCCGTGGAGCTCTCAGCTGTGTAGGATGTGGTCTGGCTGCAGAAGGAGATGCTATCATCATCTGGCCCAGTGCGGGAAGACTGTTGGGAGAAGGATCAGCCCAGAGGCATGAGTGGGGCTGACCCTTGCCTCTGCAGGTTCCCCCTTTTGAACTTCTGACTCAGATTCACCCCTCCTAACATGCCCCAGCATCACCTAGCACTGAGCAGGCATCAACCAGAGCTACCCTGGACCAGCCCTCAGCGGGCAACTAGTCTAGTTTTTCACAATACAGAAAGGAAACAGATCCAGAAAGGTTCAAAGACATACTTGGCAGAGGTCAAGTCAAGCAGGGAGGGAAGAATATAGTCAGGACTGAGCTGGAGGTGGAGCGCACCTGTAAGCTCTGGGTGTCTCCATGGTCCCAGGCACCCTTGTTCAGTTTCTGTTTTTCTGAAAGACATCAGAGAGGTATGCTGAGCCAGGCCCCTGGCTTTGCAAGCTGAAAGCATCACTGGATGAGCTGAAAGCATCGCTGGACGGGGAGGGAGGCCCTTACCTTGGTGCTGGAGGGAACGGAGCCCCTCCTGGGCCTGTGTGTGTAACTCTTCCAGGTGAGGCGGTCGCCCACTAGGGAAGAAGACATTGTCCTGGTGGTCATCCACTACAGACCCTGGCCCCTGGCCGGGCCCTACACTCAGTCGTTTGTCGCTCTCAGCCTTGGCAGAGCCTGGTGGGATGAAGGAGGAAGGAAAGTGAGGCCCAAAGGCATCTGGGTCCTGAGAATGCACAGACACTGCAGCAAGGGCACCCACAGTCCCCAGGGTACCCAGGGCACCTGCCTGGTATAGACTTCTCTTAGTCTGTACTCACAACCCACAGTCCTCGGGTATATATTTCATACACACAGCTCCCAAAAATTGGGTTGGCTGAAAAGTTCATTCTGGTTTTTCCATAACATCTTATGGAAAAACCCCCAAATGAACTTTTTGGCCAACGTGATACATACTCAAGCTGTATCCAAGTGTACATATATCTGAGTACCCACAAGACACAAAGGGCCCCATATAGAGGCACATATGCCCATTATATATGCACACAACACCCACAGGCTTCATTTAGTGTGTATACAAACAAATAGCATCCAAGTATAACCACATCTGCGTGCCCACACCACAGCACACCCAGCCCCCAGGTATACACACGACTCCCACAGTCCCCATTCTGTATCTACGCAAACAGTACCCATATATACATACAACTGTCACTCCGAGCCCCATGTAAGACACTCCAGTGTACACACAGGCCAGAGCAAATACATTTCTCTTGTCTCCAGATTCTGAGCTCCACTTTACAGAAAGACAAACCACCTTTCTGTACACCTCCCTGGCCCAGGTCCAAGAAAAAGACACACGGGACACTAGGAAGGGGTGGGCACTAACACAGGTCATAACTGGATTCCCAGAAGTCCTGGGGTGTGGGCTAAACCAAGGATATGGCCTCCAGGGTCCCCCACTCACCCATGCAGCTGTCCCTTAGTGGCAGGATAGGCAGGGGAGGGGAGAAGACGGACCCTAGCCCCTCCACTCCCAGATGAGGCAGCCCCAGCCTCTCTTGGGGACCAGTCCCAGGTATCCCCTCTCCTCGCCTCTCCTCGAGGCCCAGGCCCTGATGCCAAGGAGCCAGGGATCCATTACAAAGGATCTTGTTACAGGCCCCGCCCATGGAGGAGCTGGTCATCTAATCCTGGGAATAGGGGGCTGTGTCAGCACTGTGCAGCCCCAGCTCCCCTTTAAATGGAACCCACAACATAAGCAAAAGCTCGGTGTGGGTCACGTGACCTTGGCAGCACCTTGTGGAGCAACAGGAACAAAACAAGCCCTTTAAAGGGCCACACCCCAAGATCAGGGTCTTCAGTTCAGACACCTGACCTGTCCCTTCCTCCTTCCTCAGCCCATTCCTCAATAGCTGAGCTCCTGCCCAGAGAATCCTCAGGAAACCCACAAGGTCAGAGCTGGGGGCGTCTCTCAGCGATCCTCTCCCTAATCTCCTGAGTTTACAAGTCCATAAACAGGCCCCAAGAGGAAAGGTCTTGCCTAAGGTCACCCAGCAAACTGCAGTCAGAGCCAAGACTAAACTACAGGTTCCCAGAGGGGCCTCCTGAATCATACCCACACTTGGGGGCCCTTTGGCGTCCCCAAAAAGTCTAATAAGCTCTGGCTCCTACATCTTAATACAGACCTGAAAGCCCATATCCTACAAGAAAGTAGGGTGAGGCCCCTCCCCTCAAAACCACCCCTCAGGCCTTCAAACAGGATTTCCCTGATCTGTTCCCCAACTTCCAGGGTCACTACTTTCCTCTCCACTCTGCTCCCCACCTGCCATCCTCCCACACACCTGAGCCCACCTGGGAGGGGGTGCCCTCCCTCTTGGAACTAAAGTACTGGGATGTACACAGTAAAGTATCAGCACCCCTGGAGGAAGGCAATCCTGCCCTAGGGCTGCAGGCTTCAAGGTCAGAGACACCTAGAGCCGCCCTCCAAATAAGCAGAAAGCAGACAAAGGCAGTGGAAGAGCAGTGGACAAAGGCATCGCGGCCGATAGGGCAGTCTGGCCTCATTACCAGCCCCCAGCCCCCATCCCATGACCTTCCCCGGCCTCGATCCCCCATCCTACAGAAGGGTCTGGCAAATGGGGGTGTCGGGGATCCCTCATCCAAGCCCCCCCAGCCACACCCACTCACCCTTCTTCTTAAAGAGCCCGAGGAGCGCCGGGAGGTGGCGGCCCAGGAACACCACCATGACTGCAGGCGCCACTGGGGCCGTCTCCTATGCTGACCTCTCCAAACGCCCAGCGACGCCTTCTTCGCTAGAACCCAGCGCTGAGGGGACCAGTCTGCCAGAGCCCAGCTGCAGAGCGCCGGCTCCAGCCAGAGGAGGGGGAGGGGCTGCTCCCCAGGTCCTCCTCCCACCTTCGCCACTGATCCCGCCCACCACCGACACGACCGCCCCCGAGTGCGGGGCTGAGACAGGAACCCTCCCAGGCTACGACAGGGAAACTGAGACCCAGAGTTTCTGAATACCCTGCTCTTATAAAGGGGATGACTAAGAGGGTCAAAGATAGTCAACTCCAGGGGCCGCCCAATGCCCGCCCCCACTCCCCGCCTTCCCAAGTCTTTTCCTAAAGTCAGGAGCCAGAGCTAAAGCAAGGGTCCCAGCTGCCAGATGGGAGGTGGAAGAGCCACTAGACTTGGCATGATGCCCAGCCCCAAGTCCTCCTGGCTGGTGAGGGTACTTCCCTGGGGAAGGATCTCAGAGCAGGCAGCGGCCAGGCAGAGGCTCAGGACTGCCTGTGGGGATGGCAAAGCCACTAGCAGAGGTTCTGGAGGAATGGGAGCCAGCCCAGAACACATGCTGGGAAGCCAGGGAGACACCCATCATGGTAGCAGGTGCCAACAGCCCCTCGTGTGTGTGTTCAGCCCCAGGTTTTCCAAAGGACTGTCTTCCCACTTGGGTGACGTGACATCAGCAACCCCAGCAGGAAGCACTGTGAACTCTGCCACACGACAGAGGCAGGCCTTCCACACAGACTTCTTGATTCTCCTGCCCAGGATCCTTCCCACTGGCCTCACTCTTGACTCAGTGACTCTGCTGGATCACCAGGCAAGAAGAACAGAATTAGCCAAGAAACAGTTCATAGATGAGGGCAATAAGAGTGGGGGCAGTAAGGCACTTGCAGGGAACTCAGGTCCAGGTTCAAGTCCAGCTCCATCACATACAAGTAATGACCCCTTATGGAAACAAGGCCAATAACTACTCTTCGTAAGACATTTGTTTAATCAGCAAATATTTATTAAACTAGTACTAGGTGTTATAGCTAATGGAGAATTTTTACCTTGTTCACCAGTGTATCCCTAGTGTCTGGCACATACAATGAGTTCAATAAATATTTGATGAATACATGAATGAGGTGAACTAGCAAAATAATTTCAGATAGTGAAGGCTGAGGAGCTGTGACAGGAAGTGTGTAACCTGAGGGGGCACCAAAGGAAAGCCTTTGGAAGCAAGACCTAAAGAATGAGAAGAAGTCGGCCAGGCCAAGTGCTGGGCACAGAATCTTCTAGGAGGCAACAGCAAGCCTAAAGCCTGAGGCAGGAGTGGTGGGGTGGGTTTCCCAGAACAGAGAGGAGGCCAGTGTGGCTGGAATACCATGAGCAAGGGCGAGAAAGCAGGTGAGAAGAGGCAGGAGCCAGGTCAGGGAGGGCCCCCTTGGCGCTGACAGAGTCTGGATTTTATTCAAAGAACCCCAAGAGGTCAGTACTAAAGGTTAAGCTGAGTGTTGACAGTGTTAAAAGAGATTGCCCCTGGCAACTCCAGAAAGAGTAGCTAGCTGAGGGACTTCCCTGGAGGTCCAGTGGTTAAGACTGTGCTTCCACTGCAAGGGGCACAGGTTCAATTCCTGCTTAGGGAACTAAGATCCCATATGCCATGCCAGGCAGTTCAGCCAAAAAAAAAAAAAAAGAGTAGCTGAGACTGTGGAAGAGAAGATCTGTGAACCATAAAGAACAGTCCCCCAAACTCACCTGAGGACACCCCTTTCTCTCTCTCTGAGTCCCTAGAGATCTAAGAATTCACAGTGACTCCCATGCCATAAGATCCTTCTGCTGGTCCTTCTCCACTTGCTGTGCCACTTCTTACAGACCACTCACACAGACAGCTGAGCCTTCACTCTCCAGAGAACAAAATTCTGTGGGGCTACATAGTATATATCCACAGATCACTGAAATCTAAACAACACTTTTAAGAAATAGGCTTTTTTTCCCCTTTGGCTGCGCTGCATAGCTTACAGGATCTTTGTTCCCTGACCAGGAGTTGAATTTGGGCCCCAGCAGTGAAAGCCCAGAATCCTAACCACTGGACCACCAGGGAATTCCCAAGAAGCAGGCATGTTTATCTCCATTTTACAGATGAGGATAATGGACACCAGAGAGGAGAAGCATTATAATAAAGCTGGTAAATGACAGGGCAGCATTGGTACTCAAGACCACTTGAATCCAAAAGCCACGTTCTGCCCGCTGTGCCAGCTACAAACCTGATCTTCCCTCTGAAGCGGAGATCACCCCCACAGATGGGAGGTTTCTTGGCTACATCGTCCACTCTTCCCTCCCTCTTAGGCCAGACCCATCCACCCCTCTTATGAGTCCCACTCAGACAGAAAAGAACAGTAGACTGACACTTGTAGGGTGATTAATTCATGCCAGGCACCATGCCAGACACTGGTGGAAGGCAGTCTCTGCCCTCTCAGATCTGACAACAGTCCTTTGAGGTAGGTACTCAAAGGTACTCTCCTGGTAACTGACCTGTGAGGCTCAGAGAGCCAGGAGACTGCCCAAGCTCTGGCTGGCCCCAAAACTGGAGCCTTCAACCCTGCAGGACCAAGTCATGCTCAGCTTCCCCCAACCAGGGAAACTAAAGGCTGAGCTCTGCTAAGTCAGGGGCTGGGGGAGCATCAAGGAGGTCCCAGGCCTGCAGCCTGCGGTCAGGGCCACAGCTGCACATTCCCTAGTCTGATCCAAGGTTCTCACACTTGATAACATCTGGTTCCCCCAGCAACACCCTGCCCCCAACCAACTGCAGCTTGGCCAGGGCCGAAGCCACTCTGAGCCACTTCAGGCACAGGTCGACACACCTGTAGCTCCTCTGGGGAGAGGCTCAGCAAGCTGAGTCTTGGGTGGAGAGCATGCACCTCGCCAAGAAACTGAGGCCCAGAGGACGGAAGGACCTTGGCAAAGGCCATACTTGGAGTCCGTGTTGTAGGACCTTCTGCCCTGGCAAAGTTCAGAGGTGCAGACGGGCTGAGGCGCACCGCGCTGCCTCCTCCGCCTACCTGCCCGGGGGAGGAGGCTTCCCGGATCTGAGGAGACACCTTGATCCCGGGCACGCCTCCCAGGACGCAGGGCACACCAGGAAGCACACCTGCAGATACCGTCCACCAGCAGAGGTGTGCAGCTCACACCTCCAAAATGTCTCACTGGGGCCACCCCCACAAGCGGGCCTCTCATGAACACATCCACAAAGCACACCCAGGCCTCCGTAAGCCACGTGAACACCACTGAACAGATTCACACAGGGCCCTGCAAGGTGGCTGCTTGTACACGAAGGCAGGTGCACGGATCTGTGGCTCTGGGGCCCTCCTGAGCCTGGGAACAGGGAGGAATGGGGCAGGGAGCCCCCGCCCCTCCAAGGCCACGCGCACCTGTGCGCAGGCGTACACACTGTCTCGGCAACATCCTCCATGGGGTGAGGCCTCAACCTGCCCCATTCCAGAGCAAGGGGCGGGGGCTGAGGCACGCCCACAGCCAAGCCGGCCTGACTCAGGGGAGAGGAATGAAGGGGGAGGGCACAGCTGCCCAGGTGGCCTTGCTCTGGAGCCAGGATCCAGGGTGTTTGGAGGCCCCTGCATCTCAACCCCTCCGCAGCTGTACTGGTGGGCCACCCAAGGCCCAGAGGGGACCAGGGCCTTCCTATAGGAGCAGCATCCAAAGCACGGGTAGATTTAATTCTGTTAGAGGCGAGGCAAGACAAAGGGAAGTGAATGTAACTCTCAGGTGGAGGCGCTTTACAGTTCTCGACACACTTTCTCTTCTACTGTCTCAAAGAACTTGCAGAACAAGAAACCTGAAAGGAAGGTGTGAGCTCCCCTCTTACAAATGAGTGCAAGGAGGTCTGTGGGAAAGTGACTTGCTCAAGGTCATCGAACCAGGAAGTGGCTGAGCCCAGAACCCGGGTCTCACTCCAAATGCCTTAGTGACCCTAAGTCTCGGGAAGTTAAGGGGTCAGAGAGGGGGGAGGGGACAGTAGCCTCAGTCATGGCCCAAAGTGGGGGGACTCTGCACCCCACTTCTGCACAGTGGGAATCCCCCTTCCTTTTCTCAGTGCGAAGCTCCGCCCCAGCCTGGGCAGAGCTGACAGGCCGGTTCTAAGGTAAATATTGGGGGCAGGGAGTGCCAGGGACAGGGAGAGGAGGATCCCATCCCACAGGCGCCTGGGGGGACAGACAGTAACACAGGGAGGAATTAGCTACCATAATATTAGTAAATGGCATAATGAGTTTCCGGGTCAGTATCTGTTGCTGACAATGACATAAGAATCTCTTTCCGCCAGGGTGCGATTCTGCCTTTCCCAAACCATTTCCTTTGTTCCTTCAAGGCATGATTATCCTCATTTTATAGATGCCAGAGAGGCAGTCACCATGAAGCCAGGAGAGAAAAAGGCTGGGAGTCAGAAGGTCTGGATTCCAGGCCTTGAACAAACGAATCAGCCTCTCAGGGTATCTGCAAGGTGGGACTAATCCCCACTCACAGAGTGCCTGGGAAAGTTAAAGCCAGACAACCAAGTGTAAAGGCAAAGTGTTATCATCAGAGGGAGCCTCTGCCTCTCCAGGTGTGGGGCCTGTGTGTGTGCACAGTTGCTCAGTCATGTCCGACTCTTTGCAACCCCAAAGACTGCAGCCTGCCAGGCTCCTCTGTCCGTGGAATTCTCCAAGCAAGAATACTGGAGTGGATAGCCATGCCCTTCTCCAGGGAATCTTCCCGACCCAAGGATTGAACCCATGTCTCCTGTGTCTCCTGCATTGCAGGTGGATTCTTTACCTACTGAGCCACCCAAGAAGCCCCGTGGGGCCTTTTTACTTACAACAATAAATAAGCTAGTCCTGACTGAGTGCTGCCTGAGACACACATGGTCTCACTAAACGCCCCTTGTCATACAAAGGCACTCCCCCAGGGTTAGTGACCTGTCCAAAGCCACACAGCTAATAACGGCAGAGTCAGGATGTGAGGCCAGCTCAGACTGGCCGCTGCTCTTCCCATGCCACCAGAGGCCTCCTCTCCCATCCACTTGCAGAGCGCTCTTCAAATTTCAAGTGGCGTTAAGAACCATTTTTAAGATAAAGTCTGATAAGGGACACTTAACATCAGCTTCCTATCAGCTCCTCAGTGACCTAGCCCCATCTGGTAGCCCTAACCTCCCTGTTTGGGAGTTCGGATCCCACACCAGATATCTCACTGCCGTAGGAGTCAGAGGTCCGAGGCCTGAGCTCTCACTGCCCCTCCACTGCAGTTTGATCCTGAACCAGGCACTGCCTTCTTCTGGGCCGAAGTCTCTATGAGGTGGGAGGGCTGGGGAGACAAATTCTGAAGAGCCCTTGGCATGTATGACTCTGCCCCAAGAAAGAGGGTAGTGGTCCCTCACTTTGGGTCAGGGCCTGGGGCAGCGAGGGGGTTCAGCTTCCTCTCAGATCCCTCAGACCAGAGAGGGCTGGCCCAGCCCTTTATCTGGAAGCCCAGGGCTCCAACAAGCAAGTCTAGACTTACAGTTGATCACAAGTCGTCCCACCCTAGTCAAATGAAAATGTAGATGGAAGGGGGCAGGGGAGGTAACAGGAGCACCCCTTCTCCCAGCTGTGGCCCCGGGGCTCCGGGTCCAGAGGCAGGGGGAATCTGACTCCACTAATGACTTGGTCCTGTCCCTCAGTTTCTTCATCTGCAAAGTGGGAAAAATAAACCCTACCAGGAGGGGGCTGTGTGTGTAAACCTCACAGCATAATGCATGTGGGAACAGGAGGCGGGCAGGGTGCTGGGGGTACTCCTTGAGCTCCCAGTTCACATCCTCCACCAGTCCCCCAAACTTCCCAGGACTAACTGCCCAGCTGGCCTGGGGCTGGGAGAATTGAGTTGAGAACCAAGGTCAAACAATCCTAGCAGGTTCCAATGTCTTTCCAGCAACGAGGAGGCCTCTCCCCATCCATCCTCACCCTTCTCTATGGTTCAAGGACATCTGCAACACAGGGCTGACCCTTCCTTAAAACTCAGTTTCCCTTCCCACTGCCCACCAGCTCCCTCGCCAAGCCCTTAGAGGGTTTAATGCTTAGTCTTCAACCCCTGCCCTTCCTCCACAGTGTTTTCTCCACCTTTGCACCCCACAGAGTCCCAGTCTCCCAGGGTCTCAGGCTTTCTTCATCAGAGGACCTGCAGGCCCCTCCATCATAGGAGGAAATCCATCTATACCTAAAGTAATTAAGAGCGCAGTCTTTGGAATCTGACAGGCTTGGATGTGAATCCCCATTCAGCAACCTCCTCGCTGAGTAGCCTTGGACAAGTGACTTAACTTCTCTGAGCTCCAGCTTTCTCATCTGTAAAATGGGGAGAACAATAGCTTCTGACTTGTAAAACAGCTGGAGGACACATGAATTAATTGATGTAAAGGGTTTAGCATTAGGTTTATCTCTGCATAGGACTTCCCTGGTGGCTCAGTATTCTTGCCTGGAAAATCCCATGGATGGAGGAACCTGGTAGGCTACAGTCCATGGGGTCGCAAAGAGTTGGACATGACTAAGCGACTTCACTTTCTTTTCTTTTTTATCTCTGCATTATCTCTGCTACCATCCCCCAGTCAAGCAGCCTCAGGCACAGAGCCTTCACAGCCCTCTCTGGCCCATACAGCTCAACATCTGATTAATCCCAGGTCTGATCACTTCTGCCATCTCCTCCCAGTCTCTACAGCTGCCACTCCTTTTCCACTCCCACAGCCCTCACCCTGTCCCTAGCCCTCACTTCACCACCTCTCCCCTGGATTACTGCAACAGCCTCCAAACTGTTCTATGAGTCTCTACTCTCACCACCCCACCCCCCAACCTGTCCTGCCTGCACCTGCCATCCTCCTAACACACCACTTTCATAGGCTCCTCCCTTGCTCAAACACCTTCACTGGCTCCCTGTGGCCTGTAGACTGCAGCCCTCTCTGTTTGCCTGGCATTCTTTCCCCCATCCTTTCACAGACCAATCCAATGAGTAAGTACTCAAGCCTCAGTCCCATACCTAGGCCTGTGTCAGCAGAGGCCGAGGCCAGGGAAACCTCAGAATCCTCAGCAGAAGTAAAAATAAAAGACTGAAGGTTACATTCACTTTTTCTCCTCCCAGGCTCAAGGAAGAAGCCTCAACTACGTTTCTTTCCAACCTCCATACTCAATGTCACAGTCTTTGTTCATGACCACAGCTGAAGTGCATCCTTGGCCAGGTTCTCTCATCTAATCAACAGTTAACAATATGTTAACTTTTTTTCTTTTTTTGCTGTTCCACATGGGCATGTGGGATCTTAGTTCCCTGACCAGGAGTTGAACCTAGGCCCCTGCAGTGGAATCACAGAGTCTTAACCACTGGGCTGCCAGAGAAGTCCCAACAGTTAACTTCTTTAATACCAGCTCCCCAGTTTTCTAAAACAGATCCCAACCCAAAAGCCTTTTAATATAGCCTAGAATATTCCCTAGCCCCCACACTTACTTCTGTGTTGCCTTGACATTGCTTTCTGGGTTTTTAAGAACACCTTCAAAGCCTGGTTGACCCTTGAGTTGTAGCAGGAACTGAAAGAACACAAGGGCTGCTAGAAGCCCCAGGCCTCTTCCTTAAGAGGTGGAGGGCAGAAGACTGTTAACACAGCCCTCTTAATCTCTCTCTCCCCCACCACAAGTGGTCACAAGTCTGGACCCACAGTTGGTTCTCAGGAAACCATCAGATTAGAGTGGCCATCTGAGGGCAGATGAAGATCCCCAGCCCCAGCCCCACCCACTCAGTGCAGATTCCAAGAGGAGAGACAGGTGGGCACAGGCCAGATTTCAGGATTACTGGGACAGGGAGCCTGGAAGATTCAGGAGTCTCTCATCAACCCAGCTTCTGAGGAACCTCAGAGAGCCTACCAGAATTAAACTAACTTTCTTCCTAATAACCATGATTATTCTTCAGACCACTGCAGGCAGTGACCTTGGATAAGTCCACCTTCTTTAGACCTCAGTACCTTTCACCATGAAATAACCAGCCAGAAACTGCAAGGATCCCAAAAAGTCACCTAAGCTGTGCTGCCCTAATTTGACAGACAGGCCTCCTCTAGGAGCCAGGGATGTCCAGAAAAGTGAAAGCAATTTGCTCAAAGTCATTGAGCCCATACCAGAGACACTGGGAGAACCCAGACCCCCTAAAAATTCCCAGGCTTGGTCCTTTCTGTCGCTCCCTGCTTCGAGGGATGAGATCATCAGGCTTAATTCAGAACCTCTAGGAATGTGGAACCTGGGAAGACATTAGTGTATTCCCCCACCACAATAGGGAAGCCCCCCTAAGCCATCTTCTCTGGGAGTCTCTCATTCCCAAAGACCAGCAGACACCAGACTCTGTTGCAGACCCCTTATCTTGTGGGGTAGGGGGTGGCTCACTGTCCTGCCCCTACCCCACGTCTGAATTCACCAGGTGAGGGAACTAGGCACTCTCGACAGCCCGTCCTCCCCAACACCCCTTGGGACGCGGGGATACCCTGAACCGCCACACCCGCTGGGGGAAACCAGGAATTCCGGCTCCCAGCCCTGGAGCTGGAGGCCTTCCCAATTCTGCCCCCTCCCCCCGACTTGGAGGATGGAATGTGACACGCGGAGGGATCCCGCAGCACGCCGGGAGGGGCTGCGTTCCAGCTCGGTGGCTGCACTGAAAGGGGGAGATGCGGCGGCGACCACGGGACCGCGGGTGGGAGGGGAAGGGGGACAGACAGAGGCCGCGGCGGTGCGGATGGGGGTGGGGAGGGAACCCAGAGAACCAGTCCGACTCCCGATCACGCCAGATGGAGGCGGCCCGAGTCTCCAGCCCCTGGTTTCCTGCTTCTCCCCTTCACCTTTGTCTCCCCTCCCTCCTGCAAACTTTCAGCCTGTGGGGGCTAAAGCCTGGGGACCAAATGTGCGTGCGTGAGTGTGTCTGTGTGTGTATAAGTGCTTTAGGGTCTGGATGGTTGTGCAGTTCTGAACCTGTGTGTATGTATGTGTGCCTAAGGCGTTGGGCAACTCTACCTACATGAATGACTGTGCCTGAATCTATGCGTGTGGTGGTGTTTGTGTGACTGTATAAGCAGTATACATAGGTAGGTGTCCCACTTAGGATCTGTGGGTCCCTCCCACGATGGTGTGGGTGTGAACGTGTATGTGATTTTGTGTCTGCATGTCCGTACGTCTCAGTGGGTGTTGTGTAGTTTGTGAACATGTACGTGTGCCCGCCCGCGGGTATTCGTGCGTACATGTGTCTGTCTGCATGTGAGGGGTGGGGTCTGAGAGGGGGATTCCCGGCCCCCCCAAACTCACACCCGACAAGCCCCGGGAGGGGGCAGCAGCGGCGGCGGCGGCTGCGGCAGGCAGACCCTCCTCCCCGCCTGCCCCGCCCCCACCCCCAGCCCCTACCTGCCGGCCGCTTCGCCGACCGCCCGAACCGCCAGAAGCTGCGGGCCCGGGGGCCGCTGGGGGCCTTCCTCTTGTGGTGTGAGTTGCCCATGGTGGGCGCGGGAGCCGGCGCGGGAACCCTAGCGCAGCCCAACCAGCCCGGCCGCCGGGCCCGCAGCCACAGGAGGGAGGCAGAGAGAAGCGCGGGCGGCCACCGCAGGCGCCCCCAGCCCGGCTCGGCCACGCCCCCGGGCTCTGCGGCCAATGACCGGGGAGGGGCGGGGCCGGTTGAGGGGCGGGGCCTGGCGCAGCTCCTTCAGGCTCCACCTCTCCGAGGACCTGGGAGACCTGCTGAGCCGCCCCGCCCAGTTGCTCTGGGAACTGCCGGGCCTGTCCAGGTGGAGCCGGCTGGTCTTTCGCTCTCCCAAGCCAGGGACTGCCTCTGAGGATTGCAGTGGAACCAAGAGAACTAGGGGCCCGGGGCCCTAGGCTCCAGATAGGCGGGGTCCGGAACCTTGCTGCTGCTAGGGACAACCAACCACTACCCCGTGAGTGTCACGTGTCTGCGTATCTCTTGTCTCTGCTTGTTTGTACAAATATATTTATCTGACTATATTTCTGTAGTAACTGTGTTCAAAATAATAACAGAACACTGGTATATGGCACTTACTATGTGCCAGGCACTGTGATAACTGCTTTCATGCATTATTTCATTTCATCCACAAAACAATTCTATTAAGGTAGGTATACTTTTTATCATCTCCATTTTACAGATGGGAAAACTGAGGTTCCATGAAGTTAACTAATGAGTCCAAAGTCAAACAGGATTAAGCTACAGAGTCAGTACTCAAACCCATACTGAGACCAGTACCCACTGCTTCAAGCTACCTACCCCTCCACTTTATCTGTGCCTCTCCATGACCTTGAAGGACATATACTTGGATATTTGTATTTGTGTGCTTGCATGTGGCTGTGTCATTGTGTATATGTAACCCTGAACATGTAGGTTCCTCTTTGTGTAGTCATCTGTGACCGCATGCCTGTATCTATATAATTGAGTCTGTTTACATTGGTTTGGATTTGTGCTTTTGCATATTTGCCTGTGTAATTCTGACTCTCAAGCTGGTGGAATGTCACTGATTTTTATGTATTTGAGTATGTAACAGTCTGCTTCTGTGCATGTAAGTGAAAAGGTTTGTCTCTAAGACTGTGTAATTTGCATGTGCTTTTGTGGATCAGTATGACTGTGCAACTGTCTATTTGATACACCCATATCTGGGCTTCCCAGATGGTGCTAGTGGTAAAGAACCCTCTTGCCAATTCAGGAGACATAAGAGATGCAGGTTTGACCCCTGGCTCGGGAAGATCCCCTGGAGAAGGGCATGGCAATCCACTGCAGTATTCTTGCCTGGAGAATCCCATTGACAGAGAAGCCTGGTGTACAGTCCATAGCGTCACAAAGAGGTGGACGCGACCGAAGCGACTTAGCATGCACACACATACCCATATCTACATTGGGGGGGCAGTGTATGTGTAAGTAATGGGGCACATGGGTAAACATACATGAAACAATACATGTCTGTGCCTCTGTCGCCCTCTCTCATCCCCCCTTACACAAGTCTGTTTTTCAAAGCCCAGGCCAAGCTTTACCTCTTCTGAAAGCCTTCCAGGTTGCCTAAGGCACTCACTTCTCAAGCTCTCAAAAGCCCCCTGTGTCCAGGGACCTGCCCAGGGCCCTGCCTACTGAGCAGTGACTCTCCTTTATGATCACTCTACCATCTCTCCAACCAGGGGCAGCCTGGTATAGAGAGAGAATCCCCTGGGCTGGGAGTCCACAGTCCTCAGTTCTAATCCCTTTATGGCTCCTCTTTCTGCCACCTGGGGATGCCCCTCCACTACACCACACTGCCTCTTATGACCAGTGGCTCTAAGACACCCTGTTCCTGCCCTGCAAGATGGGAGAATTAAAGCTAATCCACACTCTCCCTGAGGCCCCTCTCTTGCTAAGAGACTGAGGTGACAACAGTGCAGTCCCCTGGGGGCTGGTATTTTATTCATCCACCCAGAATATACTTACTGAGCACACACTGTATACCACGCTGTGTGCACCAGACTCCTTGCTTTGCACAGAGAGAAGGGTCCCAGTGTCAGAGCTAGATGAGACCTCAGATATCTGCTGGCCCAATTCCCTTAATTTACAGGTGGAGAAACTGAAGTCCATGAAGGGGAAAGGTGGTATGGGAGAGCAGAGAGAAAACACAAGGGTAAAATCCAAACCCCTTGGCATGAATGGAGTGAGGACAGGCACCCAGAGAGCTTAGAAGGTGCCATGGCCTTCACAGACCTTGCAGGAGCTAGTCCCGCCCACCAGTTCAGCCTCATCTCTGACCACACCCCTCTCATTCTCAGGGCCCCAGGACACAAAACTGCTTGTGGCTCCCCACTGCACACCTCCAGGCCTCACACGTGCTCCTTCCTCTTCCACTTCTGCCTGTCTCCAGGGCCCTGCTAGCCAGTGTCCTTCTCCATGTCTTCCTTGCCCACCTCCCTCCGCAGCCCAGTTCTAAGGGCTCCCCTCTACTGATACAGTACTGATCACACCCATACCAATGCTTGTTTCAAGGCAACAGTTTCCTTTGGTATCTCCCTGTCCAACCAGAAAACAAGTTTCTCAAGGACAGTGATCCTCTCAACCCTCTTAGTAGCCCCAGGCTCAGATCGTGTCTGGCACACAGTAGGTGTGCCCCACATGCTGAACAGAAACTGACGGAGATGGTGGTGATGGCACCTTAAGTGCTGGTGGAGGTGAAGAGGCACAGGCGGAAAAAGCTAAGGCATTTCCCCAGTCTCATATCCCTCCACTGCAAAGGCTGTGCTTTGCTCCTGGGCGCGGGGGGTGGGGGTGGGGGGAGAGTACTACCAATGAGCAAAGTGCCCAGGAGAGCCTAGGGTATGACTGGTGGGAAGAAGTAGGTGATATGGAAGACAAATGGACCAGAACTCCTGGAACCACAAAACAGGGCTTGACTTGGAGGAGAGGGGGAGAGGGTGTCTGTAAGCAGGCAGGAGATTGGACTTAGAAGAGGCCCTACCAGCAGCCTCCTGGGAAGCATGTACTTTGCCAGAAGAGTCAGGGTTCGAGCCCTTAGCAGGCTGAGCTGTCTCTGTCTATCCCTCCATGCCAGCACAGAGCACCCTGCTGAGTGACCCTGCTTGATTGATGAAGGCACTCAGGACAGTGGATGAAGCCCAGAGTCCTGGGGAGTGTAGTAATGGGGGGAGGTGGACAAGGAAGCTGCTTCCATACACTTCCTTCCCCAAGTCGGCCACGGGGCTGGAGGTGGGGTCTTCAGATGGGGGCAGAGGGGTGTACCTGCTCTCCCCACCCCAGCACATTCACTGCAGCCTCAACAATATACAATGCCTCCTCTCATTAGTTTTCTTCAGCATGTGACAGACCAGGAGCAGCTGAGACAGCTTTGAAGGTTTGGGGAGAGGGGAATTTCCAAGGGGCAGGTGGGTGGAGGGAGGCTCCTCCTCTGCCCTCTGCAGACAACAGACTAGATTTTTCTAGCCACAGGGTGCAGCCGCCCCAGAGCAGCAGATCTTGATGGCAGCCCTGCTTCAGGGGCAGAAAGAGGTGGTGGGGGCCCCCAGCCTGAGGGGGATTTCCAGGAGAACCTGAGCCCTGTGCAATGGGGGTGGGCGGGAGGGGGGGTGCAGATTTGGGGCCTCCGTGAGGAGGGAGGAGAGGCAGTTGAAACGGCCCCTGAAGGTGTCAGAGCTAGGGGAGGGGATGAATGAGGCCTTCTTGGCCTCGCTTCCTTCTCCTCTCATCCCACCCCAGTAGAGGCCCCTCTCTGCGATGGGATTTTCCATCTGAAGTCAAAACAAAGGAGTGGGGAAGCTGAGGTCAGCCTGGCAGGTGTGGGCTCCTGTTCTGCCTCCAACACTGACTGGCGGTATGACCTTCAGCAAGCCACTTCCTCTTCTGAGCCTCAGATGCCCATCTGTATGTGCCATAAGGGCTCCCCATGACATCTCAGGCCATCAGATCTGAGCTCCTAGGATCTGGAGATGCCCATGCTCTGGGGGCCCGTATCAGACCACCCACTTATCACCTGAAGCCACTTTTTAGGGCCAGGCCCTGTGCTGGGCAGGGCAGAGGGAAAAGACAAGTCAGCTCAGCTCCTGCCCTCAGGGTGTTCAGAACAGTGATGTCTGATGATGCCTGTGCTCAAGGAACTGGACAGCCAGCTGGTCCCAACCCCTTGCAGAAGCCTTGCCTGATTCCAGCTCTTCAAATGCCTCAACCCCAGCTTCCCCTCATCCTTCCATTATAGTTCATGTTACCTGGGGAAGCTGTCTTTGATTTCCCCCTGGGATCTCTCTGTTCCTTCCCTAGTTATACTTCTTGACCCTTAATTACTTCTTCAGTGTCTACCAACCCCCTCAAATTGAGACGTTCATGAGGACTGGGACCTTGTCTTTCTTTCATCCCCAGGACAGAGTCTAGCCCATAGTAGATACTTAGTAACTAGTATTAAAAACTTAAGAAGTATTTGTGAATGGAGTATTACTCAGCCATTAAAAAGAATACATTTGAATCAGTTCTAATGAGGTGGATGAAACTGGAACCTATTATACAGAGTGAAGTAAGCCAGAAAGAAAAACACTAATACAGTATACTAATGCATATATATGGAATTTAAAAAGATGGTAACAATAACCCTGTATGTGAGACAGCAAAAGAGACACAGATGTATAGAACAGTCTTTTGGACTCTGTGGAGAGGGCGAGGGAGGGATGATTTGGGAGAATGGCATTGAAACATGTATACTATCATATGTGAAATGAATTGCCAGTCCAGGTTTGATGCATAATACAGGATGCTCGGGGCTGGTGCACTGGGATGACCCAGAGGGATGGTATGGGGAGGGAGGTGTGAGGGAGTTCAGGATGGGGAACACGTGTACACCCGTGGCAGATTCATGTCGATGTATGCAAAACCAATACAATATTGTAAAGTAAAAGAAAACAAAAAAAGAAGTATTTGTGAAATAGCGAACACCGTCTCCCATCTGGATCCAGGGCAGACAAAGCTCATCCCTTCAGAGGGGTCTGGAGGAGGCAGACCCAGACTCCTCTGGGGAAACCACTCCCCCACAGACTCATCCCAGCCCGTATGACATTAGTCCAGGCCCCAGGCTGAGGACACTGAGATGCCCCTCGCCATGAAGGTGCCAGAAAAGCACATCCTGTCCAACTCCAAATCACTTAAGCACCCTGCTCTAGAGTCCGGGGCAGTGATTTTCCCGGGAGTGTCACAGAGACGATGACACTGGACCAAGTCTTGAGGATGAACAGGCGTTCTGAATGGAAAAGGGGACGGAACACATCCTCGGTGAGGATCAGTGCATGCAATGGCACCAAACGTGGAACTGCACGAAATGTGTTTAACGACAGTCGAGCAGATATCACACAGACCTCAGAGAGGCAAAGTGACCACTGACCAAAGCGCCTCTGGGTCCTCAGTTTGCTTTAGAGCCACAAAGGCTCCTTCCTCAGCAGAAAGACTTGGCACCATTCACTCTGCGTTCTCCTCACCCACCCTCCTATGACATCCAGGCCACTGGGTCCTGATGTCACATCCACCCGACTGACCCAAGTGGTAGGCTCTCCTTCCTTAACAGCTTCCACCCCCAGCCTCCCTTCCGGCTTGCTCCTCCAGCCCATTCTCAAACCCACAGAATTCTAGAAAGAGAAAGGGACACTAACAGTGGAGGCCATTAAACCCCATCTTTATTAAGAGAGTGTCTCTGCCAAGAGTGGGGCAGGACTTGGCAAAGCAGAACTCACACTCAGGAGTCTCTCCATAACCCCATGCCAAGGACAGTTCGCCATGAATGAGGGCCAAAGTTCATGGGGTCAAATCGGCTGAACCTGGCAGGGTACCTCCTAAATTCTCACTGTTAGTACCCCCGCCCCTAGCCACTGCCTCCTGCCTGAGAGAAACCTTCAGGAGAGATGGCATACACCTTTCCCCAAAGGTAGTCCCAAGCCTACAGTTATTCCTCACCAGAGTCAGAAACACTTCCAACCTCATATTATCTCGTGTGGGGAATGAGGCCTCGGGAGGCCAACTGTCACTGCCACTCTGTGTTCTTCACTTCCATGCAAATGACAACCATGCCTGTCTTGTCCCAAGTATTTGCCTTACCCTGACCAGTGCCTGACACTATATGGTAAGGAATATGTCTCTTTCACCCTGGAGGAGGAAATGGTAACCCACTCCAGTATTCTTGCCTGGAGAGTCCCATAGACAGAAAGACAAGCAGGCTACAGTCCCTAGGGTTGTGCAAAGAGTTGGACATGACTGAGCAACTGAGCACGTCTTTTTCAAATGAATGAAGCTGAATGACCTTGACCAACTCACTTTTACCCTCTGAGCCTATTTTCTCACCTATAAACTACTTCCCAGGTTGTTGATGACAGCAAGGGAAAACATTCATGAAAATGCTTGGCCAGGGTCTGGCACATAGCAGCCTTTATGTTCCCCTTCAAATTAGCCAACACCCTGCCTTCCTTCCACAGCCTGCTTACCTCCTCCAGGAAGCCTCCCCCGATTATCTCCCGGGCTCCAGTCCTGGCCTCTGTCCCAGAAACACTTCCTCCCCACATACTTGTCTAGAGTCCAGGTGATATTTCTGAAAAATATGGATTCCTGCTTGTTTTGGGGGGTGTTTTGTTTTTGTGTGTGTGTTTTCTGTGCCTGCGTCCTCCATTGAACAAAGGTAAGACTCCACCTTCTGTGTAAGCAATGAATTGTTTCCCAAACATGAATAAGAAAAATCTCAGCTAATACTCAAGTCCTCAGCATCATAAGAGCGGCAACTTCCCACCGTCTGCACCACGCTCCACAGTTCACAAGGCACTTGCATGTCTGTTATCTGATTTGATCTTTGAAACACCCCTATAAAGCCAGGATTTATCATCTCTATTTTACAGATAAGGAAACTGAGGCTTGGAGGGGTTACTAACATGCTGGTATTACATGGCCCAAGAGAGCAGCAGACCACAGCCCAGGCCAGAGTTGTCCTATCAACCTCAGAGCCTATTCCTTCCAGACTGGGTCCTTACAACTCAGGTGAATAAACTCACAAACACAATAACAACGACCCCTTACAGTTCTATGGTGACTTCACTTGTATGTAATTTTCACATCCTCTTTTGTGAGAATCTTGGAGAGAAAGCTCAAGGATATGGGTCTACCTGGACGGATACTCCAGTGAGAGGGTCCCCTCTATTCCAAAGAGAGTAATGGAAACGATGAGACCATAGAGAAGTTGCCTGCCTGGTGTCACCAAGCTTGCTAACTGCTGGGCCAGGAATGTGAACTCTCATCAATTTGCCTGCCTCTGATACTCTTCCTACTCTACCAAGTTCCCTCACTTTTGTCTGGACCTCTTCCCATCTGTAGAATGGGTTGGACAAGATCTTTAAGCCTTACCCCTGGTCTGTGTCTTTGGATAAATTAAGAAAGCAGGACCAGTTCTGGAGTCAGGTGACTTGAGTTAAAATCCCAGATGGGTAAATCAATCACTCACTGTTCCTGAGACTCAGTTTTTTCATCTGCAAATGGGTATAAATGAGATCATGGATACGGCACATTCAGAATAATAAATAAATGTCAGACTTCCTCTCTTTCCTTTTTAAGTGTGTGGCAGGGCAGTGAGGGGAGCAGGGAAGATACAAGCTCAGAATCTATACCAAGCTCAGTAGGGGACTCAGATTAGGGAAGCCAAGACCTGCATCTATGGGTCTTTGGTTCAGTAACTGGGAGGGGGGAAATAATGACCTCCGTAGAAAAGGCCCCTGACCGCCTAGGACTTTTGTGTGTGTGCCTCCTCCCTCTCTCCCCAAATCTTCATTCTAAACATTTTCCCCAGAAAGAGTTAAGCCTTCTTTGGGCTTCCCCTTCCTGACCAGTGGTGCCAGTGGAGATTAGAGAGATCGGATTTATGTCTCTTAATAAACAGAAAAGAAGTTTGGCTAGGCAGGTGACAAAGAAACAATTGAAATAATAGGAGGTTGGAGCAAAAGGGAACAGGACTTCCTCCAGACATACCTGGGGCCACCCCCAGACCTGGGGAAACAACAGCCAGGGGCAGGGAGGTTTGGCCCATGCACGTGGACCCAAATCAGGCTGACCTGCTGCCAAAAAGCCCAGTGCTACCCAATACCAAACATAAGGCCATGGGAGGTCTGCCACTGACCCAGTGACCTCTAACCAGGCTGTCAGAGCAGGGACCTAGAGAGTCAGTTTTCCTGTCTCCCCCTTCACCACCACCACCACCCCACACCCGCCCCAGGCTGGTCTCCCAGGAGAGAACGGTCCACTGGCCTGGGCTACACCATTAGCCTTCATTCTCTGACCCTGACAGTGGGACCACAACCCATCTTGTCCAGTTCTGCCCCAGGACTCTGTGAATGAGATGGGGATGACTTCAGGCTGAATCCTGGTGGAACAGCCCTGGGACAGGTTTCATGTATCGTGGGAGCTGCCCTTGGAAACATCCCCTTTGCAAACCTGCCCTCAGGGCCTGGCCCAGTGACCTCAGCCCCAGCACCCAACCTCCATTTGTGGCTGGGTTGCAGGGATGCAGGGCCCATTTCCAAAAGGAAGATCAGGCTGGATCAATCACACAAGAGGCTTTTCACCCTCTTCCTAACCCCAGGAAGTGTTCCTTCTAATTCTCCTCCAGAGGAGGTGGTTAAAGAACACTGGGAGGGTAAACACAGCGGAATGGGATGGGCCTGCACACACCGCCATTTCCTCACCTCTGGCACTAGCATTGCCAGCAGGAAAGGTAGACTTCCTAGGATGGCAGCCCCAAGGGAGCCCCACCCTTTGGCAGAGACTCATGCCCTCCCCCTTAATCAGGAGACACAAACAGAGGGGAAGAAAGTGGCCAAAAGAAAAGTGACCCCAGTAGGCATGGGCCAGGTCAGCCACTCCTACCCTCAGGCTGCCCAACCACCAGGCCAGAAGGGGCCTACAGGCAGAGAATTAGCTGTAGTACTTCAGGTACCCACCGCTGTCCAGGTACAGCCTCTCCATTAACTTGGTCCTCAGTTTCCCCCCTCTGCAAGCACACTTCCAACACAGGAACAATGCCAGGCAGAGGGAAGGATTGGTAGGAGGGGCTGTTGGCTCAAATCCCGAGCTCACCACCCCAGGAGGTGGATGTTTGCGGTTTGGCCCAGGTGAGTGGTAAGGGGGAGGGGGGCAGGTAGGAAAAGCTAACACTACTAATAACGTAAAGCATGTCACTGCTCCGTGATGGGTCCTGTGTGGGGCTGGTAACCCAGATCCACCTCCACAGCTGACACACCTTCTGAGTGCAGCTGACTTTCCAGACCCAGAGGAACCCCCACCAGACATGCAAGGCCACTTGCCTCTCCCACTGGCCCCAAGCCAGAGTCAAGTCTCTGACCCCCGCTGACTCAGCACCAGAGGGCAGAACCTGGGTGAGCCTGGGGGAGGGGGGGACTGCCTCACCGTCCCAAGAGCCGGGCGGCCAGCACTTCCTGTCTAAGCGGGGGGATCCCTGCCCCAGCCGGGGGTCCCCCCGCCCCTAGAGCGGGGCTGGGTTGAGTCTGGGACATCTGGGAGCGGGATGGCGCAGAGTCGGGGTGCTCGGACCGAGCCCCGGGCTCTTCGCTCCCCCAGCACCAACGCCTAGGAAGTCAGCACCCTCCCGACACGCCGCGGACCCCCAGCAGAGCCACCCGGGCCGCACCCCGGGCGCCGCCCCGCGCCTCCCCAGGTGCCCGGCCGCCTTACCTCGGCCCTTACCCTTGGCCTTCCTGGCCTTGTCGTCCGCCTTCTTGGCCCGGGGGGCGGCCGGCTCGGCCCCCTCGGCCCCCGCCGCCTTCTTGCGCCGCTTGCCCCGCAGCCAGCTGAAGGCGCGGCGGAGGCCGGACGCTCCCGAGCGAGACTTCTTCCTGCGCGGGGGGCCGCCGGGGCCCCCCGGCTCGTCGGCCGCAGGTGCGGCGGGGGACGCGCGGGCCGCCATCGCGCGGCGGGCGGACCTGGCGGCGGGGGTCAGGCCCCCCGAGGCGGGGCGCCCATGGGCCGGGGGCGGGCGGGCGGGTAGGCGGCCGCCGCGCCGAGACGCGCCCGGAGAAAAGTTTGGGCGGCGGAGGCAGAGCCGGCGAGGAGCGGGCGGGAGCGGCGCGGGAGGGGCCGCGGGCGGCGGGCGGGGCGCGGAGGCCGGCCGGGAGGGCCGGGGCCGGGAGGGAGCGGCCGCGGGGCGCGGGCGGCGCTGCCTGCGGCCCCTCCCGGCTCCTGCGGCCCGCCGGCCGGGGTCCCGGAGCTCAGGGGCTAGCGGAGGGAGAAGTCCGGTCCCGAGGGAGGGTGGTCCGCGAGCCCCCGAGCCGCGGCGGCTGGCCCGGGCCGAGAGGGCGGGGTCGCGGGGTGGGCGTGGGGGGGGCGGCACCGAGGTTCCGTCCCGGCGGGGCCATTGGAGAGAGCAAGGTTCGGACAGAGAAGTACTGGCGCTGGGGCGGGGGTGCTCAGAGAAAGCGGGAAAAAAGTGTTGGGGTTGGATCCCGGGAGAACTTGGTGTCCTGAGTTCGGTCCAGAAAGAGATGGGGGATTCTGGAATCCTCTTTCTGGAGTAAGGGGGTTCTGAGAATGCTTTCCAGGATCTGGGTGGAATCGGAGGTTTCGCTCTAGAGACAGACTTCAGACCCACCTGAGACCTGGAGCTTTCTTCTCCAGTCTGGCAACTGGGAGTCTCCCTTCCCTCCTTTCCCCTTCCTCACCACACCTTCCCCCAGCCCCCATCAATCCTCGGTGTGGAGCTGGGACCCATGTTTCCTGGGTTCCTGCTTCACCCTTGGGTGGCCGGTGACGGGATGAGGAGAGCCGTGCCTCAGTTTACCCTTGGGCCAGGTTGTGAGTCCCCAGAGCACTAGTGTCTGGGTCTGGATTTTCCACTGAGATACTCAGCACTGATCAGAACTGATCTTGGACTTGAACTCACAGCTTTATAAGATGCTTTGAGATCCTCCGCAGGTGACAGGTGTGACTGAGGAAGCCGGTAGAGAAAGGAAGCCTTTAAGAATCACAAAAATGCTATGCTCTGTTTCCTCCAGGCCTCTGGCTCTTTATTGTAGCCCTTTCTTTCGTATGATCTGATTCTACAACAAGCTCTGCGGGAGGCAGGCCTGGGAGCAATACCCACATAGTACAGAAGGGAAACTGAGGCCAGAAAAAGACAGGGATTGCCCAGGAGCACGGAGGAGGTCATCAGCAGAGGAATGAAGATTAACAATAAGTCTTGTCTCTGCCTGGTCCCCAAGAGCTAGAAATTGCCCTAGGGACCAGCTGTGAGATATTGGACTGCCTTTTGACTCACAGGGCATCATGATCACCCCACCGGTTAGAATTTGTCTTCATCATCCAGCCTGACCTTGGTAAAACGGCCTTCTCCTTGTCCTTACTCAGCCTAGTCAGCCCTGGTGTAACGTCAACAACACTCACTATGATATTGTAGAAGGATTAGAGTGAGCAGTGTGACCTTTTGAACTTGCCTTAGCTTGCTGGGTGCCCCCAGGGGCTCAGCTGTGGCAAACCTGGGCCATCACTGACACCCACACACACATACATACACATGCTGGGCCTCGGGCAGATCACTGTACTTACTGGGCCCCAGTTTCCCATCTAACCGTCGTCACTTATTTGGTCCCAGAGCACCCATTCCGGATCAGTCTGCATCGCTGGGCCATGCCCAGGGATCACACTGGGCTTGTCCTCACAGTGCTCTTTGCCCCGTTCAGCACTAGGTGAGTATCAGGAAAAGTGATACCAGCGTGGCTGATACTTTAAGAGCAATGCACAGAGCTTCAGCCTGTTAGATAATATGGATAGACTGGTAGGGAGGAGAGAGAAGGCAAACATACTCTGGCTTTCGGAAGGGGTGATCAGGAGAGGAATAGTTGGGCAGCCTTGCCCCCCACCCACCCTTTCAGCACCTCCTTTTTTCCTGGTGGCCAGACTGGTTACACAGTTTCAGAGCCCAGTGCAAAATGAAAATGCACAGCCTCTGTTCAACATTTATTACAAATTTCAAGAAAGTAAGAGCAGAGCATGATCAAGCATGGGGCCTTTCAGAGAGCAGGGCCAAGTGGACTATGCCCATGAAGTTGACCTGCCAGTGGCTCATATAATTCCTCAGCGAAGCCTTCCCCTTGAACCACACTCCCCGGGAGTTAACTCACAGATTAGGTCCCCTGATTTGGAGGTGGGGAGAGAAAAGGGAGTAGGGAGAGGTCAGGGCTGTAGTCCCCTCACTGCTTCTAACTCCAACACCCAGATGCTCTCACCTCCCATCTCCAGCCACCCTTAAACCAGCAACCCAGCTTTCCTGTTTGTCCTCTGGTCTGATAGACAGGCCTGATTCTGAGCCCCTCAGGGCTAGCTGGAACAGGCTAGCCTGCAACACTGCTCTCTGGATTCATGATTGCTCAGCTCAGCTACATTTCTTTGCTGTCCCTCTGGGCAGCTAAGGAAACTGACTTCCCAGCAGCCCCTGTCGGCAGGGCCCAAAGTCCATCCTGGAGCCAGGCTGTCACCTGACCAGGAAGGAAGCTGCCAGCCTGTCCCCAGGGAGGAACGAGCCATAACCAAGCTTAGGGCTGTAGCCCCTGAGGTCATCCAGCTTTTCTCCATGTTATTGTTTGTTATTGTTGTTGTTCTCTGACTGTGCCCCATGGCTTGCAGGATCTTAGCTCCCCAACCAGGGATCAAACCCAGACCCTCAACAATAAAAGTTTGGACTCCTAATCACTGTACCGACAGGGAATTCTCTGTTCCCTCTGTTTTTGGAAAACTCAGGACCACCCCAGGTAGCCCTCACACCAATCCAACATTCCCTGATCCTCCGACCCTCGGGAGACCTGCCTTTCATAGGATCCAGCTTTGTCCTCTGCTAGGTCTGGCCCATGGACTTTATTCAGACTGGGCAGCCAGGTCAAGGTGTGGCTGAGCCACCCTCATTTTACAGGGAACACCAGGAAGGGTCTGTAAATCAAGCAGCCGGTGGTGGGAGCACCTGTGGCTTCCCTCTGTTCTTAGACCAATTGGAGGGTGGAGCAGTTCCCCAAAGTTGATGATTTTGAGAGATTAACAGTCCTATTCCATGGATAAGAAAGCCTAAAGAGAGGTGGAGTGAGTTGCCAAAAGACACACGGCTCCCTCTGGGCAGAGGTGAAATTTGAAACTGCTTTGTGTTCCTCTGTGTGTGTGTGCACGCGCGCGCATTTATTGTGGGGCCACAGCTGGGCCTCTAAGAACTTCCAGAAATGTTCTGCTTAACTTCAGATGCACCTGTATGCATCTTTTCTGGGGAAAGGGTCCACAGCTTTAGCAGACTCTCTAAACTTTGATCCTTTTCAGTGGGAGAAGATAGAAAGAGGCTCCTTGTGTCTGATGCCCTCCACCTCTTCCCTCCCTAACCTAGGAGTTAGGGGACCCTGCAGGTCTCATCCCCACCATAGGCACTCCTGTGCCCCTACCTTGTGGCTCCTGGCATCTATGGCAGCGTTGTCAATGTTTCCAACAACCTCCCTGCTGAGTTCTTCTTTGATCCTCCCAGCATCTCTTAGAATCAGGCCCAAAGCCTAATTCCACCCATTTTGCCTGCTGGGTTGAGAGGTCCAAGGTGTTAGTGGCGTGTGTGGAAAGAAAATGGAGTCTTGTGGGCTCCCTCCCAGCTTCAAGTTGCTGCCAGCTCCTGGGAGGTTGAGGGAGGAAAGGGAAGGGAGAGAGGAGGGGGAGATTGAGAGAAAGAAGAGGTTGCTGTAGCCACTGCCCAGTCTCCACTGTGGAATGAACTCTGATTCCTCACATTCTTTCAGCCACTATCTCCTGAGCACCAGCTCTGTGCTCCAGGCCTCCAGATTGACCTGTTATTATTATTCTATGATCAGATTGTCACTCTGAGCTGTCCACAATATAGACAAGTGGGTTTCAATCTTTTTCTTTTAGCAGTTTTTATTTTTCCTCTCGAACAAAAGCCCCCCGAGTTTTACCTGACAAATAAAATTCAGTGCTTTTACATATGAATTTATTTTTGTCAATCAAAATGTATAACCTTTACTTACCACAAAATAAATCAGCAGGAACAATGCCGACATTTTGATGGACTAAAAATTTGAAACCTTGAATTACAGGTGATGGTTATGGTTTTAACTGAGAGCCAGCATTCAATTTATTTCTGCGGCAGTTTCTTTTAGTCAGTAATTAGAAAAGACTGCACTTCACAGACGTGCAGAGGCAAATGGTAAGTTTTAACATCTTGGTAGAAGTGTCAGGAGAAGCTTTATTCTGAGGTCTGCACAGAAATAAGTTATGCAGGACTTCTCTGGAAATCCGGTGGTTAACGTTCCATGCTTCCACTGCAGAGGGCATAGGTTTGATCCCTGGTTGGGGAAGTTCTGCATGCTGCAGAGAAAAAGAAAAAAGTTGTGCATGATGTGAAGAAAGAAGAAGTTCTGCATGCTGCGGCCAAAAAGGAAAAAAAAAAAGTTATCCAACCAGCCCAGCCTAATGGCTTGTTTTTGGTTTGTCTGCTTTGGTTTTCTGCCTATGGTGATTTTATTATTGCTACAATGGCTTGTTAAAAGTTAGGGACTTCCTGGGCTTCCCTGATAGCTCAGCGGTAAAGAATCTGCTTGCCAGTGCAGGAGACATGGGTTCAATCCCTGATCTGGGAAGATTCCCACATGCTGCAAATTAACCAGGCCCGTGAGCCACAACTACTGAGCCTGTTGTCTAGAGCTCAGGAGCCACAACTACTGAAGCCCACATGCCCCAAAACCTGTGCTGTACAATAGGAGAAGTCATGGCAATGAGAAGCTCATGCACTGCGACTAGACAGTAGCCCCCACTTGCCACAACTAGAGAAAAAACCCGAGCAGCAATGAAGACCCAGCACAACCAAAAATAAAGAAATAAAGATTGAAGGCAGGAGGAGAAGAGAACGACAGAGGATGAGATGGTTGGATGGCATCACCAACCCAATGGACATGAGTCTGAGCAAGCTCCAGGAGATGGTGAGGTCTGGCATGCTGCAGTCCATGCGGTCACAAAGGGTTGGACACGATTGAGTGAACAACAAAAACATTAAAAGGAACATGTCACTTAAAAAAATTAAGTTAGGAACTTCCCTGGCAGTCCACTGGTTAAGACCCCGTGCTTCCACTGCAGGGGCATGAGTTCAATCCCAGGTCCAGGAACTAAAATCCCACATGCCACATGGTATGGGCAAAAAGTCTTAAAAAAGGAAAAGTTAGCCTAGTCTGTTTCTCATCTCAGTCCTGCCACTAACTTGCTGGATGTCTTTGGATAAGACACTTGCCCTCTCCGGGTGCCAGATTCCCCATCGGAACATCTGATTTCACCTCGAAAAGGAGTGTGCAGAGTCGTACTGGAGTGGGTTGGGGCGTGTGGGGTGATGCATGGAGCATATACGGAAGCTTCATTACTCATCCTCACCGCCCATGCCCATCCAGTGCTGAGCCTAAAGAAGGGGCCACAAAACCACTGAACTGCCCAAGTTCAAAGGCAGAGGCGAGCTGCCATGGAGACATGCTTTGTTTCCTAACTCTGTGACTGCATCTGACAAGCAGAAAGCCAGCCAGATGGACACTGACCTAGGCGGAGAGAACCAGGATTTCCTGACCCCAAGATCCACAGGGCTCACTGCTCTCCAAGGAGAGCCGTCAGTTCTCAGCTCTCACCCCCAAATCAGGGGCATGACCAGCCTGGCCTGCCAGCTGATAAGGCTTCCTGTAGGGAGCTGCTGGGTGGGGCCTCCAGGTGTTTGCAGACACCCACTCCACCAGTCCTAGGCAGGGAGGCTGGCCCTGTGCCCAAGGGCAGGGCTAGGAGGGAAGTGCCCATGTTCAGGGCCTTCTGGAAGCTGGGGGAGGGGTCAAGATGTGTGGGCAGAGCTCCCTGCCCGTGATCAGAAGGAAACATCTGGATGTGGATTCTCAGCAACACCCTCCACCCCCCAGCATCCACACAAAAAGAAAGAAAGTGAAGTCGCTCAGTTGTGTCCGACTCCTTGCGACCCATGGACTGTAGCCTGCCAGACTCCTCCGTCCATGGGATTTTCCAGGCAAGAATACTGGAGTGAGTTGCCATTTCCTTTTTCAGGGGATCCTCCTGACCCAGGGATCGAACCTGGGTCTCCCACACTGCAGGCAGAGTCTTTACCATCTGAGCCACCAGGGAAGCCCACCATCCACACAGGGGCCTACACAAACGCACCAAGACACAAAGATAGGATGACAGACTCACATGCACACCAGTTCACACTGGCACACCCAAATACATGGATACACCCAAACACAAACCCAGATACACACTGACAATGCTGGGCACCATAGACACCCAGGTATACTAAGATAGCCTGATGTCTAAACACATGGAAACACACACAGATACAGGAATGTACCAAATTACACAGACATGCTGACACACACACACACATAGACACACAAATGCTCACACTCCCAGACGCATACTCATGCAGACCTCCACTGTACAGAAACAACACACACAGATACCCACTGGCCCATAAATCAGAGGGAGGTATACAGAAGGCCTTGTTACATAAACAGTTAGAAGCAGCAACATCGATGCCCAAAACCCAACACAGATTCAGGCAAGAGGAAGAGAAAGGAACCAATACTTGGTGGGGGTCCATTCTGCACCAGCAGCATGAAAGGAGTTATATCTGTAGGATCTTTTTAAAATCCTTCCGACAATCTGTGAAGTTGGCAGTGTTATCCCTGCTTTTTACAGATGCGAAATGTAGGATAGATGTGCTTATAAAAGGCCCAAACAATGCAGAAATAAATAGGATAAAATGTGAAAATGCCTCTTCACACACATTCCCCACCCACTCCATACCACTGTTCATGTTAGTGGGCAGTATGCATATATTTTTCTATGCATTTACATACAAGCATTTAAAAATACTACAAATTTAGGGGGCTTCCCAGGTGGTCTAGTGGTAAAGACTGTGCTTACAATGCAGGGGGCATGGCTTCAATCGTTAGTTGGGGAACTAGGATCCCACCTGCCTTGTGGCAAAAAAAAAGAGAGAGAGATCACAAACTGGAAAGTCTAAAAAATAATAAAAATACAAGTTTGAACATTTTCCAGGAAACCAACTCAGAATGGTTAAGAAATGTGACCAAAGTCATAGAGCCAGTTAGCAGAATCAGGGTTTGGATTTAGCTCTGGCTCACTCCAAAATACTGTTTCTGCTGCCTCAGCCCACAGAAAACCACAGAGACACAGATTCACAAAGGGGAGGCCCAGGGCAGGGGGAGGGGTGGCACCTCGGGGCTGGCCCAATAGGCTTTCTGTCTGATTGCTCTGGGTCCCTTGGGTGGTTCCTCTGGCTAAAGGCGTTGTCCCTGTAAATTCCTGTTAAGGGGCAGATATATTCCTGGGACGGGAACCTTTGAATCACTGACCCCAGGTGAGAACCAGGCAGGTGGCTGAGTGATGCAGGCGCGGCTCCAACTCTAGCTTCCCTGTCTCCTAAGCGCTCAATCTCTTCTCCACATGCCCCAAAGGGACCTTTTCTAAGGCTGAGTCTGGACCTTGTCCCTCTCGCTGCTTGACTCCCTTCCTGTTGACTCCAGTATAAATCCCAGACTCCTGGACACAGAGAGTCCTTCGCTCTCTGGCCTCACCTGCCTCTCCCCATTTTTCCTTTTGGTAAAGCACTTCAGGAGCAGTTCAAATGCACCTTTTGTTGAGCCTTCCCTGACTCTTCTGTGCAGAATGCCCTCTGTTTCACCCCCCACCCTGCCCCACAGTGTGCTCACAGACACCCACCATGACTTACAATCATCACCATCAAGGCATCTCCGCTGATGGACTGACCATCTTCCAGGGCCTGCCCTATGTGTGTTATATAATTATTGTGGTTGTTTAGTCACTAAGTCATGTCCGATTCTTTCGCAACCCCATGGACTGTAGCCCGCCAGGTTCTTCTGTCCATGGGATTCTCCAGGCAAGAATACCGGAGTGGGTTACCATTTCCTTCTCCAGGGGATCTTCCTGACCCAGGGATTGAACCCATGTCTCCTGCATTGCAGGTAGATTCTTTACCGCTGAGCCACCAGGGAAGCCCCAATTATATAATTGCCTCCCTTAATCTTTACAACAGCCCTAAAGAAATAAAAAGACTTGTCCCCATTTTGCAGATGGTTAAATAGAGACACAAAGAATTTAAGTCCTTTCTTTAAGGTCTGATTTTCTCAAAAGTCAGTCCCTGGCCATATCACGTACCACCACATTATTGCAAACATGTTTCCCTTGCCCTCCCAGCTAGACTAGAAGCCCTGGAGAACAAGGACTCGGCTCCTTCATCTCTGAATCTCTGGTGCCGGCATTGGACAGAGGTGAGGGGCTCAGTGAATGGTTGTTGAATGAGCACCCCATCTATCCCCCCGAGTGACAGAATAAAAGAGGAGAGGAGAGGAGACATATGGGGGACTCGGGTACCCTGGGAGTGTCCCTGCTGGATGGGATTCCCCAGGAGGTCACTGAAAGCAAGAGTTCCCTCAGATCAGGATGTGGGTGCCCCTAGAGCCTGGGGATATCTGTGTAGACCCTGCTGCCGGAGTAGGTGTCCTCTGGCTCCTCCGTGTGTCCCTCCCATCAGGAAGCTCTCAGCCTATCTGTTATTAAATATTTACTGTTTCCCACTCTGCTCGGCTTGGTGCCAGGTGCTGGAGGAGGGGAGAGACAGAGAGCAGGAGACAGGGACCACCTACTACGTGCCATGGAATCCTCCCAACAGCCCTGCAGTTGGATCCTCAGCCCTGTTTTTGCAGCCAGAGAGGGGAAGAAACTGGTTCCAAGTCACAAAGCCGGTAAGCCAAGATCCAGTCAGGTGTGTGCTCCTCCACTCCCCTGCATCTTACCGCCCACCCCAGAGCCAGGGAGGATGTGGGCTGACTGAGAGGAGACTCAAGGAGGCCATTTTTGAGGTGGGGCTGTGGCTGGAATACAGCCTGCCCAGGCGGATATTTGACAACAACAGCTTGCATTTGTCCGGCACTTTCCCTTCCATTAGCTCATCCAGCCCTCCCCAACATCCCCTCGGGTGCCTATTAGTATCTCCATGTGACAGATGAGGGATGGAGGCTCCATGAGGTCAAGTGACTTTCCCAAGGTTGCACAAAGACTGCAGGGCAAAGCAGGAGTAAACTCTCAGACTCTAATCCTTCTCCTGCATTTCCCTGCTGCCTTCACGTCTGCCTCCTCCCAGCAGTCCTCCATGCTGCCCCAAGAGAGCTCCCTAAACCCAACCATGGGGAATTCCCTGGCCTTCTAGTGGTTAGGCCTCAGCTCTTTCACTGCCAAGCGCCTGGATTCAATCCCTGGTCAGAAAACTAAGATCCTACAAGCCGTCTGACACAGCCAAAAGTAAAATTAATTAATTAATTAATGCAATTAAATGTTTAAAGTAAATAAATAAACCCAACCTTGAGCCTCTACCTCTAAGAGCCCGGCCAGTCTCTGCTCTCTCATACCTCACATGGCCACGCCTTTGCCTACGGTTAGTGCCTCAGTTCTCCCCGATTCATTCACCTTTCAAGCTCCTACTCAGTCTACAAGTGCCAATTCAAATGCCCCTTCTCTCGAAAGATTTCCTAGACTGGCTTTCTCCATACAAACCTCTAATAGAACAATTATCTTATTATATTAAATTGCTTGTCTCCATCCTCAGACTGTGAGCTCCTTAAGGGCAAAGACAATGATTTTTCAAGTCTGTCTTCCCTGCACATAGCTTTGCATTCTTAGTAAGAACTTGTTGAAATAATGGATGACATTCTGAAGGTTGGGCCCAGTGGAAGATGATGAGGCCTTAAAAGAAAAGGCAAGGGGGTAGGGGTATGGGGGGAACTTCCCTGGTGGTCTAATGGTTAGGACTTCGCCTTCCAGTGCAGACAGTGTGGGTTCAATCCCTGGTCAGGGAGCTAAGATCTCACATGAGGCCAAAAAAACCAAAGCATAAAAAAAAATTCAAGATATAGGGATGTCAAGAAAAGAAGCTAGTATTTGGGGTGGGGAGAAGGGCTGGGGTTTTTCTTTTGGACATTTTGAGTCTGCAGTATCACTAGGCCATCCAGCTGTATGTGCCCAGCAGGGAGGAGCTGGGAGTGAGGTGGGGAGGAAAACTTACCAGGAAGAAAAGATACTAACGGCAACTGCCAGGAACTGACTACTGACTATATGTCAGACCCAGTGCTGAAGGCTTCACGTGCATTATCCCATGCTTCATGTATATTATCCCATATAGCTCAGACGGTAAAGAATCTGCCTGCAAGGCAAGAGACTCAGGTTTAGTCCCTGGGTCGGGAAGACCCTCTGGAGAAGGGAATGGCAATCCACTCCAGTATTCTTTCCTGGAGAATCCCATAGACAGAGGAGCCTGGTGGGCTACAGTCCAAGGGGTTGCAAAGAGTCAGACAGGATTGAGCGACTAACACTACTACTACTATCCCATTTGATCCCCAGGAGATAGGTAATATCAACCCATTTGATGGAGGAGGAAGTTGAGGCTCAGAGAAGTAATTTACCCAAAGTTATATAGCTAGTAAAAGGCAGAGGCAGGATTTGAAACCATGTCCATTCGATGCCAAAGTCCAGACACTCAATCACTCCTCCATATGGTAGACTATGGAAGTTTATAGAACACATACCTTTAAGGGGCACAGTCGGAAGTTGAGATCAGAGAGGGAACCATTCAAGAGATAGAAGGAAAACCAGCAGGGTGGTATCTGAACCCAAGAAAAGAGCTCCAAGAAGGGCCAGGTCGGCAGTTCTTACCGTCCCTGAGAGATCAGGGTGGGGTGAGGGATTTAGCAACTAAGTTAAGGCAACCTTCCAGAGAGCTGCTTCCACGTGCTGCTTCGGGGAGTCCGTAATAGGACCTGCTGAGTGGGAGGTGAGAAAATGGAGGCGGTTGGCTAGAAAGAGAAGGAGAGAAGGGGAAGGAAGAGAGCACCCTGTGGGTATGTGAGCCTAGGAGGGCGGAGCAAACAGGTTTGGGCTGGCCCGGAAATATTGGGGAAGGGATGCTCGGCTGGTGGGAGGAGGGGGTGAGCATCTGAGCATTTTAGGTTGAGTCAGCGACAGCGACTAGACTCAAGGACACTCTCACTCTCTTCCTTGACAGCCCCTCCTCCTCCAACCCATCCCCCTCTCTCAGGCCAGGCTACGTTAGCCTCATTCATCCTCCCGTCTCCCTCCCCCACCGCTCCCCTGAGGTTGTTCAGGACCAGCCACCCCCACGTCCAGTCTGCTGTCTCACCGCCTGGCCCTGCCTGGTGAGGCAGGCGGGGAGGAGTGTCCAGGCAGGAAAGGGCTGAGTCACTCGGCCACGCATCTGGTCTCAGATCTCATCTCGATACCCAGATGAAAGGGGCAGGAAGGAAGAGGGCTCCGCCCCCTACAAGTTCTCCTGGCCCGTCCTCACTTTGCCAGGTTGGGAGAGGAGTCCCTTTGTCACGTTAGCAACCACCATTTGCTAGGCTGCTTCACCCCCTCCGGCTGGGGTCCTTTGTTGCTCTGCTCACCTTGAAAAAGTAGGGTCTGGCCTGCAAAGTAGGGTCTGTCACCTTCATTTCACCAGTGAGGAAATTCAGAGAAACACAGGGGCTTGGGCAAGGTCACACAGATTGGAAGGCTGCCCACTGGCGTCCTCATTCGGTGTTCTGGGGAACACAGGATGGGGTGGTGTTTGGAGACAGTGGACCAAGGTGTGAGGGGGCTCAGACATACCAGTGGGTGATGCCTGCAGAAGCTGGGTGGAGGGAGGCACTGGGCTCATGCTCCTGCCAAAACAGCCTCTTCCCCAAGTCCCAGTGGAGGACAGACCCTCCCTCCTCTCCTTGCTCCACCCTTGCTGTTGTTGGCGCAGCTCTGAGCCACCCCCTACCTCGATCCTCAGCATCTCCCATCCTCTCTGCACTTTGCCACGCTGAGAGGAATAGCAGGGGCCTTGGCAGGCCATGTCCTGCCATCCTGCACTCTGCCAGGGCACAGTGTTCCCATTGTCTTGAGCAGCAAGAGGTGTCCAGGTCCTGGCAAGGGGTGGGGGATCATGTCAGGCCTCTCCCGTCTTCACGGGCTACTCAGCAGCTTTTTCTGGGGCCCAGACTGTTTGTCCATACAACATCCAGAGTGCCATTGGGCAAGTCACAGACGAGCAAGCAAATCAGCATTCTCCCATAGACCTGGACCATCCCAGATATTAACTTTTGATTGATTCAATTGCATTTAATGTGGTTAGAGTCACGGCTGTGCCACTTGCTGTATGACCTTGGGCAGATGTCTAGACTTCTCTTTCTTCCTCTTTAAAACAGGAATAGCAATGGTAACAACTCCCTACCAGAGTGGTTGTCAGAGTTGATTTAGATAATCCCTAAAGCAGGTACCACGTAGTGTTTAAAAGGGGAAAAAAAAATACACTTAGCATTATTGGGGGATATCTGATTACAGACTGAATTCAGGCTCAAAGAGAATCTGAGAAATGCAGAAAAGCCCTATGTTGTAAATCAAACTCACCTGTAATTCCACCCAGACGCACCTTCTTGTGATGATTTTCTTACCCAGAGTGGAGTTGCCCTCCCTCACCCTCCAAGAGAATGACTCCTGTGCTTCCAGGCTGGGCAGGTAGTGTTGGGGGTGGATATGGTCTGCATTTTCTGCATCCTCTCTGGGTCTCAGCTTCCCTGCTTGGAAAGGAAAGGGTTGAAGTAATCAGGGAAGATAAATAGATTTAATTTCCTATACAAACTGCTGCCTCAAATGGCTCTGGGTTCAGAGTGCCGTGATCAGTTAATCATGTCTGCCATGCATGCAGTGGTGGCAGAATGGAGCAGTGGTGTATATATGTACCCTGTGTAGCCACTGTGAAGAGTCTAAGAAATCCCTAAGAACCCCTTCAGTTTTTAATACTCTAAAAACCTTTCCCCCTTTCCATTCTATTAATACTCCCAGTTTTAGATCCTGGCTTCCTCTGGGAAATGGGGAGGGAATCCTTGCTTCTTCTCCCACTTCACGCCTGTCTTCAGCAAGCTTCTGGGGTCTAGTATCCAAAATAGCTCCTACTTAACATTCTCCAAGTTGTACCTTCTCTGCAGAGGCCAACTTAAGGCTCTCGCCAAGTCAGGCTCCAAATGGGGGAGCTGGAGAGGGAGGAGGATTTGGGTGTTTCCCTCACTAAAAAGGAAACACGCAAACTGCAAGTCTGCTAGTAGCCATTCCTCACCAGCCCAAGCTCGGACATTTGAATATTAAATAGCTCCATGCAAATGAATACAAATGAGCACCTCTTCTCTCCTTGCCCAGGCAATTCTTTGGACTATAGGGCTTTCGGTCCAACTTGAGTGGATGCGTCTAGGGTCCAGATAGCCCTCCTGGCAGGTGAGAAAGGACAGGGCCTAAAGGACTCCACTGAAAGATTTACCGGCTTCTGTTCTGGCATGAGGGCTCTGTGAGGGGGATCTGAGCTTAGTGAGCAAACAGAGACTCAAAGAGAGCTGGCAACTCTCAAGGGGCAGGGGTGACCTCAATCAAGGGGGAGGCCCTCTGTAAAAGAGGGAGGACTCATTGGATAGGGGGCTGCTGAGGGGGGAGGACTAAATCTCAAGAATCTGAGGCGTGGTCCCACTGCCCATCCCTTCTCCCTCTCCCAGTCCTGGAGGCCTGCCAAGGGCTATAACGTGAGGGGTAAGTGAGTTGGTCCCTGAGATCCCTGGCTTGAGCCATCCCAGGGTTCCAAATTGCCTTTCTGGACCCCAGAGGTGGGAGGAAACTCCCAGGAAATGAGAAAACCTGGAGAGACTCTAAAGGCCTCAGTGACCCCAGGCCAGACTACCCTCTCACTGGCTCTCAGCCCTGACTCCTGAGCCCCTAAGACCTCACAGTTTGCTGCTGAGGACTGTTTGGTATTGCCTGCCTGAGCCCCCACCCCCCACACTGGGCCCCACCCCCATCACTGAGACTATCCTCTCAATGATTCCATATCTCCCTAATGGAACCTTTCACCCTGAGACCAATGTTGCATCCCCAGTCTGATACACCCATTTCAGCATGTCCTTGTCTTTGTCATGGCCCAAGGCACAGGCCATGAGACAGAGGATCCAGAGGCAAAGCGATCAATAATAGCCTGGAAGGAGAGCCCAGCTAAGGGCCTTCTTGGTCAGGTTCCATGATGGCTCTGGGCCCGCTCTGCCAGTGGGACGGATGTTGAGATGACGCTGCAGGCAGAGAGGCAGCCCCCACCCCCCCACCCCCAGCTTGCCAAGATTCAAGCCAGGGGCCAGAACACAAGAGCAGGCATCGGTCCCACCCTGATCCCCTGAACAAGCGCTGCACTGTGCACATCCTTCCCATCCCCTCCACCCCTCCCCTCAGGCCAGGCCAGGGTTGGTCAGGGCCACACATGAAGGCCGGAAACAGGACACCCAGGCAGCAAGGGAGCAAGGGAGAAAGGCTGTGAGCTGCAGGGTCAGGGACACAGAGTCAGACCTGTAGGCAGAGAGGCTGTGGCTCACACTCCCAAGTCGGGAGTGGTGGGGTGGCCACGGGGTGTTCCAGGCATCTCCAGGACACAGAGAAGCAGACCCATAGGAGGGGGACCCAAGTCCAGGGAGGTGGGAGCCGATGGTGATCCTCAGTGCCCTAGACAGGGGCACAGGGGTCACAAGCCCCACGGCACAGCCACACCGTTGGACAGAGCCCCAAGGCTCCTTGGCTGACTTCATTTACTTCAGCCTCAGAACAGCCACCACGGCTCAGCCCTGCCAACCCTGTGTGGGGCACTGTCCCCAACTTTATTGAAGCAGCTGAAATCAGGGTCTGGATTCAAGGGAGCTGTATATGCTCTAGATGCCTGGCTCACCCACAGTCCTGGGCCTTAGGAAGTGTTACTATGAAGAAAGCTAGTGGAGGTGATGGAATTCCAACTGAGCTATTTCAAATCCTGAAAGATAATGCTGTGAAAGTGCTGCACTCAATATGCCAGCAAATTTGGAAAACTCAGCAGTGGCCACAGGACTGGAAAAGGTCAGTCTTCATTCTAATCCCAAAGAAAGGCAATGCCAAAGAATGTTCAAACTACTGCACAACTGCACTCATTTCACATCTTAGCAACATAATGCTCAAAATCTTTCAAGCTAGGCTTCAACAGGACATAAACACAGAACTTCCAGTACAAGCTGGGTTTAGAAAAGGCAGAGGAACCAGAGATCAAATTGCCAACATCCACTGGATCATAGAAAAAGCAAAAGAATTAAAAAAAAAACACTTTTGCTTCATTGACTAGGCTAAAGCCTTTGACCGTGTAGATCACAAAAAACTGTGGACAATTCTTAAAGCAATGAGAATGCCAGACCACCTTACCCATCTCCTGAGAGTCCTGTATGCAAGCCAAGAAGCAACAGTTAGAAGCAGACATTGAACAATGGACTGGTTCCAAATTGGAAAAGGAGTACATCAAGGTTGTATGTTGTCACCCTGCTTATTTAACTTCTATGCAGAGTACATCCTGAGAAATGCCAGGTTGGATGAATCACAAGCTGGAATCAAAACCACCAGGAGAAACAACAGCCTCAGATATGCAGACAATACCACTCTTATGGCAGAAAGCCACGGGGGAGTAAAGAACCTCTTTATGAAGGTGAAAGAGGAGAGTGAAAAAGCTGGCGTAAAACCCAATATTCAAAAAATGGCATCTGGTCCCATCACTTCATGGCAAATAGATGGGGGAAAAATGGAAACAGTGACAGACTTTTTTCTTGGGCTGCAAAATCACATGGACAGTGACTACAGCCATGAAATTAAGAGACACTTGCTTCTTGGAAGAAAAACTATGACAAACCTAGACAGCATATTTAAAGGTAGAGACATCACTTTGCCAACAAATGTCTGTATAGTCAAAGCTATGGTTTTTCCAGTAGTCATACAGATGTGAGAGTTGGACCATAAAGAAGGTTGAGCACCAAAGAATGGTGCTTTTGAACTGTGGTGCCAGAGAAGACTCTTGAGCGTCCCCTGGACTGCAAGGAGATCCAACCAGTCATTCCTAAAGGAAATCAACCCTGAATGTTTATTGGAAGGATTGATGCTGAAGCTCTAATACTTTGGCCACCTGATGTGAAGAGCCAACTCACTGGAAAAGACCTTGTTGCTGGGAAAGATTGAGTGCAGGAAGAGAAGGAGGCAACAGAGGATGAGATGGTTGGATGGAATCACTGACTCAATGGACATGACTTGGAGCAAACTCCAGGAGATAGTGAAGGACGGGGAGTCTATCGTGCTGCAGTTCATGGGGTCATAAAGAGTCAGACACAACTTAGTGACTGAACAACAACAACATGATCTGAACCAAGTTGCCCAATTGCCCTGCCACTAACTGGACCAGAGGTGGGTCTGGATCTCACTCAGCTGGCCGTAAATTGCCCTCCAGGAGTCAGATTCACTGAACAAAGCATATCATCTCATGGAGAATAAGGGAGCGACGCAGAAAGAAGCATGGACAGGGTCACAAGGTCATAGGAGCCAAGCTGAGCAAGGAGTCTAGGCATGCAGGACGTGCAGGAAGGACAGAAGTGAAGGCCCAGAATGACAGAGCCTCTGTGACACTAAAGGTCAGACTTGGGAGTCTGCAGCTGTGGCCAACTCAAGACTCCAGGTCAGGGGAGCTGTTTGCTTCCTGAACACCTCTGGTGACCTGTGAGGCCTGGACATGAGGGCCACATCCCTGTCTTCCTTAAGCCCCATCTCCTGAAGCCCAGGGGCTTTCCTGGTGGCTCAGATGGTAAAGAATCCACCTGCAATTCAGGAGACCTGGCTTCGATTCCCCTGGAGGAGGGATGGCAACCCACTCCAGTATTCTTGCCTGGAGAATCCCCATGGACAGAGGAGCCTGGCAGGCTACAGTCCATGGGGTCACAAAGACTGAATCGCTCTTAGACTGAGCGACTAAGCACAGCACCCAAAGCCAGGGTGAGTGTTTCCATGGTCCTCATCTAAAGGAGACAAAGGGACACCACTTCTCCGTTCCTGCCTCTCTGGCTCCTCCCAGCCCATCCAGAGGGGGCTACAAAGGGTAGTAAGAGTCCTGGACCTGAAGTCCAAGATGAGATTCGAGTCCTGTTTTGCCAGGTATCTGGCTCTCAGCATCTCAGTATTCTCCTTAGAAACACGGGGAGTAAGGCCTGCCCCGGGGGCTGTTGGAGAGTGAAATGAGACTGCAGTGAAGAGCTTGTTCCAGCCTCTCCCTCGGGGTCCACCATCCGTGCTCCTTGTGGCCCCTGGTTCTGTTTCATTTTTCCCATCCCTGTATCAGAAGGGCATCCAGGACTTCCATCAATATGAGACCCTCACTCCAATCAGACTCCCTTAGGCTGGGAGGCGGCTCCAGACACTTCCCCCAGAGTCCAGGGTTCTGATCTAAAAAAGGAGGCCTCCAGGGGACATAGGTCAGACAGACAAACAGTGAAATGGTGGAATTTCAAAACTTGTGACCACATAGCACAAGGAACTCTGCTCAATATTCTGTAATAACCTAAAAGGGAAAAGAGTTTGAAAAAAAAATAGATATATGTATATGTATAACTGAATCATTTTCCTGCACACCTGAAACTAACACAAAACTGTTAATCAACTGTACTTGAATATAGAATATGTAAAGCAATTATCCTTCAATTAAAAAAAATTAAATATATATAGAGAATAAAAATTAAAACAAACAAAACTTGTGACCAGCTAGCACGGAGGTTGCTCCATGTGACCTCCTTAGTCACATTTTCCCTCAACCCAGTGCCTCGGTCCAGGGGAGGGGGCCCCAAGAAAGGAAGCCGGACTTCGGTTAGAACAGGAAGTCCTGCCAGGCCCTGGAGCACACGTGAGTCTGTATCACCTCCGTTCTGGGTATGACACCCCATGGGAACTGCCTTGAGCCACCTTTCCTCATTTCTACTCATGTCGCTTCACCTTTATGCCTTTCTCTCTGGGACCAGTGGCCAGTTAGCCCCAGACTAACCCCCCACCCCTCTATAACTAGCCCCTATAAGCATGAGCTCTGGAGCTCAAGAGACTGGGGTTCAAATCCTGCCTCAGCTACTCCGCGATTGTGACCTGGGCAAGCTGGCTCACCTCTGAGCAAGACTGGAGGGAATGAAATGACAGCACAGGAATAGCCAAGCCCTTCCTCCTTCCCTGAGCCCCGGACTGGGACCACTGATGGGGAGGAGGCCAAGGGTCTTACCCTGAGCTGTAGAAGTCATGGGATCAGGTGCACGTGCCTACCATGGGACCTGCTGTGGTCACTGCGGTACTTGGAGCCCACATTCTCATTTGTCAAGTGGAGGTACAACTGCTGAGCTAATGTTAGGGTTCCTTCTCTGATCACAGAAGGCTACCTGGAGGAAGTGACAGAGACTCCCTTTGGGTGGGAAGAAGGCAAACTGAACAGAGGGGACTGACCTTCAAGACAGGAGGCTGGTGGGGGACAGGGCAGGGATGGCAGGGAGGTAAGTCACCAGGAAGGGAGGGGGACACAGAGGCTGGGCTTTCTGAAGGGTCAGGGGTCAGTGGGTAGAGGTGGCTCGATGTCGACTCGCAAAGGTTCAGACCTGATCTGAGAAGACTCTGCCAGCAACACAGTTACACATGCCCTTGTCCATGTGGTCCCACCAACGCATACTGGAAACACACACAGACACATTCACACACTCCTGTATGCTCAGGACATTCACAGTCACTCCCAGACACAAGGACATACTCAGAGACATTCACAAACTCATCCACGTGTGTTTTTACCTTCAAGTATATCCACACCTTCAAGCACCTTCATACAAGCTCCTGTCGACAACATCCACACATACAAGGGCAGACACAAAGGCACACACTTGTACACTCAAGTGCATTCACAGAGACACCAAAAGGAACACACTCAGGCCCAGGGATACTCTGGCACACTCAGAGGTATCCGTGCACGGGGGCACACCAAGACACCCTCAGTGACACACATTCTTGCACACTTGAGTACATTCTCACGGTCAAAGCCACACACTTCTACACACACTCCTGTAGGACTCTGGAACATTCACAGATGTTCGGTCAGGTATAGCACGGTCAGGTACACTCACACACAGTCTCCCCAACCCACTGGTGCAGCCACCCCCATCCCCTCCAGCCAACCCGGCTGAACTCTCTCTCCACCCACTTCCCACCATCCTCTGGGGCCTCGGGGGCCTCCCTCCGGAGCTGGGGGAGGGGATGGGGCGGGGTTCGCCCTGCTGATGTGGCAACTCCGCTCACCTGCGGCCGCCGCACCCTCTCCATGGAGAAAGGCTTAAAGGAGCAGGAATCCCCCGGCGCTGTACTCCCCCCACCAACCCAGGTCTCTGCCCTTGATTCTCTGATGCAAAAAGCGAGGCCTAGCGATGGGTCAGACGATGAATGGGACTTGCAACCAGGACTCCAGGGCCAGGAGCCAGCTGGGGAGGGGACTCTGGTGCTGGGAACAGGAAGACTGGGTTCCAGGCCCAGCTCACCTCCGCCTGTCCTGGCTGGCTGCCTGCGGAACCTGCTTCTCCTCACTGTTCCCCATCACCCTACCAGGCACTCCCATCCCCTGGCAGTCCTGTCTCCTAGCCAGCTGCACAGGCCCGAGCCAGAAACACACACACAGTCACTGCACCCTGTTGACCCGACCTTCCCAGCGTCCCTCAAACCTGGGCTGGAAGGAGACAGCCTGTGCCGTGGGAAGCCCAGCTCTGCTACTTCCCAGCTCTGTGACTTAAGGCAGGCCACTGCTCTCCTCTGAGCCTCAGTTTCCTCATCTAGAAATGGGATGATGGTCACACCTACCTCCCAGGATTGGATTGGTGAGCTAGTTAAACAATAGAGGTGGAGGCTTCGGGGTCATGCCCAGGGACTCAGGACAGTCTTGGTGAATGAAGGGAAGACGCACGAAGGACTTGCTCGATACAAAGAGCTGGGCCACGTCTCCCCTGCTGAAGCCTCTCTGATCCCGTCACCTCTTGGGGGAGCCTACGGGACCAGCTACTCTCAGATTTCCTGTTAGTTTTGCTGCTGCTTCCAAAGCCCCTGATCACTACCATGGTGAGAGGAGGGCCCAGCTGGTGGGCAGGTGACAGGTGTGGAGAGGGGTCAAGGGGACACAGCCATGTGGGAGCCACCAGTCTGATGGGGAAGATCCAGCTCAGCTCTGCTCCTGTTTAATCAGACCCAGTCTGTCCTGAGGCCAAGACTAGCTAGTGGGGGAAATATGGCCCTGCCCCAAAGGTTCCAAGTCTGATGTGGGAAACAGCCTAATCCAAGAGCACTCCGGCGGCTAGGGAAGACACTCCCTGGCCCAGCCCCCCAAACTACTTGGGGAGACATACACTTCCCCTGGGAGTCCCAGTCTGATGGGGACAGTTCACCCACTCTAGGGGTTTCCAGGCTGGGAAAGGAGACACAGCTGTTGTTCTCAAGGACCCTAAGTCACAATAGAAGAGAGAGCATGCATACCTAGGACACAGGGTAGCCCAGACACTGAGAAGCAGAAATGAGCACAGATGAGCGCGGCTTTGTGAACGTGCCTCCTGCATAGGACTGTGACTCTGTGCACGCGTTTGACTCCGTATGGGACTGCCGCCTCTGATTCTGAGATTAGGCATGTGCCTCTGAGTTGAGGCTGTTGACAAAGGCTGTTGAGACTGTGCTTCCATTTAGTGAGTGGGCCCAGTTGTGTCTAATCACTCATTCAATGGCCATGCATTCACTGAACATTCACTTTGTCCCAGTTGCTGGGCCCCACCCAGGGATGCTATGCAGCCTTCAAGAGGTGTGGTTTCTGCTTTCAGAGGCATCACTACAAAAAAATGGTAGATGAAGCCCTGAAAAAGCAACCCCCTGTGCTGCCATCTGTTTAGAAGCACAGGGGGCTGCAGGCGCATTGGGAAGGTGGACTTCCTGGAAGAGGTGATATTTAAGCTGTGCCCTAACAGGGTTTACAGCTGAGGGAAAGGCTGTTCTAATTAGAGGGAACAGGACTTCACTGGCAGTCCAGTGGTTAAGAATATGTGCTTCCATTGCAGGGGGCATGGGTTCAATCCCTGATCCAGAAATTAAGATCTCACATACCCTGTGGTACTGACAACAACAACAAAAACCACCAAAAAAAACAAAAACAGCTAGAGGGAACAGCATGTGCAAAGGCCATGTGGACCTGGGAAGAGAGCCCTGAAAAGGTTTTTCTGGAGGAAATGACTGGGTGAGATTTTGGAAGAAGCAGGTAGGCAAGGAGAAGGCATAGCTTCAGTTTAGGGGGTCGGGGGTGTGGTATAGACTAGCGAGAGGAAGTCGGCTGGCCTGAGCCTGTCAGTCGCTCCAGACCCTTTGTGACCCTTTGGATTGTAGCCCATTGGGCCACTCTGTCCATGGGATTTTTCAGGCAAGAATACTGGAGTAGGTTGCCATGCTCTCCTCCAGCGGATCTGATCTTCATGACCCAGGGATCGAACCCGTGTCTCTTGCACTGCAGGTGGATTCTTTACCCCCTAAGGAAACAGGGAAACCCATGCTGTACCTAGAGATGGAAAGGTAGTATCCAGAGGAACCTGAGGGTCTGAAGGGGAACCCGCACCTCCAGAGAGAGGAGACAGCTGCTGAGAGGTGGGTTTAGGGGGTGAGCTCCTCGACTAGCCTCTGGGCTCTCCTAGGAGAGAGACCCAGCCCAGGGAGCCTGAGGAAGGCCTCCAAAGTATCCTCAGCAGTAAAGGGAACTGAATAATAGCTCCCTCACAGGGCAGAGGGGAGAACTATCAATACAGTAAATGCACTTACCCAAGTCGCTCTCCGCTGAGCTCTGCAGGAGCGCATTTATTCCTCTCAAGAACTGTATTATTTGGTTCCCATTTTAATGCTGATGAAGTAGGCTCAGAGAGGCTCAAGGCTACAGAGCACCCGGAACGCTAGAGTGAGCGGTCTGGATTAGATTCAGCCTGGCTCCTTCCCTTGAGTCCCACCGCCTCTCAGCACGCGAATGCGCCTTTTAAATCGGTAACAGCTGGTTACTGCTGGATCCGGTGCTGTTACTATTATTATGGTTTATTATTATCACTGTGATACCCGAAGAACCTACTTGATTCATCATCGCAGGCGCCAACCTCCCCGCCTCCCGCGCACCCTCGGTCCCTGAAAACTCCAGGCCCAGGCGACCCCGTGCGGCCACGGTGGGAACAACAACCCCTGGGGCGAGGGGCCCTGGATGGGGTGTCGGTGTGATGGCACCCCCTGGAGGCAGTGCTCGGTATTGCGCCAGAGTCCGACGGAAGAGTGCGGCGTCCTCTGCACCCTTCGTAGTGTGCAGACCCAGACGGTGGTGCAGGAGGACTGGGAGGAAGGAGGAAAGAAAGGGAATAACACTTATCAAGCGACGCTGGTACACTGGGCAAGGTGTTGGGCATTTTCTCATTTAACCCCTCAGTCAGTTCAGTCACTCACTCGTGTCCGACTCTTTGTGACCCCATGGACTGCAGCCCGCCAGGCCTCCCTGTCCATCACCAACTCCCGGAGTTTACTCAAACTCGTGTCCATCCTATGCAGGTCAGGAAGCAACAGTTAGAACTGGACATGGAACAACAGACTGCTTCCAAATAGGGAAAGGAGTACGTCAAGGTTGTATTGCTTATTTAACTTATATGCAGAGAACATCATGAGAAACGCTGGGCTGGATGAAGCACAAGCTGGAATCAAGATTGCAGGGAGAAATATCAATAACCTCAGATATGCAGATGACACTATGCTATGGCAAAAAACAAAGAAGAACTGAAGACCCTCTTGATGAAAGTGAAAGAGGAGAGTGAAATAGTTGGCTTAAAACTCAACATTCAGAAAACTAAATCATGGCATCCGGTGCCATCACTTCATGGCAAATAGATGGGGAAACAGTGGAAACAGTGGCTGACTTTATTTTTCTGGGCTCCATAACCACTGCAGATGGTGATTGCAGCCATGAAATTAAAAGACACTTACTCCTTATGACCAACCTAGACAGCATATTAAAAAGCAGAGACATTACTTTGCCAACTAAGGTCTGTCTAGTCAAAGCTATGGTTTTTCCAGTACCCATGTGTGGATGTGAGAGTTGGACTATAAAGAAAGCTGAGTGCCAAAGAACTGATGCTTTTGAAGTGTGGTGTTAGAGAAGATCTTGAGAGTTCCTTGGACTGCAAGGAGATCCAACTAGGCCATCCTAAAGATCAGTCCTGGGTGTTCATTGGAAGGACTGATGCTGAAGTTGAAGCTCCAATATTCTGAGGGTACATTGCAATAATGCAGACAAAATGCTTAGCTTAGGAATTCCCTGGCAGTCGAGTGGTTAGGACTACAAGCTTTTACTGCAGAAGCCCTGGGTTCAGTCCCTGGTGTGGGAACTGAGTTTCCCTCAAACATCATGGAACTGGCAAAAAAAAAACACCTTAGCACCTGGCATCTAACATGTGCTCAAGAAAATAGCTAATACAATTTGTTCATATGCCCATTATTTATTCAAAGCCTAGGAACTAAGAATATAGTAAGGGAGAGATACATGTATTTTTCTTGTTTTAATGATTTCCTGATCTTGTGTTCCTAGGCTGTAGCACATTGTCTGACTTAATAAATGTTGAAATGGATGGACTATTAAAGGAATGGATGAAGGAATGGACATGCTGCAGTCAGTCAGTCCTTAGTTTCAGTTTCAGGGAGAGTAAGAGGGAGAAAATTTTTTTTTAATAATTGTCACTATTTCTTGAACACTTACATTGTCAGGTACTTGACTAAATGCTTGCTTTTTGTATTCTCAGTTCATCCTCACAGGAAACTCATGAGATCAAAAGTAACATCTGATTTTACAGAGAAGAAGAAAAGAATCTCTGTGAGTTAAGAACGATTTTCCTAAGGTAACCCAATGAGTAAACTCAGAGGCAGGTTTTAAGCATAATAAAGGACAGAATCCACATCCAGTTGTGGATGTGACTGGCGATGGAAGTTAAGTCCCATGCTGTAAACAGCAATATTGCATGAATCAAGGCAAATTGGAAGTGGTCAAACAGGAGGTGGCAAGAATGAACATCAACATTTTAGGAGTCAGCGAACTAAAATGGAAGGGAATCGTTCGGTCGGTCGCTCAGTGGTGTCCGACTCTTTGCGACCCCATGGACTGTAGCCTACCAGGCTTCTCCGTCCATGGGATTCTCCAGGCAAGAATACTGGAGTGGGTTACCGTTACCTTCTCCAGGGGATCTTCCCGACCCAGGGATCAAACCCGGGTCTCCCTCATTGGAGGCAGACGCTTTAACCTCTGAGCCACCAGGGAGGGGAATAGGTGAACTCAATTCAGACGACCATTATATCTACTACCGTGGGCAAGAATCCCTTAGAAGAAATGGAGTAGCCATCATGGTCAACAAAAGAGTCTGAAATGCAGTACTTGGGTGCAATCTCAAAATGACAGAATGATCTTGGTTTATTTCCAAGGCAAACAATTCAACATCACAGTAATCTATGTCCAACCATTAATGCTGAGGAAGCTGAACAGTTCTGTGAAGACCTGTAAGATCTTCTGGAACTAACACACAAAAAAAGATGTCCTTTTCATCATAGAGGACTGGAATTCAAAAGTAGGAAGTCAAGAGATACCTGGAGTAACAGGCAAGTTTGGCCTTGGGGTACAAAAGGAAGCAGAGCAAAGGCTAACAGAGTTGCGCTAAGAGAACGCACTGGTCATAGCAAACACCCTCCTCCAACAACACAAGAGATGACTCTACACATGGATATCACCAGATGGTCAACACCAAAATCAGATTGATTATATTCTTTGCAGCCAAACATGGAGAAGTTCTATATAGTCAGCAAAAACAAGACCGGGAGCTGACTGTGGCTCATAAAATGAACTCCTTAATGCAAAATTCAGACTTAAACTGAAAGTAGGGAAAACCACTAGGCCATTCAGGTATGACCTAAATCAAATCCCTTATGATTATACAGTGGAAGTGATAAGTAGATTCAAAGGATTAGATCTGATAGAGTGCCTGAAGAACTATGGACAGAAGTTCATAACATTGTACAGAAGGCGATGATCAAAACCATCCTCAAGAAAAAGAAATGCAAAATGCAAAATGGTTGTCTGAGGAAGGCTTACAAATAGTAGAGAAAAGAAGAAAAGTGAAAGACAAAAAAGAAAAGGAAAGATACACCCATCTGAATGCAGAGTTCCAAAGAATAGCAAGGAGAGATAAAAAGCCTTCCTAAGTGAACAATGCAAAGAAATAGAGGAAAACAACAGAATGGGAAAGACTAGAGATCTCTTCAAGAAAATTAGAGTTACCATGGGAACATTTCATGGAAAGATGGTCTCAATAAAGGACAGAAATGGTATGGACCTAACAGAAGCAGAAGATATTAAGAAGAGGTGGTAAGAATACACAGAACTGTACAAAAAAGCTCTTAATAACCTGGATAACCACGACAGTGTGATCACTCACCTAGACACTTTACTATCTGAGTCACCAGGGAAGTCCCCCTTTCTGTCCTTTATTGGACTTTAAGGACTGGTGCTAAAGCTGAAACTCCAATACTTTGGCCACCTCATGCAAAGAGTTGACTCACTGGAAAAGACTCTGATGCTGGGAGGGATTGGGGGCAGGAGGAGAAGGGGACGACAGAGAATGAGATGGCTGGATGGCATCACCGACTCGATGGACATGAGTTTGATGAACTCCGGGAGTTGCTGATGGACAGGGAGGCCTGGCGTGCTGTGATTCATGGGGTGGCAAACAGTCGGACACGACTGAGCGACTGAACTGAACTGAACTGATACCTGGATTGCCTAGTGGTTTTCCCTACTTTCTTCAATTTAAGTCTGAATTTGGCAATAAGGAGTTCATGATCTGAGCCACAGTCAGCTCCTGGTCTTGTTTTTGCTGACTATATAGAACTTCCCCATCTTTGGCTGCAAAGAATATAGTCAATCTGATTTAGGTATTGACCATCTGTTGATGTCCATATGTAGAGTCATCTCTTGTGTTGTTGGAAGAGGGTGTTTGCTATAACCAGTGTGTTCTCTTGGCAAGACTCTATTAGCCTTTGCCCTGGTTCATTCTGTATGCCAAATTTGCCTGTTACTCCAGGTATTTCTTGACTTCCTACTTTTGCATTCCAGTCCCCTATAATGAAAAGGACATCTTTTTTGGGTGTGTTAGTTCTAGAAGGTCTTGTAGATCTTCATAGAATCATTCAACTTCAACTTCTTCAGCATTACTGGCTGGGGCATAGACTTGGATTATTGTGCTATTGAATGGTTTGCATTGGAAACAAACAGAGATCATTCTGTCGTTTTTGAGATTGCATCCAAGTACTTCATATTGGGCTCTCTTGTTGACTATGATGACTACTCCATTTCTTCTAAGGGATTCTTGCCACAGTAGTAGATATAATGGTCATCTGAGTTAAATTCACCCATTCCAGTCCATTTGAGTTTGCTGATTCCTAAACTATCAATGTTCACTCTTGCCATCTCCTGTTTGATCACTTCCAATTTGCTTTGATTCATGGACCTAACATTCCAGGTTCCTGTGCAATATGGCATTGGACTTTACTTCCATCACCAGTCACATTCACAACTGGGTGTTGTTTTTGCTTTGGCTCCATCTCTTCATTCTTTCTGGAGTTATCTCTCCACTGTTCTCCAGTAGAATATTGGGCACCTCCTGACCTGAGGAGTTCATCTTTCAGTGTCCTATCTTTTTGCCTTTTCATACTGTTCATGGAGTTCTCGAGGCAAGAATACTGAAGTGGTTTGCCATTCCCTTCTCCAGTGGACCACGTTTTGTCAGAACTCTCCACCATGACCCATCTGTCTTGGGTGGCTCTACACAGCAAGGCTCATCGTTTCACTGAGTTAGACAAGGCTGTGGTCCAGGTGATCAGATTGGTTTGTTTCCTGTGATTGTGGTTTTCAGTCTGTCTGCCCTCTGATGGAGAAGGATAAGAGGCTTATGGAAGTTTCCTGATGGGAGAGACTGACTGAGGGGGAAACTGGGTCTTGTTCTGATGGCTGCCATGCTCAGTAAATCTTTAATCCAATTTTCTGTTGATGGGCAGGGCTGTGTTCTGTCCCTGTTACTTGATCTGAGGCCAAAGTATGGCGGAGGTAATGAAGATAATGGCAACCTCCTTCAAAAGGTCCCATGCACACACTGCTGCACACACTGGCCCCAACCTTGTAGCAGGCCACTGCTGGCCCATGCCTCCACCAGGGACTCCTGGACACTCACAGGCAAGTCTGGGTCAGTCTCTCGCAGGGTCACTGCTCCTTTCTCCTGGGTCCTGGTGCACACAAGGTTCTTTGTGCCCTCCAAGAGTCTGTTTCCCACTTCTGTGTGAGTTCTGGTGGCTCTATGGTGGGTTAATGGCAACCTCCTCCAGGAGGGCTTCTGCCATACCCAGGTCTGCTGCACCCAGAGCCCCTGCCCTGCAGCAGCCCACTGCAGACCCACGCCTCTGCAGGAGACACTCACACACAGCTCCATCTCAGTCTCTGTGAGGCCTCTGGGTCCTGGTGCACAAGGTTTGTTTGAGCCTCTGAGTGTCTCTGGCACATATGGGGTTTGATTCTACTTGCGATTTTGCCCTTCTCCTTTGCCCTTGGACATGGGGTATCTCCTCAAAGTTGCTCCAGCACCATGCAGCTGCCATGGCAATACCAAAGAATGCTCAAACTACCGCACAGTTGCACTCATCTCACACACTAGGAAAGTAATGCTCAAAATTCTCCAAGCCAGGTTTCAACAGTACATGAACCGTGAACTTCCAGATGTTCAAGCTGGATTTAGAAAAGGCAGAGGAACCGGAGATCAAATAGCCAGTATCTATTGGGTCATCAAAAAAGTGAGAGAGTGCCAGAAAAACATCTATTTCTGCTTTATTGACTATGCCAAAGTCTTTGACTGTGTGGATCACAACAAACTGTGGAAAATTCTTCAAGAGATGGGAATACCAGACCACCTGACCTGCCTCCTGAGAAATCTTTATGCAGGTCAGGAAGCAACAGTTAGAACTGGACAGGGAACAACAGACTGGTTCCAAATAGGGAAAGGGGTATGTCAAGGGGTATGTATATGGTCACCCTGCTTATCTAACTTATATGCAGAGTACACCATGAAAAACGCTGGGCTGGATGAAGCACAAGCTGGAATCAAGATTGCTGGGAGAAAGATCAATAACCTCAGATATGCAGATGACACCACCCTTATGGCAGAAAGTGAAGAGGAACTAAAGAGCCTCTTGATGCAAGTGAAAGAGGAGAGTGAAAAAGTTGGCTTAAAGTTCAACATTTAGAAAACTAAGATCATGGCATCTGGTCCCATCACTTCATGGCAAATAGATGGGGAAACAATGGAAACAGTGACAGACTTTATTTTGGGGGGCTTGAAGATCACTACCAGTGGTGGCTGCAGCCATGGAATTAAAAGACGCTTACTCCTTGGAAGAAAAGTTATGACCAACCTAGACAGCATATTAAAAAGCAGAGACATTATTTTGCCAACAAAAGTCCGTCTAGTCAAAGCTTTGGCTTTTCCAGTAGTCATGTATGGATGTGAGAGTTGGACTATAAAGAAAGCTGAGCAGTGAAGAATTGATGCTTTTGAACTGTGGTGTTGAAGAAGACTCTTCAGAGTCCCTTGAACAGCAGGGAGATCCAACCAGTCCATCCTAGAAGAAATCAGTTCTCAATATTCATTGGAAGGACTGATGCTCAAGCTGAAATTCCAACAGTTTGGCCACCTGATGTGAAGAACTGACTCATTGCAAAAGACCCTGATGCTGGGAAAGATTAAAGGCAGCAGGAGAAGGGGATGACAGAAGATGAGCTAGTTGGGTGGCATCACTGACTGAATGGACATGAGTTCGAGTAAGCTCAGGAAGTTGGTGATGGACAGGGAAGCCCGGCGTGCTGCAGTCCATGGGGTTGCAAAGAGTCGGACACAACTGAGTGACTGAACTGAACTGATGGCAGTTATATTTTTAGAGTTTTGAGACCCCTCCACACCGTTTTCCTCAGTGGCTGCACCAATTTACATTTCCACTCACAGTGTATGAGGATTCCCTTCTTTTTAATTTTCTTTTATTTATTTTTTGGCCACACTGTGTGGCTTGTGGGATCCTAGTTCCCTGATCAGGGCTAAAAACTGGGCTGCTGGCAGTGAGAGCATGGAGCCCTAACCACTGGACCACCAAGGGAATTCCCTGAGAGTTCCCTTCTTTCTACATCCTCACCAACATTTGTTACTTATGGTCTTTTTATTTTTTTAAAATGGACCAGTTATTTAATTAGGTTCTTCATAAGAAATTTAGAACATTATTTTGCAAGGATGAATTCTATTTGTGAGAGCAAACACAGAGTGGAGGTAGCCCTGGAGCTGAGGAAGAGATTTGATTCTTTGCAGAATCTGTGAGTCCACAGCTTTCTGATCACCCTGGCACTGCTCTGTAATTTTGTACTTCTTTCTGTCCCCATCGAAGATCTCACCTTCCTGGTGCCTGGCTTACGTAGTTTTTTTTTTTTTTGGCCACACCACTGGGCTTGCAGGATCTTACTTTCCTGACAACAGATCAAATCAGTGCCCCCTGCAGTGGATGTGTGGAGTCCTAACCACCAGATAGCCAGGGAAGTCCCCTTCTTGAAATAGGCATCAGTGAGATGTTCTGGGGCCTTCACACCACTGACATCCATTTTGGTGGAGGTGGCAATGACAAATTTTATTCTATACCCAGGAACTTGATCGAGGGGAAAGACCCAGTCACAAGTAGTAAGCCATTGCTCACCTGTTTCAGGGAAACAACCCTCTCACCTTTGTGGCACTCAGGGAGGATGCTCGGAATGGGCCCAGGAGAGATACTAGCATGCAGTTTTCTCACATGTTACTGAAGGGTTTTTGCCAAGACTCAACAGCTTTTAAGGCCCATCTTCAGTAGGATAATACCTAGGCATTTTGCGAAGTTTAATCACTTGGGAAACACCATTCTTGGGCTTTCCTGGTGTCTCAGATGGTTAAGAATCTGCCTGCAATGCCGGAGACCGGGGTTCAATCCCTGGGGCAGGAAGATCCCCTAGAGAAGGGGTTGGCAACCCATTCCAGTATTCTTGCCTGGAGAATTCTATGGACAGAGGAGCCTGGTGGGCCCCAGTCCATAGGGTTGCAAAGAGTCAGACAGGCCTTAAGCGATTTAGCATGCACACACATTCTTGTCACCACCAGCTGGTTTTGTGACAGTAGCAAGAACCTTCAGCTGCTTTTTCTTTTCAGCTTGGATTTAGCTGCTGAATACTCTCTTTTGTACAAGGCCTTTCTGGAATACATAGCCAATTCCTCTGCCAATTCCTCTGACCAGGACAGGATTTCAGCGGCACTTCTTAACCTTTTTAACTTTGCCACCAGAGTCAGCCTTCTTTGTTTCAGACTTTTCCTCCTTCGTATCTGGCTTCTCAGCATTTTCACCTGCCATCTTTTAAGATGGGAAAGAGCTACTTGTGGTCTTTTTGATGGTAGTCGTACTGACAGGTGTGAAGTAATATTTCATTGTGATTTTAATTTGCATTTCTCCAGTTATTAATGATGTTTAGCATCTTTTTCACATGCCTGTTGGCCATCTGTAGATCTTCCCTGAAAAAATGTCTATTTAGGTCTTCTGCCCATTTTCAATTTTTTTTATGGTGAGTTGTATGAGTTATTTATATATTTTGGATATTAACTCCTTATTGATAATATCATTAGCAAGTATTTCCTCTGATTCAGCTGATTGCCTTTTTGTTTTGTTGATAGTTTCCTTTGCTGTGCAAAAGCTTTTATGTCTAACTAGGTTGCATTTGTTTATTTCTGCCTTTATTTCCCTTGCTTTAGGAGACAGAATGATGATAATATTGCTATGATTTATGTCAGTGTTCTGCCTATGTTTTCTTCAGAGTTTTATGGCTTCCAGTCTTACATTTAGATCTTTAATCCATTTTGAGTTTAGTTTTGCATATGATGTGAGAAAATATTCTAATTTCATTCTTTTACATGTAACTGTTCAGTTTTTCAAGCACTATTTACTGAAGAGATTTTCTTTCTTCCATTGTATACCCTTGTCTCCTTTGTTATACGTTAATTGACCATAAATGTGTAGGTTTATTTCTAGACTCTCTATACTGTTCTGTTAGCCTATGTGTCTGTTTTTATGCCAGTACCATGCTGTTTTGGTTACTGTGGCTTTGTAATAGTTCACCACATCTTCTGATTCCAGTTTTCAGTTGTGATTTAAAAAGAGGGTCTCCTCAGGACTTCCCTGGCTTGGGTTCGGCCACTGATCGGGGAACTAGGATCCCACATGCCATGTGGCAAAGCCAAGAAAATTAAAAAAGAAAGAAGGAACGTCTCTCCAAATTCTCTGCCAAGGACTCATCTTCCCGAGGTTTAGTTTTTACCTTAGTGGTGTCAGCAGGAAGCAGAGGTCCACTCAAAGCATTTGCCAGAAGAAGTATTTTTTTTAATTAATTTTTTTGGAAGGATAATTGCTTTACAGAATTTTGTTGTTTAGAAGAAGGTTTAATGAAGGAACTATTTACAGAGGTGTGGGCACAAATAGTGAAGCACCCTGGGGCTCACAACAGTGGAATAGAATCACTAGGCTCAGGGCCTGAAGAGATAAGGGAGGGAGCCTTGTTAACAAACCTGGCCGGACTCATATCCATGGTCGCAGGCCACTCAACAGGAGCTGTGACTTTTACTGGAGGAACATAGTACCTGCCAAAATCATATCACTACTGACTCAATGGACATGAGCAAACTCCGGGAGAGAGTGAAGGACTGGGAAGCCTGGACTGCTGCAGTCCATGGGGTTGCAATGTGTTGGATACAACTTAGCAATTAAACAACAAAAAAATCACAGCACAGTATTATAAATATCCTGGTCTCACTCTCCTCTTTCCCTCTGATCCCCTGGCAATGTCTCCTACTGGCCAAACTTCACCTGAAACCATAAAGCAAAGAGGCCAAGGTCAGTGAGAGTCAGCCCCTGGACACAAGGCAGGGCAGAGAAGCACAGAGAATTCAGGGTAAGCAAAAAGTAGGCAGCCAGGAAGTTTCTCCTCTCTTTGTGATCTCAGCTTTGTGGAGGGGCTGAGAGGGAGAGGGCTGTGCTTGTCTCTCCAAGCAGCCTGACACTGTAACACCCCTTCTCCTCTTCCAGGCCCAAGTTACTTTGACCAGGAGGCTGTTCCCAGGCCTGGAGTAAATCTCTCCCATCCCTGGCTTCCTCGGTTCTCAGTGCCTAGCCCATCACTCAGCTCAGTGATTTGGCATTATTCTCTGCAGGGGTTTGTCTCCCCAGGGGACAGTTCTAGCATCCTCTTCACTGTGAGCTCTTTGCAGGCAGGGCCCTGGGCCAAAGAAGGCCATTTGCTCTGACACAGGGCCCAGCACAGGACAAGCGCCCATGTTTGCTGAGTGAATGGTGTCCTGTGGCCTCACCCACCTCCCTCTGCCTTGGTGTACACAGCCTGGGCACACGTGTATATCTGTTTCCTTGAGTTCAAAGGGACTCTTTGGTGGAGAGTGGCCCAGACCTGGTACACAACAGGCATCAAATGTTGCCTGAACTGGCCTAGGCAGGATTATCCTTCTTTCCTTCATTCATTCAACAAGTTTTTGAAATTTTATATGTACCAGGCCCTGTGCTGGCCCCGGGGACACAGAAGTGTTCTTCCTGACTTCCATTCTAGTGGGGGAAGCATAAAAGGAAGGAATGGAAAATGAACAATATTATTAAAGCCTGCAGTACGTGTTTAGAAAATAAACAGGGTGACGGGACACACAGTAAATGGCTGGGCATTTATGTGGGGGATGGGCACATCAGGGAAGGCCTTTCTGAGGCAATGACATGTAAGCTGAGACCTGAAGATAAGTGAATGTGAGAGCTGGAAGGGTATTGCAGGCAGAGGAACAGCAAAAACAAAGAGCTAGGGTGTTTCTGGGACCCCAGGGGAGTCAGTGTTTCAGCCTGAAGAAGGGCTTGGGCGGGGGTTGAGAGAGGTTAAGGAATCAGTACTGGGGGGCTGCCTGGGGCCAGGTACTGCGCTGGGGTTAGAGGGGAAGGGACAGCCCTTCTCAGTGCCATCCTTTCTGCCTGTTGCCTAGCACCACACTAAATAGTACTGCTGGCAGACCTTCCCCGAGCTCCCTCAGCTCCCCTCAGACTGGCAGCGGCTGTCAAATGACCAGCCCTGGAGGCCTTGCCAACCTCCTCCCCTGGAATATTTTTGAGGTAAGTCAGAAAATGACCAGCAGCCTCCAAAACCCGACTTTTTCTTGTGCATACCTTACAAGGGTATATTTGGCTGCCCTGGGTGTTAATCCCCCACCCCCTTGCACTAGACAGAGATATAAATATACCACCCCAGGCAGCACACTCAGAAACATGGATTAATGACCATATACTCGGGGGCCCTAGTCACACTTAGAAGACACGCCATACAGCTGCTATGAGCACCCCCTCCCACACCCACACACTTCAGTCCCCAGTCTCTCACAGGCACACACACAACTATATAGATGCCCCACAACACAGTCACAACAGCCAGCCTCGCAGACACTCCACAACCAGCACCATCACCACTCGCATAATCCCTCCCCCATGATCATACAGTCACCGACCCACACACAGCCTCACAGACGTGTACCGCAGTCATCAGAGTCACATGTGGACACAACAGTTCCACAATCTCCCTCTCCTCACAGTACACACACAACCATGTGGCATGCACACAGCCAGCAGGCCTATAGATCACTACACACTGGCCCACAAGTGGTTCCACACGGCCGCCCCACCCCCACCCCTTACTCAATGCCTCTCTGATTAAACACATCCAGCCCCTCGGCTTGTTATAGTGCCTGGCATTCTTCTGCGATTGAGTCAAAGACCTCCCCAGACAAAGGGGCTAAGTGGAAAAAAAGGCTTCAGGAGGGAGCATGCCAGAGGCCCAGGTCTGGGAAGGGGCCTGGCCACTTCCGGCTCAGGGACCCAGACAGCCTTTAGTGTGGAGTTTGATCTTGACCCTGGGGGGGCTAAGGACCTGGGGGAGGGGTCACGCCTAGGAGTGGACGTAAGCGGGGTGCGGGGGGTGGGTGATGACAGGTGGAACAAGCGGAAAGACCCCTTAACCCTCGCGGCGTGGAGGGGGAAACAGAAAGCGGGGTTACATATGGACTCAACCCTCCCACGCGGTCCTCCCACCGCCCTGCCCCAGGCTCCCGACGGTCCCCAAACGCACGGGGTGTGGCCTTGTCCCCCCTCCTCTCCCCAGCCCTGGCGACAGCTGCGGGGGCACAGCGCTCAGGCGAGGGGGTTATCGCAGGGCGCCAGGCGGCGCGCAGGGTGCCGGCTCCCCCGAGGTCCTCAACCCCACACCCTGGCCCCTCCCGGGCCGGAAGAGCGCCCTCCCAAGGCTGCAGAGCCACCTTCCTCCCCGGGCCCCTGCAACTGGGGACACTCGGACGCGAAGGATGGGGAGAAAGAAGACTCGGGAAGACCCCGAGGTGGCGTTTTAGAGACGCCGACCTCCCCTCCCACAGCTTCCACGCACCCAGCCCACCCCCCGCGCTGGTCCCGGGAGGGGCGGCCTCTCCCCGCCCCCGGGCCGCGAGGCCCGCTCCCTCCTCCCGCGGCCGGAGCCCGGGCCAAGTGGGCGCGCCCGGCCCCAGGCCGGCGGATCCGGTGTCGGCTGCAGCTGGCAGTGCGGCTGGCGGGCGCGGGCGGCCCGCGGGGCCGACTATTAATACCGCGGCCGCCCAGCCCGGGTCGCGCAGCCATGGCCAGCCCGGAGCCCCGGCGCGGCGGGGACGGCTCCGCCCAGGCCGCGAGGTAGGAAAGGACCTTCTCAGGCCCAGGTCACCACCCGCTCCTGGGGAGGGGGTGCTAGGCGGACCCCTTCTCCCCAAAGCGCCTTTCGCCAGACGGGGGCGGTGGTCCAGGCGGTGGTGGGGCACAAGGCGGAGCCACCCGCCCAGGGTGATCGGGGAGTCTGGCCCGGGGCGAGGCGCGGGGCCGGTGGTTCCGACACCTCCGCTGGTCTGGGGGCTTTTCATAATTCCCCCTCCCCCTCCCACGGGCGATGTGAGGATTAACCCCTTCACACTAGCCGGCATCAACCATCGGATGCCGGATGGCCCATAGTGGCCAAAGGCCCTCCCCATTTTCTTTCCTTCCTCACCCCAAATGCAGCTGGACATGGAGCCCTCCAGATTTGCCGTGTGGAAGAGACTTGGTGCAAGGTTGGGCGGCTGCCAGCTTGGAGTTGAGTCTGTTCAGGCAGCTCATTCTGTCTGGTCTGGGGCCTGAAGGGCGTGGGGGGAGGGTCCCCAATTCCAGACCAGCAGGAGGGCCTTGGCTGTCCCGGCCCCTGGAGGGGACGCCCTCTCCATTATCCACACTATCAGCTTTCCCCTGGTGAGGGGGAAGGGACCTGTGGCTGAAGGATTTGGGGCGAGTAGGGAGCGTTTCTGCCCCAGGTCAGCCTGTAGCCCTGGGCTTCCTCTTGTACCAAGAAGTAGAAATGCAGTTACACACACACCTGTCACCTCTTCCCTGTCACCACTGCACTAAGCTGAGCCTAGTTTTACACACGCACTCACCTGTACTGTTGTACACACAGAGCCAGCCACACTCCAACCCAGGCCTGCACGGTATCACAAACACACCCAGGCGCAGCCCTGATGGCCGGGGTTGGGAGCTGCTGGGATCCTATAGGGACAGGGAGAGAGTAGCAGAGGCAGGCTGTTTGGAGCCCAAGGAGGCTTGAGGTCAGGGTCCCCAGCCGAGCTGGCTGCCTTGCCCCTACTTAAGAAAACCATTTATTTATCGGGCTGCCTTAGGTCTTAGTTGCAGCATGTGGGATCTTCATTGTGTCATGTGGGCTCAGTAGTTGTGGCATTCTCCAGTTGTGGCACGCAGGCTTAGTGCTCTATGGCATGTTTCATTAGGGGAACTGTAGTTCTCAGCCAGGGCTTCCAGTTGGCTCAGTGGTGACAATGCAGGAGATACGGGCCCAATCCCTGGGTCAGGCTACAATCCATGGGGTATCAAAAGAGTTGGACACATCTTAGCAACTAAACAACAACAAAGTCCCCCAACCAGGGATTGAACACTCGTCCCCTGCATTGCAAGGCAGACTCTTAACCACCAGACCACCAGGCAGGTCTCCCATAATCTACTTTTCCCTGGCTCTTTAGAGAGAGGCAGCTGAGTGAGGACAGCACCTTGCAGAGGCCTGGCACTGCGGGTGAGGTCACTGAGGCAACACGGTGTGTGGGAACAGCACTGCCTGCAAGTCAGGAGACCTGGACTCGATGTCCAGTCCTGCCACTTGACCTTGGGCAAGTTTCCTCCTTGGAGCTGTCAGTTGCTGCTGCCTACATCCACAGAGCCCCACCCTGGGATACAGAGAATAACTGTGCTCGTCGTCATAAAATGGACTATCAGGGGAGACCAACAGATGCACTTCTGGAACGCAAAGCACTTAGTGCAAAGATGAGCTGCATATAGAGTGCCTTGAGAACACAAGAATGGGAGTCGGCTGGGAAAGGCTTCACAGAGGAGGTGGGGTGCCAGCCGAGCTCTGTTATACCTGCTGTATCTGTTAGGTCTTTTAGACCCAATGCCTATTCTATCTAAGATGAGAGTGGTAAAAAGGAGCCCTGGCTCTAGAGCCAGACTGCCGGCTTTCAACAGGCTCTACCATGAACAAGTTGTAGAACTCTTGAGTGAGTTCTTTACTTGGTGCTTTTTGGTTTCCTCATCTATAAATTGGGGATAAACCCTATAGCTCAGATGCTAAAGAATCTACCTGCAATGCAGGAGACCAGGGGTTCAATTCCTGGGTCAGGACGATCCCCTGGAGAAGGAAATGGCAATCCACTCCAGGATTCTTGCCTGGAGAATTCCAAGTACAGAGGAGCCTGGTGGGCTACAGTCCATGGGGGTCACAAAGAGTTGGACACGACTAAGTGACTAACACACACAAGTGAGCGTCGTATAAATGAGTATTTATGGAGAATGCTTAGAATACTGCCTTGAATGCAATTGCGTCATTCCAGGGTGGAGGTCTCAGCTGGAACATGATGTGAGGGGGCTCTGCTGGCAAAGCAGGGACTCTGTTGAGGATCTGGGTGGGTCTGGCTGGCTGAGCAGTGCATCCTTCTTGGTGCGAGGAGCTCCAGGCAGTGTAGGACTGGTCTCTAGACAGACAGTATACAATGAACTATATGTTCCCTGCTGGACCCTTTAGACATTGTGGGATAGGAGTGGGAGATTTAAAAGTTAACACATGTTCTGAGGGACTTCCCTGGTGGTTCAGTGGCTAAGACTCCCAATGCAGGGGTCCCGGGGTTCAATCCCTGGTTGGGAAACTAGATCCCACATGCAGCAACTAAGAGTTCACATGCCACAACTAAAAGGTCCTGTGTACACAACTAAGACACAGCGTAGTCAAATAAATAAATATAAATAGATAAAGTTAATGTGTGTTCCAGAATGTCAAGCATTGGGTGGGCGGTAGGGAGTAATTCAAGATGAGGCTGAAAATGTATGTTGGGGCCACATCTGGAAGGGCCTGGAATCTGTGCGAAGCAGCTCACTATCTATGGGTGAAGTGGAGCGAGATGGTTTGTTTTACATTAGAGCGAGTGGCAGCAGTGTTGCAACTAGACTGGGATGGGAAGGAAGCAGGCTCACAGGAAGGCTGGTGCAAGAGTACAGGTGGGGGGTGACGACTTGGCTGAGGGTCCTGGCAGTAGGCTGAAGAGGAGGGTGGAGACCGGAGACTTTCTGAGATAGAAATATCAGTCTTTAGTGAGTAGGCTGTTTAAAGACCACTTGTCTATCGACAGAAGAATGGATAAAGAAGATGTGGTACACATATACAAGGGAGTATTACTCAGCCTTCAAAAAGAATGAAATGATGCCATTTGCAGCAACATGGATGGACCTAGAGGTTGTCATACTGAGTGAAATAAGTCAGACAGAGAAAGACAAGTATCATTTGATATCTCTTATATGTGGATCTTACAAGAATGGTACAAATGAACTTATTTACAAAATAGAATCACAGATGTAAAAAACAAACATGGTTACGGAGGGGGTAGAGTAGGGGAGGGATAAATTGAAGATTGGGATTGATGTATATACACTACTATATATAAAATAGATAACTAAGAAGGACCTACTGTATAGCAGCACAGGGAGCTCTACTCAATACTCTGTAATGGCCTGTATGAGAAAAGAATCTTAAAGTGGGTCTATATATATGTGTATGTATATATGTAAATAGATCTATAACTGATTCATTGTGCTGTACAGCAGAAAATAACACAACACTGTAAATCAACTGTACCCAATAAAAAAATACAACACTGATATACAGCCTGACATACAGTGATATATTTCTCTGAGCTGGAGAATACAGGTGTAACAAGCTCAGAGAGAAGGATAATCTGTTGGCGGTTGAGCTTGAGGTGCTGGGGTTGAATGAGGCCAGTGATGTCTGGGGCCTGGTGAAGCCACACTTTTGTGATTTTCCGAGCGCCATCAGGGGTTACAAAAGGGAAGCCAGGGATTCCTGGGGTCTACGTAGAGAGGAGGACTGAGAACACAATGATTTAGAATAAAAATAGTCTTTATTGGGAACCTGGAGCTAAGAAATAGAGCTTAAAACCTGGACACAAGTAAACTTTTCCAATACAAATAAAATTCTTTGTTTGATATGTTAGGCTTTTCATTTACACTTTCTATCCAAAAAAAATTTTTATTCAAATTTAGTCTGTTTTATAACTGGCACTCTCTGAGTATCTGAGTTTCCTTGAATTACTTAATCTCTTTAATCTCCATTTCCTGATCTGTAAAATGTTAATAATAAATGTAACCACCTCATAGAATTGTTATGAAGATTAAATGAATCGATATATGTAAAGCATTTAGAACAGGGCCTGGCACATATAACAGGACCTTTAAAAGTGTAATTTATTATTTTTATTTCCAGAGTATTTTATATTTTCAAAGAATTGCTCAGAGATCCAAAGTAAGATGCATTTGAAACAGAAAAGACTAAAGCCACTTGAGGGCCAAAGCAGCAGGAGCGCATTCCTCAACAGGAACCAAGAAAGCTAGCAGGCAGCTGGAGCTGGGTTAAGGGGCTCATGTGTTAGAAGCACAGAATCTGAATTCAAGAGCATCTGACAGGCTAGAAGGATGGGCCAGTTCAAAGATGAGGTTTTACAGGAACGAGACATATGGTTTTAAAAGCACTTGCTGTGAAAAAGTCTTAAGGATTTTACTCAAACTCAGCATTTATGAAGAATATGAGGGACTTCCCTGGTGACCATTGGTTAAGATTCTGCACTTCCAATGCAGGAGGCACAGGTTTGATCCCTGGTCAGGGAACTAAGATGCCACATTCTGCATGGTGTGGTCAAAAAAATATGATAGAGCTACCCTATATGTTAAGGGTATCTTGACCTATCAGTAGGAATATAGGGTACAGAGAATAGACCTGGATTCTACTTCCTATACCTATCCCCAAGGGGTAATGAATCAACTTGAAACCTGTAATGAGGAGCAACCCAAATGAGGAGGGTACTGGAAACCTTGGCATGCATGGAATAGTTAAGGGTAAATCCGTTCTCTTTATTCATTTGTGGCTGTGCTGGGTGTTTGTTGCTGTGCGCAGACTTTCTCTAGTTGCGGCGAGCGGGGGCCACTCTCTAGTTGAGGTGTGTGGGGTTTCTCATTGCAGCAGGTTTCAGTAGTTGTGGCGCGGCATGTGGAATCTTCTCAGACCAGGGATTGAACTCGCATCCCCTGCATTGGCAGGTGGATTCTTAACCACTGGACCACCAGTGGCTGTAGTTCCTCTTTATTTTTTAAATATTTTATTGAAGAGTAGTTGATTTGCAGTTAATTTCTACTGCACAGCCCAGTGATTCAGTTATACATATATATATTCTTTTTCATATTCTTTTACATTATAGTTTATCACAGGATACTGACTATAGTTCCATGCTATACAGTAGGACTAAATCAGCTCTCTTTAAGTGTTCAAAGAACTGACATGGAAAAGAAATTAGAGTATCTGATTCTAGAAAGAAGAACCAAGTCCAGGTGAAAACTGGGGTGAAGGTTTTACCTCAACACTAGAATTTTCTTACGATGGTGGAACACAGAGTGGCTCAGGTGTGGTTTCCTGTCCTTTGATGGTATGGAAGCAGAGACTCAACACTTACCTTGTGGGGATGGTGTCAGATCTAAGCACTGGGCTGTGTTGCGGTGGATCAGTGAAGGGAACAGGCAGACAACTGCCCTCCGAGAAGTGAGGATTTGCCATAAGCTAGGGCTGTGTCCTGGCGGCTGCACTCACAAACCCTCCCAGGACTGTGACTGCCCTCTCACCTGGTCATTTCTCTTGCAGGGAAACAAGGCCAGAGGTCATTTCTCCTCTTCAAGAGAACTCTGCATCCCTGTATGAGCTGGGGACCTGGAACCCAGAAGTTACTTTGTCTTTGGAGGGGACCTTGAACTTAGAGGACATTCTCTACCTGGGGGACACAGGTGACCTTGATGAGGCTCTGTACGTGGAAGAAACTGAACCGCCGGAGGAGACGCTGCACATTGAGGAAACCAGGACACCGGATGAGGCCCTGTACCTGGAGGAGCCAGTGAGGCCGGAGGCTTTACATGTGGAAGAGCCGGTGAAGCCGGAGGGGGTGTTCTATGTGGAAGAGCCGGTGAAGACAGCAAGCCCAGAGCAGATCATTTATGGGGGAGACAAGGTCCTGAGCGAGGAGAAGTCTAACCCCAAGGAGAGCCTCCAAGCTGGGCCGAGTCCCGGCACAGAGGGGAGCCTGAGCATAGAGGACCTGGAATTGCTGGAGGGGCGTTTCCAGCAGTGCATTGAAGCTGTGGCCCAGCTGGAAGAAGAGAGGGATCAACTCATCCATGAGCTTGTGTTGCTCCGGGAGCCTGCCCTGCAAGAGGTGCAGCAGGTCCACCGGGATATCCTGGCTGCCTACAAACTGCACGCCCAGGCAGAGCTTGAGAGGGATGGGCTGAGGGAGGAGATCCGACTGGTCAAGCAGAAGCTGTTCAAGGTGACCAAGGAGTGCGTGGCTTACCAGTACCAGCTGGAGTGCCGCCGGCAGAATGTGGCCCAGTTCGCCGATTTCCGGGAAGCGCTGACCACCCGGGCAGCCCAGCTCTCAGAGGAACTAACCCAGCTCCGGGAGGCCTATCAGAAGCAGAAGGAGCAGTTACGGCAACAGCTCGAAGCACCTCCGAGTCAGAGGGATGGGCACTTTCTCCAGGAGAGCCGGCGGCTCTCTGCCCAGTTCGAGAGCCTCATGGCAGAGAGCCGCCAGGGCCTAGAGGAGGAGTACGAGCCTCAGCTGCTGCGGCTCCTAGAGAGGAAAGAAGCTGCGGCCAAAGCTCTGCAGAAAACCCAGGCTGAGATCCAGGAGATGAAGGAGGCCCTGAGACCACTGCAGGCAGAAGCCCAGCAGCTCCACCTGCAAAACAGGAACCTGGAGGACCAGATCACCCTTGTGAGGCAAAAACGGGATGAGGAGGTGCAGCAGTACCGGGTAGGCCCACTGGGCATGGGAGGAAGGACAGTCTTTTAGTCTAGGGAGGAAAAAGGGACCAGGCCAAATGTCTCTGGGCTGAAGGATGCTAGCATATGTGAAGTCGCTCAGTCATGTCTGACCCTACAAGGCTCCTGTGTCCACGGAATTTACCAGGCAAGAGTACTGGAGTGGGTTGCCATTTCCTTCTCCAAGGGATCTTCCCGACCCAGGGATCGAACCCAGGTCTGCATTGCAGGCAGACGCTTTACCATCTGAGCCACCAGGCTAGCATAGGTAGGAAGAGCAATTTGTTTCATGGGCCAGTCACTCACTTCTTTAAGCCATTTTCCATTTCATTCATTCAGGCCTGCTAGGGCTGAAAGTTGGAGAAGGCAATGGCAAGCCACTCCAGTACTCTTGCCTAGAAAATCCCATGGGTGGAGGAGCCTGGTAGGCTGCAGTCTGTGGGGTCGCTAAGGGTCAGACACGACTGAGCGACTTCACTTTCACTTTTCACTTTCACACATTGGAGAAGGAAATGGCAACCCACTCCAGTGTTCTTGCCTGGAGAATCCCAGGGACGGGGGACCCTGGTGGGCTTCTGTCTATGGGGTCACACAGAGTCGGACACAACTGAAGTGACGCAGCAGCAGCAGCAGGGCTGAAAGTTACCTGCACTCTTAGTTTCCACGACACTTTTACACCAATGATCTTCATTAATCCTCCAAGTCAACTATTATTTTTCTTAGATGAGGAAACTGAGGCCCAGTGAGTCGGAGTAATTTGAACTCTAGTCTGACCAACCCCAAATATTTCAGTACTCTTTCCACAGCACCATTTTCCAATTCTGAGTGAACCACCCTTGGGTTTAGATAGAGCAGGAGGGAATGAGGCCAGATAGAATTCATTCTCTCCCCTCCCCGGTATTCACTCTCAAGTCCCACCTGTCTGATCTCTGCTTTGAAGTTTTCCAGTCTTAAAAAGCTGGGATGAAATCTATAAACCTCTATCCCTCCTTTTCCTTTTTTGTGCATTTGTCACCATTTCAATCGTATTCAAGCTATTTCTGATTGTGAGCCAGTCCTAATCCCTTTTAGAACAAAATGGGATCTAAACACTAAGTGCATAAACAGTTCTCTCTCCCCCACAGACTGAGCTTTCAGAAGGTAGGGAGTATGTTTTACTTATCTCTGCCACCAGGCTCAGCGTATGCATCAGTTAAGTGCTGACTTCTGTGCTGCTGGGAGCCATGAGAAGACCACACTGTGGTGCTTTTCACAGCTGTATTTTTGTCTTTTGAAACACACATTTTTTGGATGAACTTAAAAATCCTAGAGATTTTGACTTATCCTTAAGGAAGATGTCCTCTGTTGAAAATGGCTGCATTCACTTCACTGAAGATTTTATCAAGTTTTCTATAGCTTATATTATGAAAAGAATAGGGTTTTGGGGTCATAGTATTGAATGCCTTCAAACTATACATATTTACTCACCCAACACTGTCCCCCACCTCCACTGCACTGTTTTTTTATTGGGTCATAATCTAGTGAAAAGGTGCTAATTATTTTTGCATAAACAAATACTATTCTTAACACCTGACACTCAATCAGATGTTACTTTAATAACTGTAACCCAGGGTAGAAAGTAACATGTGATTTAAGAGAGGTACAGATAAGAGTGCTATGGGATAATGAGATTATTTTTAGCCATGGATTAAGTCAGCGAACCTGTAACAGAAGACAGTGTCATTTAAGTACTGAAGTATAGGCAAGATCTAGACCAGTGCTGTCCAACATAAATATAATGCAAGCCTCAAATATCATTTAAAATTTTCTAACAGCCACGTAAAAGAGAAATAGGTGAAGGTAATTTTAATGTATTATTTAATCCAATAGATATAAAAATATAATTAGTAACTTGGCTGCAGGAGAAAGGTGAAAAACTGTGAAGGTAGGTCAGGGCAGATCCCATTAGACTTTGAAATCCAGCCTAGGGAGTTTGGACTTTATTCAGTGGTCAGTTGGCTCCTTAAAGATATTTAATCGAGGGATTAACATGATCCTCGCTTTTACTTTTTGTTAAAAAATGTATCTATTTTTGGCTACACTGGGTCTTTGGTGCTGCATGTAGGCTTTCTCTAGTTGTAGTGAGCCAGGGCTACTCTAAATTGCAGTGCACAAGATTCTTGTGGTGGCTTCTCATTTGGGAGCACAGGCTCTAGGCACAAGGGCTTCAGTAGTCATGGCTCTTGGGCTCTAGAGCAGGGGCTCAGTAGTTGTGGCCATGGGGACAGTCGCTCTGAGCATGTGGAATCTTCCTGGGCCAGGGCAGGCAGATTCTTAACTACCTGACCACCAGGAAGTCCCCCTCGCTCTCCTTTTAGAAACATTGTTGGTGGCAGTGTGTAAAATGGGCTAGAGACTGAGAGGCAAGGGAGACTGATTAGGAAACTACTATAGGTAAGAGGAAACAACGGTAGCAAAATGAAAGGAAGGGAAGAACAAACATAGAATAATTTTGACTACAGAATGAGCGGGGCAGAGAGGTGAGAAGTCAGAGGATGCTTAGATTTCAGACAAGGCTAACTCAGATGGTGATGCACTAAGTAGGGAATCCTTGGGATTAGAATTTCCTTATATAGTGTTAGAATTCTAGAACTGTTTCCCCAGTGATTTGCATCACTATACTGGATTTGTTTCAGATTTGATTATCTGTGCAGCTTTCCAAAGATCACTCTATGAGAAACAACCCTGATAAAAGTCTCCTATTTCTATACCACAATTAAAGTAGGAAAAAAGGTCTGAAAGAGATAATTCTTTTTGAAATGACTTCTTACTAAACTGTTTGCCAAAGGCCATGTATGGCATCTGATTACTTTTCAAGGGTACACCTCACCCTGGAGACTTTAAATTTGCTTTCATCACCATCACCCATTCATTCAACAAATATTTAGCCTACTTTTTTTTGTGCCAGGCAATGAGCTATGTGGTGGCGAGACGAGAACTCATGGTGAGGGGTAGGGGTGGCGGACGGTTACTGTCCTCAAAAAGTTTATAGTTCAATTTAAAAAAAATAAAATTAAAAAACAGTAAAAGAACCAAAAAGAAAAAAATTAATGACAAAGTTTATAGTACAGGAAGGATATGAGATAAAACTTCCTAAAATCTAAGATATCCGGATCTAAGTACGTCAAGTGTGAGTTTTACAATCAATGAAATAATTAACATGCTTCAATGTGATGGACAATATAATAATTGTAGGAATAAAACATTGTACTGATGAAGCAGGTATAATTACCCTTGGGGAAATAACGGGAAAATTTCATACAAGGATTAAAAATAGCTAACATGTACTTGAAGTTCTTTACATGTAATAATTCACTTAATTCTTACCTCTGAGATAGGTATAACTATTGTCACCATTTGAGAAACAAGTAAACAGGTGAGCCAGAGAAGTCATTTGTCCAGGGTTACACAGCTAGGAAGGGATGGAGGTGGGACGTCACCCTGGGAAATCCAGTCCAAGTTCATGCTACAAGCTGTTTGAGCTGAGTCTTAAAAGAATGAATTCACTGTGTAGACAAGGGATGAAGACCATTCTAGGCCAAGGGAACAGCTCATAAAGCATGAAAACACAGACATATTATGGGAAGTGTGGCTGGACCATAACAAATCTGAGAAGTGGATGAGGCTGGAGATGTAGCATGGGACCAGATTGTAAAGGGGCTTTCTGTATTCTTTAGGTGAGTGGTTTTCCTAAAAAGGTTTTCTTCAAAGCCCCAGACTCTTTCCCCAAAACAATGTTATATGGAATGGCAACATGTAAACATTAAAAAAAAAAAAAAAAAAACAGGTAAAAGTAGAGCTACTAACTAAAGAGGGACAAGTACACTCCAGCCATGGCCTCCTCCTGGGGTTTCATGGAAAACAGTCTGAAGACCATTTAAGAGTCTGCCTATCTATGTATCTGGGGCTTCCCAGGTGGAGCTAGTGGTAAAGAATTCGCCTAGCAATGAAGATGTTAAGAGACATGGGTTCAGTCCCTGGGTCAGGAAAATCCCCTGGAGGAGGGCATGACAACCCACTCCAGTATTCTTGCCTGGAGAATTCCATGGACAGAGGAACCTGGCGGGCTACAATCCATAGGGTCGCATGCTATTGAAGCAACTTAGCACCCATGCATCTATGTTATCTATCTCTACTTGTATATCTATTTATGTGAAGGCAGTAGAGCAACTGTTAAAGAGTATAAGCTCTAAGCTAATGGCAAATCCTGGGTCTATCACAAACTGTGAAACCTTGGACAAATTACTTTACCTGTGGTTCAGCTCCTTCACATGTAAAATGGGATTAATGGGTCTGCTGCAAGGATGAACTTGTTAATAATACCCGTAAAGCACTTTTAATGGTGCCTGGCATGTAAGTATGTACTCTAAGTGGCAGTGTGGAGGGTAGATTGAAAGAGCCTGGAAAGACCACTTTAGTGGGAGAGGAGAGATGTGAGGTAAAATGGGCAGAGTTTGGTGACTGGCTGCAGTGGATGGGGTTAGTTTGCTGAGAATGATCTAATTTTTACCTTGAAATTGGAAGACTTCTAGTGCCCCAAGATGGAATATGCTTACTATCTGCATGCTTCACATCAATAAGCCTTATGTGTAGGGTGCCAGACATACTAAGATCCAAGAACCTAGTCTGATTGGGAGTTAAAGATCTCACATGCCAGGCAGCGTGGCCACAAGAACAAAACAAAACAAAAGCCACATGTAGCTACTGGAGAGTGTAGACTAGAGGAGTAATGGAGGTCCTAGTGAGAAGTGAGGGTCAAACTAACAGGAGTCTGAATGCCAGACTAAAGAAAGTGGAAAGCCTATGAAAGACTGAATGATAAAATGCGCTTTGTTTTTTATGGCTGCACCATGCGGGATCTGTTTCCTGACCAGGGATTAAACTCGTGCCCCACTGCAGTAGAAGCAGTCTTAACCACTGGACCAGCAGGGAGGTCCTGATAAGGCAGTTTTAAAAGCGCTGATCCGGCGATGCTGCGCGGGATGAAGAATGGAGGCTGTCCTGCACTCACACTTCATTCTGTGACAGCTGCTCCCTGCCAAGAGCTTACCACTGACGGTACATTGTCCTCACAAGCAGGTTCTTTTGTATGTCCAGCAAATGACAGCTTTACTAGATAGCAAGGCTTGGGAAACTGGGGCAGAGGTATGCAGACGCTTTCAGATAATACACTCTTAGATGGTAAGGCCACATCTCTGCATGGTGTCAAAGCATGGTTATGTGTTGGATGGTACTCAGTCATATTCAACCCTTAGTGACCCCATGAACTATAGCCCGCCAAGCTCCTCTGCCCATGGGATTTCCCAGGCAAGAATGCTGGAGTGAGTTGCTATTTCCTACTCCAGATCTTCCCAACTCAGAGATCAAACCCAAGTTTCTGAGTCTTCTGCATAGGCAGGTGGATTCTTTACCACTGTGCCACCTGACTAGGCACTTAAAAAAGACCTTGTGACAATGTATGATGAAAGCTGAGATTCAGCTACAGTATCAAACACTGCAGACTGACATACCTCAGGTATACCAAGGATGACTCAGAGAACAAATTATTTAGATCATTCTATTTAGAACATGCTTCCCTGTTGGCTCAGTTGGTAAAGAAATCCCCTGCAATGCAGGAGACCCAGGTTCAATCCCTGGGTGGTGAAGATCCCTTGGAGAAGGAAATGGCAACACACTCCAATATTCTTGCCTGGAAAATTCCATGGACAGAGGAGCCTGGTGCACTATAGAGCCCATGGGGTTGCAAACAGTCGGACACAACTGAGCAACCACCATTGAAGTATGCACCCGAATTGGATTCAAGATTATTCTTCAAAATCTGAGATAGTCATTGCAACTTAAAAATATGCCTTCCAATTTCAGCACTCCCTTTCCTTCCCAATTCCCCCATGCTGAGGATCCATGCCAGCTAGCAGCCAAGCCACAGACTGACTTGCTGACATCTTCCTTACATCATTCCACAGACATTAATCAAGAGACAATCTGTAGAATGATCCTGCCTGATTTTGGCACAATGGAAAAGTTATCTAAGACCCAAGGGCCTCCAGGGCATAGCACCTTCATTTTCCAAATTAGCACTTTAGAACAAATTGCTCTGATATAATAAGCAAAGGATACAGGAAATTAACAACTATGATACCCTCATTAATAAAGCATCTACTTGCATGTCATGTTGTGCTAAATACTAAGTAAAGCTATGTCTGACTTCAAGGAGCTTCAAATACAGTTATTCAAAGATACCTGCTTACATAAAAACTTGGTTTCTTTCAACTTCAATTAAGTTGTAGGGTACTATTAAAACTGATTATCTTAATGGAAACAAACTTGCACATTAAGGGTCTACAAAAATTCTCAGTTCACCAAACTAGGTGATCAAAATCCTCCCCAATACTTCAGGCAAGACTGCTTTTGGGTCACCATTTTCAAAAACATCCCTGTCAAAACACGTTCTCTGAATCTCATTTTTTCAACCTCAACACTGCTATGGAAATAAACGTGTAAAGAAATGCTTTATAATAATGGACGTCAGGTTTTTATTGTTTGGCTCATTAGAGATGTGCTTGGCCCTCATGCAGGAACAGCTGGACGAAATGGAAGAACGACAGAGGCAGCTAAGAAGCGGGGTACAACTCCAGCAACAGAAGAACAAAGAGATGGAGCAGCTAAGAGTCAGCCTTGCTGAAGAGCTCGCAACTTACAAGTCAGTTTTTGCTGCTCCCCAAATCTCAACCAACACTGGCTGAGGGGATGGTGGGGAGGGCAGATGTTGCTCATGAGAAATTTCTCTTGACAGTGAAAAGCAGAAAAAGAAAAATTGGGGGAAAACTGTCAAATTGTGCTCATCCATAAACAAAAGGAAAATGGTTTTTTTTTTTTTAAAGGGCTATGCTACCTAAGAGCCTGGAACAGGCTAAGGCTCCCACTTCTGAGGCAGGTGGAATCGAGACACAGTCTCAAGGTGATACTTGTGGTTACAAGAGTGGTGTCTGCCTTGTTGCCGCTTTCCTAACAAGACTAATGCCTCAAAAAAAATTGTGTCTAATAACAACTTACATCATTTAGGAATAACAGGATGACACATACCTCCGAGTTGCCTGGTTTAAGTATTCAAGCTTCCTTTGCAATGTTTCAATTTCTAGTAGGACTTAAAACACGCCCTGATTGTCACCAGGAAATCTGGAACAGGATAAAACATCTAGGTTCTGTGCATTCTTACTTTCCTCACCCTTCCTGACCCTATCTGCTATTCATAAACAGTTTCCTTAGAATAGCAGAGAGGACAGTTAGGACATCTAATTCAGACTATGGCTAAGGAAGCCAAGAAGGCTAAAGTAACCTGTTAACAGCCATTTAAAAAGCTGAAGAGGGTGTTATTTATAGACCAAAGGACATTGATTATTGCTTTATTTGTGAAACAAGCAACGCACCTACCCAGTGATTTCTTTACATTCCAATGTCCTCACATTCTTTATAAAGTCCTAGATTCTCTTGGATAAAGACACTAAGGATTAAAAAGATGAAATTGGATACTAGATTAAGTCCATAAATTTTTATTAATTTCCTAGTTAACTCTACATCTTGGATACAAATTCATAAGTAACTATTATAACTGATGCTTTTCCTAAATTACTAGGTTTTTTTTTTTGGCTCCTCCGCAGCTTGCAAGAGTTCCCCGACTAGGGCTTCAACCCCAGCCATGGCAGTGAAAGCACCAAATCTTAACCACTAGACCACCAGGGAACTCCCATACTAGAATTGTCTTCTACTGTGTTTTATCTAGGCATAACAGACCATGCCTGTTGTTTGAGAGATTACTAGAACCCTGTAATTGAAGAAAATGAGCTGCTAAACACCTTTGTGTGGATCAGATGAAAAGAACAACTGGGAGAAGACAATGCTTAATCCAAAGAATCAAAACTACAGAATTTCAGACCTTGTTATACCTGTGTAAAGTTAATGTGGGCAGATGAAATTTTTAGTGAGCCCCTACAAGTCATCCCTGATTAGATGCAAATCACTCTAGCAAGCTCTCCCTAACATATCTGCGCTAAGCTTCAGAAATTCATTGTTAAAAACCTTATAATAGTCCATCGTGGTCCAGTGGTTAGGACTCAATGCTTTGGGGCCTGGTCAGTCCTTGGTCAGGGAACTGAGATCCTGCAAGCCACACAGCACAGCCAAAAAAAAAAAAAAAAATCCACATAAACTTTATTATATACTGTATTATTTTAAGTTGCAAAGTTTAAACTTATCCTTTTTTTTCTCAACCTTACAGGGGCTGTTTAGAAACATACGGTGGAATCTGTAACCAAGAAACAAAAAAAAACTTCTTAGCAAAGGATCACTAAGTACCCTTTGGACATACTTTTTTCTAAACAGAGAAGGGAGTGTCATGGATTTGGCAAGCAGTTCTCTCTGGGAAAGTTACAAATACTGGCTGACCTGTTTAAAAAGATTCTAGGGCTGGCTGGAGGCAGAACACTGTCAGTCCACTCTTAGCTGTATTCTATTTCATACATTACTGGTACTGATCTCAGTGCACTGAGGAATGGAAAAATGAGTCTCCTGTCAGCCATCAGCAACCTTCCACAGGCACAGAGTAAAGGATGAATGTGTGGACACACTCTAGTGTTGGGAAAAATGTACCTTGCCTTGCTTGTGTTGACCCAAAACAGAAAGTTTTTAGGTAACACAGGTGAAATAAAAAAGGCACCCTATTTTCATTACAGTTGACCCTTGAACAACATGGGGTTTAATCTGCACATAAAGTTGGCCCTTGGTATCAAAGATTCCTTCACCTCTGTGGATTCTGTTATTTACTATTGAAGAATATCTGTGTAAGTGGACCTGTGTACTTCAAACCCATGTTGTTCAAGAGTAAACTGTATATGGTTTACAATCTGGATCCTTTTGTGCCATGAGTGTTATACTTTAATTGAATTCCTTTACAAAGTTTTTAAGTCTATGCTGATTCATGTAGGTTTACTCTTGTGTCAAGGTATTTTCACTATACTCTAAAATAACTACTCACTTAAAAACAAACAAACAAGAACCAATCCAGATTTCCCAAAATATCTTACCTTATGAAAATGATTTTGGGTCAGAGTGATCTATTCAGTTAGACTGGGTGTTTGGCAAAGAACCAAGCATTTTATCTGGTTATGGTACTTGGCTTTCAAGAGCCTACCTTTTAAACCTCTAAGTACAGGCCCCAGTGAAATACACTGGGGAGATTCAACCTCTATGAGAAAAGGTCAAACACCTTTTCAAAATTTAAATTTTGCCTTAAATTCTCTCTGCCACACTGCCTCTAACATTCTTGAAAGTTCATGTGGTTCTCTAGAGATAAGACTTCAAAAAGATGTTATTTTACCAAAGCCTAATCTGTACACCTGATTCAGGGTTTTATGTCTTTCACTTCCCCTGGGAAGGAGTAAAGCTCTTTTCTATACCTCTGGGTCTACTATATTTAATTCTGCTCTTGGTAGTCAAAGACCACAGAAAATAATTGTCATCTGAACAACTCTTCTAGAAGCCAGAGACTGGTGTTTGATGAATGTTATACACTAAATAAAACCCATCAGCATGGGATTATGTAGAAAAGCAATTTATTCCATTATAAGCACTTACACAGTTAGTCAAGGAGAGTAACAGGCCTGCTGGTGAAACAGGTCACCCAAAATAGAGATGGTATCAAACTAGTGGTCAAGGACTAACTCCTTAAAAAAAAAAAAAAAGCAACTCTTATCCTGGATTAATTTAATTTTAAAAACAAATACAAGCTATTGAGTCACTCTTCTCAACTTAACTGGACAGTCTACCTGTGGTATAACTGTCAGGTAAAAACATACATCTTTACAACTTGGTGGTCCCAAGTTTTTTAAAAAACCATTTCACAGAAAGGAAAGAAATAATATGAAAACAGCTCAAGAAATACACTAACAAGCAAAAATATATGGGGGAAGGAGGAACACGTTTTGACTTAACTGAAGAAACTGAGAGGAGACTGGTCTATGTAAGGAAATGTGCATCCTGGAAAGTTCGGCGTGTAGGAATTTGTATGACTTGAATCTCCCCTATTTCCTGAATAAAAACAACATCTTGTAGTATTTATACTTCATGGCTCAGACACCTACCTCACTTAGCTCTATTTCTTACTCACTCTAGTCTTTACTTAAATGAGTCTGAAAAACTTGGGGATATAGCATAAGAAGAAAAATAACCACACACAATATTCCCCTTTTTGTGGCTACTTTTAGACCTCTGTTACTAGAAAATTCCTAAAGAAAATTTAAATATAAGTCTGTGGCTTTGCTGAATCAAGAAGCCCCCAGTTAATATTTAGAAAACACCTTCTGTTTGGACTAATAACATTGTTGATAGAACTTATTATAGAGGGATAACCAAACAAAGTCTGTGTCTCAAAACCAGTGTTAAATCAATCTCAGAGTTGAGAGGAAGAAAAGGGGAGTCTAAAAATCACAAGTGCAGACATGATCTAAGATCCTTGTCCTTCTGGATCCACGCTTCCTTCAGGGTCTTCATCATTATAAATGTTCTCAGCCTGCCAAAAACAGAGAAAAGGGTATTGAGTAAACATGAAAGTTACTTCCTGAAGTTAAGGCTGAAAATAGATGAGGCCAGGAAGACAGACAGTGGGGTATATAGTCTGTTTTAATTATTCAACTCTGCAGCAGTTTGCTAAAAGCAGATAGACACCTGCAAATGGATAAGTATAGTTGTGGGCTAATAAAAACAGGCAGTTGACCACACGCCAACCGCCTTCCCATTAAGATATTCCCCAAAAACTGAAGTATGGTTACTGTTTGTCTTGATAATCAACCTTGAATCTTTTAATCAGACACTAATCATAATAATAAGTAAAAACAACACAAATGTCCATCAACTGATGAATGGATAAATAAAAGTAGAGTGATGGCTGCCTAGTACTAGGTGGACTAGAGGCAACAGGAGGGATGACTACTGGGTATGGGGTTGGTTTCCAGGGTAACTAACTGTAGTGATGGTTGCACAATTCTGTGACTATACTAAAATGAATTGTACATGGGGGAAAAATGAATCCCCAGGCTGCAACAAAACCATGTTTCAAAATCAAATCTCAATTTATAAATATTTTTAAAAGAGAAACTGTTCTTGCATAAAGTAAACTCTACATGTACTACTTGGTTGTTCTTAGTATGTATATGTACAAACCACTAGAATAGAGGCCGCAGAGGATGGGAGAGTCATAGCTTATAGCCTGACTTTAGGGACAAAGAACGTATACAATTGTGTGAGCAGTCTGCCAACAGTTGTGTGGTATCTTTTCCCCTGACACCAATGGGGTGTCCAACAATCCACTTCAATCCTGATGCTGACCACCTGGAGGCAAATCTGTGACCAAGGGCTCACACCCACAAAACTTCAGAGGCCAGTGTCAAGCCCTGATAGCTCAGGCTACCCAAGCACTTTTGTCCCACTTGGGCACAAGGGGCTACTTATAAATAGCAAGAGAGACTCCTAATACTCAGGAAATCGCAAGAGTACAAGCATTCCCTAAAAATACCAACCACATTTTGGCAAATAGCCTTCTATCAAATAGTTACATATAATTAAACATAAGACTAGAAACCCAAATTTTAATACGAGGAAATTCTATCATGCTGTTCTACAATCTCCTTTTTTCCACTTATCAGTGTTATCATGAATAGCTTACAAAACTAGTACACTTCTTTTTGATACATAATATTCCAAAGTATGGATGCAGAACATGTGTTAATCTCATAGAACACAAATATTCCCATCTTACTTTTGATTAATAGCGTTATTCCATAGGAAAGTTCTGAACATCAAAATGCTTTTCCTTATGCTGAGCCAAAATCTCACCTCTGGCACTTCTTCCTGGTTCTAGATCTACTCTTAAACAATAAAGGTTTATTTAGAATCATTTTCATTTATTCGGCCACTGTCATTTAAAAGTCATGCAATTGTTTGTAGTAAAAGACAGTTTATCATCGTAACCTTTTTTAACTGTATAATTCAGTGGCATTAAGTCCATTCACATTGTGTGTGCAAGTATCACCACCATCCATGTCCAGAAGGCAATCATTTCTTCAAATGCAACATTATCAAACATTATAATTATTTCTATTAAATCCCAAGTGCTCTGAAAATTCAAAGCAGGGCCATCACCTTCAATCAGGGCATAAAAGGCAGGAAATGTTTTTGAAATCTAGGCAAGTTTCATGGAGAAACAGTACTCTTTGATGCTGTGACACTGGGACAACCAGATAAAGAGTAGGCAGTTGATAATGTACAGGTAAGTCGATAATGTACAGGTAAGTCACATGGCAGGAGTAAACTGAACAGAACTGCCAGTTGTACTGAAACAGAACAATACTAGGCTTCATTTATCTAAACACTTACCATTTGCCACACTTGCATGATATTGTCTTCTGATACAGAACAAATCACCCAAGGTTCGTTGGGATTCCAGGAAAAATCAGATATCTTGGCAGTGTGACCACCATGAATAAACTGAAAGTGGGAGAAAAACAGAGATGAAAAGCAGATAGAGGACAATAAATCATGAACTATTTCAGTTGTGCTCAATATCTGTAACATACCAACAACTCTGGTGGCCCATCTTCTGCATCTTCTGGGGATTGTTCCTCTCCAATTTTACTAGCACAAAAAATGTTTTTTTTTTAACGTTAAATTTACCTTGAGTAACTCTGGAAAGTATAACAAAAGAACTTCACAAAGAGTAATTTAACAAGACATACCTTAAATCCCAGACATTCAGTCTACGATCAGTACCACTGGAAGCCAAAATAGTCTCATTGTGAGGCGACCACTGAACCTATATGTAAGAAAAAAAATCCATCAATTAGAAAACTGAGGAGAGGGGAGTTCCCTGGTGGTCCACTGCTTAGAAATCCACCCTACAATGTAGGGGACAAATGTTTGATCCCTGATAAAGGAACTAAGATCCCATATACCGCAGGGCAACAAAAACCCACAAGCCATAACCAGAGAAGCCTGTGCAATGCAACAAAAGATCCCTGCAGTGACGACCTGACACAGCCAAAACAAACAGATAAATGCCAAAATGTTATCCAACACTGACCTAAGAACTAAAGTACAGCTCACCCACACAATTTACCCAAGTACTTTCAGTACTACACACAGTGCCTTTGCATTCAGTTTTGAACGTAATGTAACAAATATTTCTTAAACTGAGTCAGAGAGCTCTGCATATTAAGAAAGGAGCTTAATTAAATTGATTAGGCAGAAAACTTGGGAGTAAGTACTTTAGGACTGAACTGTGAAATTATAATAGATATGGCAAGTTACCAAGGAATGGAAATAAGGGAAGAGACACACGTCAGGCATAAGGTTGATTAAAAACACTAGGAACATTAGTTTCTCTTACCTGGAATATTTCATCCTTATGTGATTCAAAGGAATGCAATTTAAGTTTCAGATTTCTCAGATCCCACAGGGCAACAGTCTATGTACAAAAAGGAAAGTAAGAGTAATCAATAAAATTTTTTTAACGAGAAAAAGAAAGCCCACAACTAAAAGATCTCTGTGCATTCAAAAGAAGCCGGAGAAATCCACTCTGTCTTTTTGTAAAAATAAATCACACTAACCTTGTCAGCTGATCCTGTGGCAAGAATGAACTCACTATAAGGATTGAAAGAAAGGCAGTTCACTTCAGCAGTGTGAGCATCAACTGAGTGGCTTGGTTTGGAAGTATTGTTAGAACGAGTATCCCAGCTTCAGTGAAAGAAAATAACGGGGGAAAAAAAAGCTTAAAATGGATAATCAAATATTATAAAACTTAGATAACATATTGAGAAAAAGATGGATTCAACTCACATCATGAGTTTCTGATCATCAGCAACTGACCCAAAGAGGGACTCATGGAGCAGATGCCAGGAGACATCCTCTACTACTGCTGTGTGCCCTGTGAAGATGGTCTTCGCATCCACAACTTTCCCTTCCTTTGGAACAGCACTTATGTCCCACAGGCAGATGGTCTTAAATGAGAAAAATGAGCTATTATATATAAGAGTCTCACTTCCTCATACACCCCAGAGGAAAACACTGATACAACTAGCCCAGATGTGCTTCACACTGGGAAGTATACGCACGTGGTCATCTGAAGCACTCAGTAAGTGCCCACTGAGATTTGGGTTCCAAGAAAGCCCGTAGCCTTCCTTCTGATGTCCACGGAGACGCAAGTCTGGGTTGCACTCTCCAGAAGGGTCTACAAAGTAAGAGACACATCAAGACTATCCAGTCCACTGCCTCACTGGACCTACTTAGCATAATGGAATTTTTATCAAGAGGTCTAAAGCTCTTATTTTTTATGAGAAATACAGACTATGACCAAATAGATAATATTTAAAGCGGCACATTCTGTTCTAGGTAAAAAAGCAATTTCTTTTTCCAGATATACGGAAGAAGGATGAAGTACTCCTTGAGTAGTACCTACACATATCAACATAATTCACAAGATGTTAAGACATACAAAGAATAAGCTAGCAATTAAAACTGAGAGAAGCAATGTATTCCTGTAGTGATATATCATTTGTATTTGAATAGAAGAGAGAAGATACCTGGTTTAGAAGGATGTTTTGTATAGTCAAAAACAAGGACATCACTGGATGGAGTCTTTGTTGCAATGATGCAAGGGTTCTGGGGCATATAGCGTGCCCTGTTTACCTCTCCTTCATGGTTGATCTTGATTTCTATTTCTATTTTTCCACTAACCGAGCCAAAACCTCCAAATTCTGTAAATAAGATGTTAATTGCAAATGAGGACAAAGCAAGAAGTACTCTATGTCACTCAAAGTTTGACACAGGCAAGGCTTTTAATAAATGAACTGGTATAATACTAGAAGCAGTATCAATATTTATTACCAATATAAAGTGCACACTCCTTATTTCAATTATTTCTTACAGACTAGGGAAGAATTATCTCCAAATATTTCACATGGGAAAAAGAGGAGCTCAGAGGACCTACATTAATTTGCTCATGGTGACATGACTACAGCAGAACCTAAAACAAATCCCCATTTTTCTGATCCCTTTCGGCTATGATACTGTTTCAGCTATGCCTAAAATAATTTCGGTAATTATATACCTAATAAGTATTATATCACTATCTAAAGGTAAGAAACACTATTGACTCCACTTCAAGGATTCTCACTAAGTGGCTTTCAAGCCTCACTTAATAAAAAAACAAAACTGTGGTCAATAAATCTTAAGTTACTATTTTAATGAATATCAAGTACATACATACACAGTGTGCTAGGTACTAGAGTCCCTCCTCTTGATGGACTCTCTCTAGTTCCTTTGAATCTCTAGTTTGGGGTAACCTTTCTGAAATACTGACATCTTCCCTCATATTAGTGAGGAAAAACAGAGCCACAACAGCTGGTTCAATTTTCCTGATCCCTCACTTACACTTGCCAACCAGAGTCCTTGGCTGAAATAAACCAGGTAGGAAAGGACTAGACAAAACCATATTTTATTCACATTTGACTACTGTATGCACTTACAGAGCTCTCCCAAGTACCATTATAAAATGTTTAAGAATATAATTTGTCATTATATAAATCTTGGCAAGGGTTTCCCTGGTGGCTCAATGGTAAAGAATTCACCTGCCAAAGCAGGAGACACAGGTTTGATAAGTTGGGTAATATGATTACCAGGTAACATTCAACCTCAAAATAATTTTATACACTGAAAAGCAGTGGTTCAAACAAGCTAAAAGCCTAAAAACAGTTCAAAACAGATTCTCAAAGAAGGGGGAAAGAAAAACATTAAACAAATCTCCCTCCTAGACCACAAATATCTACAATGCAAAAAGAAGGCATGATTAGGATATGTGATCTCAAAGAACTTTTAGTCCAAACATAAGGAGATAAGCACACAACTTACCAGCTGTATACTACTAGGGCTTTCCTGGTGCCTCAGTAGTAAAGAATCTGCCTACCAATGCAGGAGACATAGGTTCGATCCCTGGGTAGGGAACATCCCCCAAAGAAGAAAATGGCAACCCACTCCAGTATTCTTGTCAGGGAAATCCCATGGAGGGAGGATACTGGCAGGCTACAGTCCATGGGCTTGCAAGAGAGTCAAGATAAGACTTAGCAACTAAACACCAACATACTACTAATCAGAGGCACTCTCTCCCCCACTACCTGCAGTTAAAGTACAATAGAACTTGGATTCAATCCCTGGTCCAGGAAGATTTCACACTCCACAGAGCAACAACTACTGAAGTCTGCACACTCTAGGGCCTGCAAGCTACAACTAATGAGCCTCTGTGGCGCAACAACTGAAGCCCATGCGCCTAGAGCCTGTGCTCTGAAATGACAGCCCCACTCTCTGCAACTGACAAAGCCCGCATGCAGAACCAGTGCAGCCAAAAATAAATAAAGTAACTATATCAGTGTGTACATGTTAAAAAAAAAAATCAGCTTAGAGGATTCACAAATGAGATTTATGAAGATGAGGATTCATTTATTTAACAAATAATCAGGGACTACCCAAATTTAAGGTGAGAGCAAAAACACCAAATCTGATGTAGGCAAGAAAGACTGAGGTATCAATGTACAATACAGTGAATGACTATCAAGGTCTAACTACATTGCTATTTTGTTTGCTTCGCTCTTAAAATACTATTTAAAAACAGTGGGGAAAAAAAAAACTGAAATATAACAATATGCTTAAACTGTGTAGTCTGATGAATTTTTACATATGCATACATCAGGGGAGTTACCACCCAGATAAAAACATGGAACATCTCTAGCCCTCTCATCCTCCCACAAGGCACTTCTGAATCCCTCCCAACTAATAGTGCTGGACAAACTAGATAACCAGCATTCTAATTTCTACCACTTTGCCATTTTTTTAGTCCATAAACATTTTGAAACTAAGAATAAGTTGAAACATCTTGAGTCAAATATTCCAATTATTTCATCACGACTTAATACTAGTTTATTACATATAACTGAAGTAGAAGACTAAAGATAACTTAAAAACAAACACTCCCCCCCAAAACCAATTCCCCAATAAGTGGCTAAAAATAAACTCATTGATATTTGGATCTTGGTAAGAGTCTGAAGTAAAATTTCAAACCTAATCTACTTTCAGGGCTTCAAATGTGACCATAGCTGGGCTGAATGTAATACAAATACACAAATTCTTTTAAATGTCAAAACAAGCCTAAGCCAATTTTTTGTTCTTTCATCTTGAAAGTTCAATGATCTTTTGAAGCTATCTGTCACCAAGTACCTCAAATCAAATGGGGTTAAGCAGATGGTAATCAATTTTAATAGTTCAATCTCAGAGTTTAGGACACTTCATCTGAGAGCAAGGAGGGACTAGTAATCTATCTATGTAACAACCACTTAAGAAGCTTTAAGAGACATTAGTATGTATCTACTTCCACCATTGTTGAGACCATATGGAGAAAGCACCTGCTCCCCTTTAAGCACCAAGCTTGTCCAGCCATCTGAGTGATTTGATGGAAGGAGATGGAAGAGAAAAGGAAGGTATGTAACCTTAGGGGAAGTTACCTAGTTTTCTTGTGAGGATTAAATAGGGGGATGTATGCTGTCCTCATGCGACAAGTTGACTCACTGGAAAAGAATCTGATGCTAGGAGGGATTGGGGGTGGGAGGTGACGGGGACGACAGAGAATGAGACGGCTGGATGGCATCACCGACTCGATGGACATGAGTTTGAGTGAACTCCGGGAATTGGTGATGGACAGGGAAGCCTGGTGTGCTGTGATTCACGGGGTCGCAGAGAGTCAGACACAACTGAGCGACTGAACTGATGCTGTCACACAATCATCATATATATTACTTTCATTTTCAGTTTCTCTACTGTTAAGTATTAGGGGGATAAAGGTATCATCAGAAAAGCAAATTGGCAAAAGCAAATTGGTCTGATGCCACTCGAAATAGATAATCACCAAGGATTTAGAACTTCCAGATGTACAAGCTAGGTTTAGAAAAGGCAGAGGAACCGGAGATCAAATTGGCAACATTTGTTGGATCACAGAGAAAGCAACAGAATTTCAGAAAAACATCTAATTCTCTGCTTCACTGACTACACTAAACTCTTTGACTCTGTGGCACAACAAACTGGAAAATTCTTAAAGAGATGGGAATGCCAGACCACCTTATCTGTCTGAAAAACCTGTATGTAGGTCAAGAAGCAACAGTTAGAACCAGATACGCAACAATGAACTGATTCCAAATTGGGGAAGAAGTACATCAAGGCTGTATTCGGTCAGCCTTCTTATTTAACTTATATGCAGAGTTCATCATGTGAAATGCCTGGCAAGATGAATCACAAGCTGGAATCAAGATTGCGGGAGAAATATCAACAACTTCAGATATGAAGATGCTGGGAAAGACTGAAGGCAAACGGAGAAGGGGGCTGCAGAGGATGAGATGGTTAGAGAGCATCACTGACTCAATGGACATGAGTTTGAGCAAACTCCGGGAGGTAGTGAAGGACAGGGAAGCCTGGTGTGCGGCAGTCCACAGGCATGCAAAGAATGGGACAGACTTATTGATTAAACAACATAAGGAATTATACCCAATGTTGTGGTAGCCTTAATGAAATATGGGAAAAACAAAACACCCAATGAATCATTATGTTGAACATCTGAAACACAACGTTATAAATCAACTATTTTTAATTTTAATGGCCAAAACAGAGAAGTACCAGAAAACAGATAACTATTTTAAAACCTTGGAGTGATAAAGGCCTTTCAAAGAATGATAAAATCTGAAGGACACCAGAGGAAAGGTGGATACTTAAAAATTAACAGCTTCTAAAGTAAATAGGGGACTCAGCAGTAAAGAACACTACTAAATAGCTGTGGCTCAGTGGTCAAGAATACTCCTGCCAATGCAGGAGACATGGGTTCCAGCCTTGATCTGAGAAGATCCCACATGCTGCAAAGCCACTAGGCCATGTGCCACAACTATTGAGCATGTGCTCTAGAGCCCAGGAGCCACAGCCACTGAAGCCCATGCACCCCAGAGCCTGTGCTCTGCAACAAGAGAACCCACTGTGATGAGAGAAGCCAGTGCACCACAAAGAAGCCCTCCTTGCCGTAACTAGAGAAAAGCCTGCCCAGCAGCAAGGATCCAGCACAGTCATCAATAAATTTAAATAAACAGGATTCAAGATTATAAAATAAAGAGGGGGAAATTATCTATAACCTGTTAGGGATAACTTAATACAGTTAAATCAAAAGAAAAAAATGAGGAAAACACATAAATAGGTAATTCAAGAGACAGACAAAAGACAAATATTTTAAAGTAAGTCCAACATCACGAATAACTTAAAAAGCAAGGTAGGGGAATCCCTGGAGGTCCAGTGGTCAAGACTCTGTACTTTCGCTGTCAAGGGTGCTGATGCAATTTCTGGTGGGGGAACTAAGATTCTGTAAGTCCCGTGGAGCAGCCATTAAAAACCAAATAACCAGAAAGCCAAAACCAAGAAAGAAAAAACAACACCCCTCTAACAACAACAAAGTAAAATAAGAGTGCAGCATTCAATGTTGGTAAAGGCATGCAGAAACAGACATCAATATATCTGCTACTGGTGAAATTGAGTCTTTTTTGGAGAGCAACTTAGCAGTACCAATATACTTGAAAATGTTCTTGCGAATCAATCAATTTACATAATTGTCCTACAGCAAAACTATGCAAGATATATGCACAAGAACTATTTTTGAAGTCAAAAGATTTTCAGTTCAGTTCAGTCGCTCAGTCGTGTCCGACTGTTTGCGACCCCATGAATCACAGCACACCAGGCCTCCCTGTCCATCACCAACTCCGGGAGTTCACTCAAACTCATGTCCATCGAGTCGGTGATGCCATCCAGCCATCTCATTCTCTGTCATCCCCTTCTCCTCCTGCCTTCAATCCCTCCCAGCATCAGAGTCTTTTCCAGTGAGTCAACTCGTCGCATGAGTTGGAAACCACTTAAACGTTAACTGAAGGATGGTTAACTACAGCATAATATACAGGCATCAAAAGGAGGCACATTCCCATATGCTCACAAAAAAGATGGCTGGATACATGAGGCTGGGAAGTATATTTTATCCTATATTCCCAGTACAAAGAAAAACTGCCTAGCCTAAGTACTTAACATATCTGTTGAGTGAGTGATCCAATAATTGGGATAAATCATTCAGAAAACTATCAACAGTGATCCATAAAGGACAGATTTATGTGGTGAGGGGTTCACATAGTTGCTTTTTTTTTTGTCTGCACTACGTGGGCTTATGAGATCTTATATCCCAAACCAGGGATCAAACAGTCCCCTCCCCCCACTCCACACTGAAAGCAGGAAGTCCTAACCACTGGACCACCAGGGAAAGCCCTGCTTCAATTTTTAAAGATGATTTATTACATTACCAATCAGAATATTTGCTTTATGCCCTAAATAACTAAAAATCCTATTTAAAGACAGTTTGTCTTAATAAAAAGAAAACAAGCTCAGGGAGGCTAAAAGATTTATCCTCAAACTACACAGCTAGTGAGCAGCACAACAGGGTCCCAAGCCCTAGTCTTCTGATTCTTTCTTTCCAACAACAAAAAAAATTTGCTATTTTTGGCCGTGCGGCAGGTGGGATCTTAGTTCCCCAACCAGGGATTGAACCTATGCCCCTTGCAGTTTAAGTGTAGACCCCTCCATCACTGCTAATGCCTACCCAGAGACATCTCTGCAGTAACCATATCCTATAGTTCACACACACAGGTCAGTGACGCAAAATCATGTTTGCTGGCCCTTATCCTAAGAATTTATTTTGCATTCTGCTAAGCTAAATACAGAATGATCTTCAAAAGAACAACTGCACGTGACAATCAAATAACTGGAAACCAAAATAACTTAGATGAATGGATTCGATTAATCAGGAGAAATTAAGATAAGAAAACATTACACATTCATTTTTTGGGGTCACAGATCTCAATACTGAAAGTCTATCTTCTACCTTTGGTAATAATTTGAGTTCAAAGACAACAATAAAGGAAACCCACTCATTTCTATCTCTTCTGAAAGGGAAAAAAATAATTCATGAATAATTAAGCCCTAAGGTTATCACCTAAAAATAGGATATAATTAAACACTCAATTTAATTTTTATATACTATACAGCAAACACCATAGTTAAGTCCTTTCTGCCACTTAAACCTGGAAAGGGTAATTTAAGCCTTTAATTCAATCTTTTTTCCCCCCATTATTGCCCTATAAGATATTTTGACACCTTAATGAAATTCTAATACCACAGATAACCTGTGTTTTTGTTTATGCATGCTATGTATATCTGTGCCTGAAACAGTTCAAAGAATAAGACTGTTTTCACACATACCCCACTCTGAGAATCAATTTTCCATTCCCCAGGGGCAGTAACTTCCATGTTGAGAATGCAAGCATGCATGGCAATATATGGTGGATTTTAGCTTCTTGAAATTTCCCTATCACCAAATTTAGTTGAAGAAAGTTTACAGAAAAACTACAGAACCAAGTACATGTTACACGTCTTCTGACATCTAATATCTATACTGAAAATCAGGCTTTCCAAAGCTTAATATCTTGTTCCTAATTTGAAAGGCTACGTTATCAAACTGTACACACATTTTAATGATAATTCAGAGATACAAAAATGTAACCAAAATAAATATCATTCCCTCCTTCACCTTTAATTAAGACGCCTACCTCCTTTTTCACTGTCGTAGTGTGAAGCATCAAACTGAGCATCATCATTAGGGAGCTGCACACTGGCTATCACAAGGTGGTTTTGTTCATCTGACGTGTGTGTCCCCAGGACAAGTCGATGAATACTGAAATCTTTCCCCTCTGGTCTGTAATAGCAACATATGGTCAATATTCAATTTAGTAAACTAAGAGAGACCACAAAGTCAGTGACATACATGGATACACAAGGCACTATTACAAACAGGTTTTGAGAGAAAGAAGTCATTAAGAGCTGTAGTTCCTTACTTTTAACATATCTTCCATAGAGCTGAGGGCAGGTACCACGTACCATTTAATTTAGTAATTATTTCTTAACTTGGCCAAATATTTACAATTACTTTTGAGGAAAAAGTCTGACGGAATAAAATAAAAATTAATTATTCATTCTTTACAAGGAGTTAGAGAGAAAAAAGCCAATTGTTGGGTATATGAACACTTCTGGTTAGTACATTAGGTTAACTTCATTAAAATGGAAAGGAACTGACGTCAGGTAAGCTAATGTCTCAAAATGAGATAAAACCGAGAAGAGGGGGACAAGAGTTTCTAAAGACAGTATTCCAAGGGAGGTAAGCAAAGATGAAGGTTACAGCACCATGAAGTAATACTCTAATTTAAAGATGGTTTGGGAAAACTGACTTCCTTGGTGGCTCAGACAGTTAAGAATCTGCCTGCAATGCAGGAGACCTGGGTTCAACCACTGAGTCAGGAAGATCAACTGGAGAAGGGAATAGCTACTCACTCCAGTATTCTTGCCTGGAGAATTCCATGGACAGAGGAGTTTGGCAGGCCATAGCCCATGGGGTGGCCTAAGATTAACTAAGTAACAGAACTAGGACTGAAGTCTAAATCTGACTTTGAATGTGGGAAAACAGTGGGAGAGAAGGTCAAAAAGCAGACTGAAATCAGACTCTAGGGTAGTGAATGTTGCTTAAGGTATTCTGAACTCTCTACTAAAAGGAACAAAGAACCATGGAAAATTTATAAGGGATGTACCATAATTTGAGTTATGTCAGAAGGAATAATTCAGTATAAAGCATAAAGCAGAGGTTCTTCAAGTGTGGTATGGGGAACAAAAGCATCAACATTACCTGGGAACTCCCACATGCAAATTCTCAAATCCACTACAGACATACTCAATGAGAAACTTAGGTGGGGGATGATTTGTGGTGCTTAACAATCTGTTCTACAGGGAATTTCCTGGCAGGCCAGTGGTTAGGACTCAATTATTTCTCAATTCCTGGTTGGTGAACTAAGATTCTGCAAGCTTCATGGCATGGCCAGTGTTAAAAAAAAAAAAGCTTTCTGATTCCTTCAGCTGATTATGATGCTTGTTAAAGTTTGAGAACCCCAGTCTAGATGGGAAAGATGCTTACACAAGAATTCATCAGGGCGTATAAACACTGTCAAGTCAAGAAAGAGCTGGTGGGGGGAGGGGGGGAACAGACCTAAGAAATGTCAAACCAAAATCAACTATGATAAGGAGAAATAGGAACAATAGCTTAGTTTGGAATACATCATGTTGCTACTGCTGCTAAGTCACTTCAGTCGTGTCCGACTCTGTGTGACCCCATAGACGGCAGCCCACCAGGCTCCCCCGTCCCTGGGATTCTCCAGGCAAGAACACTGGAGTGGGTTGCCATTTACATCATGTTAGGGAAGCTAATAAGATACTCCAGAGAAGACACCAGTAACAGGCAGCTGGAAATTCAGGTAGAGCGCAGCTGGGTTTAGAAATAACCAACAGAAATTCCTCTACACAGTTTCAGATACCCTATGTGGAAAAATAAAAGGAAATATAAGAGGGCTGCCAACATAAAGTTGGGGATACTTGTATTTACAAGGTTAAACAACTAAAGGACGTGTGGGAGTGAAGAAGAATATTACAAAACTACAACCCTATCATTCTAAGAAACAGAATAAACACCAAAACACACATGAAACAGACGTAACGGAGAGTTGTTATAAGTAATCCCATCCTAAATAAATAAATAAATAACACTGTTATACAAGCACAGTACCAAAATAAAGGAAGGGTATTTGGACTAAAGTCTAATCCTGCAGAAAGGCTTATTCATCTACATCTGTAAAGCAGAAAGTAACTAAGAGGAAAGCACAGATTTCAGCCTTGGGTTATTCAGTCTTACTGTTTTCCAAACCTAGCTAATCACATTACATGGAAAGCTTTTCCAGAATGATCTAGTAAGGACGGGGTGGCCAATATTTGGGATCCTTTGGTCCAATATAATTTAACACCTGATCATAGTAAATCTAGAATTACTACTCAAACTATTTTTAAGTATCCTGCCACAAGTTCCTAAGTGGTCTTAACTACTGACAACTCCTAACAGAAATGACTCCTCTTACCCTGAACTCAAGTAATTCTGATAATCAACTGAATATGGGAACTCCTAATTCAAATACTTACAACAAGGAGGGAGGTTCAAAAGGCAGGGGAAGTATGCTTATTGCTACTTCATCTGATGTATGGCAGAATCTAATATAACACTGTAAAGCAATTATCCTCCAATTAAAAAGAAATTAACTTAAAAAAAATCCTTAGGAAAGACCCCCCCCCTTTAAATGCCAACGGGAGCTTAGCAGGCTCTTATTGTTATTAATAACATTTGCATAAATTATCAATTATTTTCTGAGCAGAAACATAGTCAAATAACCACAATTCACAAATATCCTGACTTCCAAAGTCCTGAATTTTGAAGAAATGTACTTACTCAGTACACATATAATTTTGAAAGGTTGTTCTGAGTGGCAGGTTATAATGTCACAATCATCTTTGCATTAACCAGATAGTACAAATGACTGTGTACAAATTTTTTTTGTTGAAAAAACTGCATTCATCATAATCACTTTTTGAAAGTTGACAAATTTTACATTACTGTTTGGCCAACTACAGTTATAATATGCCTATTCAATTCAGTTATCAGAAAAAAGAAGTCATCAACATGTTTTCTCTTATCAGGTAAATTGCAAAGTCGTTTCACATTTTGTCTTTTTTGGCCTAGAAAAAAAATGTCCCCAATAGGTTCTGATCACGTGTCCGCTCCGGGTGACTGGAGAAAGGAAAACAGGGATAATCAATGTGAGAAATCTACACTGAGAACACAACAAAATAACATTCAACGGATTCTTATCACCTGGTTACATCTGGAAGCCACTGTGCAGTTAGGCTAGGCCACTCCAGAGCATGGGTCATCACCAAATCGTAAAGAAAAGGGGTGTTCTTTTTCCATATTTTGTATTCTTCGTTGATCACACGTTCTTCTACTGCGTCATCAAAGGCTGCTAAAAAATAAAAAACAAATTAAGTTAGCGACCACAAATGGAAACCGAGTGAACACTTCCAAAGCCACCCGCACTCCTAAATCCCGATTCTGAAATGGAGATCTGTCTAAATCTCCCCGAGGCACAGCCACCAACGCCGCTCTCCGGCCTCGCAGGGCTTTAACTGCTGGGCTCATCGCGGCCAAATGCCGTTAGCCGCTCGGGCGACGGCGTCGGGAGCACAGAACCGGCGGGGAGGCCGGAGCACCGGCCCTTGCGGGTAGCAAGCACGGCAGGGAGGACCCAGAGAGAGGCGAGCAGACCGACAAGGCGTGCGGAAAAGGACCAAACAGCCGCCGGGGACCCAAATGCCTGCCTCAAGTCGCTGCGCCGGGGCCTCTGCCCCGGAGGAGCTGGCGCGCCGTTAACCCGCCCCGCGGGGCGATTCTCCTCACGCCAGCGATGGCGGGGACGACACTCAGCTGAGTCTGGCCTGTCCTCACTGTTAGGCCGTTTCGAGGCCGCTACGCAAGCCCGGCACCCCCCACTCTCCTGGGGCCGCCCCGGAACCCTCACCTTCCTTGTCTGCCATGGCGGGTAGGCAAGCCGGCGGGGATCCCGGGGTTGAGCGTTGCGGGAGGGGCGGGGAGCCTGCGGGCGCTCGCTCTGCGCGCGCGGCCTCTATTGTTTCCTGCTGCCCCTGCGTGAGGGATGACTCGCGCACCTTCGCGCCAACACCGGCCAATCGGAGTGCGCCGAGCGGAGACGTGGGCGGGGAAGTCGCGTTCGCAACCTATCCGGACGCGTAGAGTCTCCTGCCGCGGGGCCGAGGCGCGCGCTCCGCCCCTGCCCCCACACGTCTCCGAGCCGAGTTCCTTCGCTTGCGCGCGCGCGGGTTGGTGAGAGTGAGCCGCCCGAGGTCACGTGAGAGGTTTAGGCCGCACGCTCCTGGGGGGCAGCCATTTTCTTGAAGAGTGCTCGGCTAGCGACCCCTTCAAAGTAGGGCTTTGAAGGAGAAATCTAGGATGTTTTCGGGTCTAGTTGGCCACTCTAGGGGTAAACTGGCTAGAAAGGCTTTTATTACACCTCGAGGTATCTAATTCAAGTGTTGTCCTATTCCTAGATCCTCCAATATATTTGTTCCCTTATTTCTTAGGACTGTTGATGAAGCCCGTCCAGAAAATGGGTCCTTGGACTTTTAAAGAGCTCCAAGCGGCGAGATCCAGAAAGGAAGTCTTAAGGAATTAAGGTTTAGGGGATTAAGTCCTCGAGGATGGCGTCCTAGCCCTTTAAGGATGTCTGTCTGGGGCGGAGTCTTGGGCGGATGTTAGAAGTTCGGTCTGAAGTCTGGCTGATGAAGGGCGGAAGTTGAGTTTGGGTCCAAACCCGCAATCATGGCGCAGGAAGGGGAAGATGTAAGAGATTACAATTTGACTGAGGAGCAGAAGGCGATCAAGGCCAAATATCCTCCAGTCAGTCGGAAGTACGAGTGTGAGTAGGTGGCTCACTTCTCTCCTTGCGGGAGGGCTCTGGCTTCCTCTTCCACTTTGCGCCATAGGATGGTTCAGGCATGCCCATTTCGCCCTGTGTGAATGCTCTTCTGAACTAATCCCGGGAGAGCTGAAACGCTGAAGACACCTGGTCTCAGACACCTGGTCTGAAAGTCGGGAAATCTGGGCTCCGACATATACAATATCTTGAACCTTCTTGTATATGCCTAGTCACATTTATCTTATGGGAATTTTTGTTGTTTATTCGCCAACTCCTGTCAGATTCTGCTACCTCAGGGACTGCTGCTCGCTAGTCCCCTTACCCACCATCTCCTGGAATTTGTTCAAATTTATGTCCATTCAGTCGGTGATGCTATGGAACAATCTCATCCTTTGCCGCCCCCGATTTCCTTTTGCCTTCAATTTTCCCATCATCAGTGAAAGTCGCTCAGTCGTGTCGGACTGTTTGTGACCCCATGGATTGTACAGTCCATGAAGTTATCCTGGCCAGAATACTGGAGTGGGTAGCCTTTCACTTCTCCAGGAAATCTTCCGAACCCAAGGATGGAACCCAGGTCTCCCTCAATGCAGGTGGATTCTTTACCAGCTGAGCCAGCAGGAAGCATCAGGGTTTTTTCCAGTGAGTTGGCTGTTTGCACCAAGTGGCCCAAGTATTGGAGCTTCAGCTTCAACTATAGTCCTTCCAATGAATATTCAGGGTTAATGTCGTTTAGAATTGACTGGTTTGATCTCCTTGCAGGCCAAGGGACTCCCAAGACCTTCTCCAGCACCACAATTCAAAAGCATCAATTCTCCCGCGCTCAGCCTTTATGGTCCAGTGCTCACATCCGTCCGTGTGTGTGCATAGTCACTCAGTCCTGTCGACTGTTTGCAACCCCGTGGACTGTAGCCCACCACGCTCCTCTGTCCATGGGGATTCTCTAGGCAAGAATTCTGGAGTGGGTTGCCATGCCCTCCTCCAGGGGATCTTACCATCCCAGATTGAACCCAGGTCTCCCACATTGCAGGTGGGTTCTTTACCGTCTGAGCCACCAGGGAAGCCCCACATCCATACAAGACTGCTGGAAAAACTGTAGCTTTGTCTACACAGACCTTTGAGGGAGTTTTACTGGTGTATTCATTGTGAACATAGCTGTGTTTTCAAGTGTTTCATGTAACCACCCCATCCCCACCTATCTCCAACAGTCCTGTAGTTAGAATGTGGCTAGGGTGGAGGACTACTAAGTTGGTGTCTTACTTGTATCATGTGTTAGTAAAAGGACCTGGTTTTGCCATTTGTAGCTTAGTGACTTTAGGCAAATCACATAACCTCTTTTTGCATTCTGTTCCTTCCTGTGATGGCTAAATGAGATAATAATAAATGTGAAAATATAGTGCAGACTCTAAACTTATTCTACATAAACGTTAAAGTGTTAGCCCTAAAGGTGGATGTGGTTTGAGGAGCACAAATCTGGCTCTTATTTCCCCCCTAAAGTTCTTTCATTAATTTCACATTGTTCTTTGTATGCTGCTGTTTAGTTGCTAAGTCGTGTCCAACTCTTTGTGACCTCATGGATTGTAGCCCACCAGGCTTTTCTGTCCATGGGTTTCCCAAGAAAAAATACTGGACTGGGTTGACATTTCCTTCTCCAGGGGATCTTCCCAGCCCGGGTCTGGGAAGACCATTTCCTGCTTGGGAGGCAGATTCTCTTATCACTGAGCCACCTGGGAAGGTCCTGTATATAGAGTACAACTATTTATCATAGCATACTAGGCTCTGTACTTTCTAGACCCTGCGTGTCTCCCTAGCTCATTTTTCTCTTCAATCAATTCAGTCATTCATTCAGTTCCAACTCTTTGCAACCTCATGGACTGCAGCACACCAGGCTTCCCTGTCCAACACCAGCTCCCGGAACTTGGTCAAACTCATGTCCATTAAGTTGGTAATGCCATCCAACCATCTCATCCTCTGTTGTCCCCTTCTCCTCCTGCCTTCAATCTTTCCTAGCATCAGGGTCTTTTCAAATAAGTCAGTTCTTCACATCAGGTAGCCAAAGTATTGGAGTTTCAGCTTCAGCATCAGCCCTTCCAATGAACATTCAGGACTGACCTCCTTTAGGATGGACTGGTTGAATCTCCTTGCAGTCCAAAGGATTCTCAAGAGTCTTCTCTAGCACCACAGTTCAAAAGCATCAATTCTTTGGTGCTCAGCTTTCTTTATACTTCAACTCTCACATCCATACATGACTACTGGGAAAACCATAGCCTTGACTAGATGGACCTTTGTTAGCAAAGTAATGTCTCTGCTTTTTAATATGCTGTCTTAAGTTTGTCATAGCTTTTCTTCCAAGGAGCCAGCGTCTTTTAATTTTCACCATCTGCAGTGATTTTGGAGCCCAAGAAAATAAAGTCTGTCACTGTTTCCATTGTTTCCCCATCTAGTTGCCATGAAGAGATGGGATAGGATACTGTGACCTTTGTTTTTTGAATGTTGAGTTTTAAGCCAACTTTTTCACTCTTCACTTTCATCAAGAGGCTCTTTAGTTCCTCTTCTCTTTCTGCCATATGGGTGGTGTCTGAGGTTATTGATATTTCTCCCGGCAATCTTGATTCCAGCTTGTGCGTCATCCAGCCTGGCATTTCTCATGATGTACTCTGCATGTAAGTTAAATAAGCAGGGTGACAGTATATAGTCTTAAAGTACTCCTCTCCCAATTTTGAACCAGTCTGTTGTTCCATGTCTGATTCTAACCATTGCTTCTTGACCTGCATACAGATTTCTCAGGAGGCAGGTAAGGTGGTCTGGCATTCCCATCATTTTTCTCTTAGTTTTTTAAAAATTACCTATGATTCAGAATTCAGAAAGTATGACAGGTATGCAGTGAAAAGTCAGCTCTGATCCCGGGCCCCTTAGTCTTGCTTTCTAGATCAGCCAGTCATAACATTTTTATTTGTGTACATGCAAAGATGTACTTTAATTTACTCAATTTCTAGTTGGTGGACATTTGTATTTGTACTTGTTTGCTATTAGAAATAGTTCAGCAGTGACTATACCCATACATCCATTGTTTGGCACATGTGCAAGTGTATCTATAGAATGAATTTCCAAAAGTTACATTACTTTGGTAAAGGATATCTGCATTTTATCAGTATTTTTAAAAATTGGAGTATAGTTGTGTGCTTTTCTCAGTTGCTGAATCATATCCGACTCTGCAACACCGTGGAATGTAGCCCACTAGGCTCCACTGTCCATGGGATTCTCCAGGCAAGAATACTGGAGTGGGTTACCATTTCCTCCTTCAGGGGACCTTCCTGACCCAGGGATCAAACCCACATCTCTTTGGTGGTAGATGGATTCTTTACCAGTGTGCCAGGTGGAAAGCCCCTAGGTAATTTACAGTGTTGGTTAATTTCTGCTGTACAGGCAAGTGATTCAGTTATACATATATATATACATTCTGATACCTGCATTTTAAACTTCAGTAATTATTGCGAGCTCGCTGTCTGTTGAAGTTTCACCAATTTATACTATCACTAGCATTGTATGAGTGTGCCTCTTTCCTCACACCCTGTGATTTCATTCACCATAGTTTATTTTTGTTTGTTTTAGAGTTTTGTATAAGTGGAATCACATAGTACACATTCTTTTATATCTGGCGTCTTCACTGAGTATCACTGATAAATATTAGACATTAAAGTCGTGAGTGGACTTTATTCAGTAATTATGGACAGCAGGGGAAAGAGCTGAGATCTTTTTGGATTTGTGCAGAGGAGATTGGGCTTTTTAAAAGAAGAATGAGAGATGGGGGAGAGCAGGGGTTCAGTAGAGACTAGAAATGAAAAATTACAAAAGCTTGGTCAGTGTAAGTGTCATTGGAGCAGCAATGTTTGCTAGCTGGCAGTTATCAGGTTAGAATTCTCTCCCACGGAGCCAGGGAGTTCTTCCTAATGATTACATTTCATAGGAATGGAAAGATACTTTTGAGTTGTAAGAGATATATATTCACAGTCGTAAGCCCTTTTTAGTGAATGCTCTGAGAAAGGGAGGTCAAGGACCTATTGTCAGGGGTTGTCTCAGAACAAATGATAAATTCTCCTACAGTGTATAGCTTTCTCAGGCAGGCATTGTAACGGTGGGGCCATGATGATCCTGGGTACACAGGCTTAAGCTGCTAGAAGCCACGCTCAAGTTTGTCAGGTCTCTTAGTGCAGGGGGTTTGGATGGAGATACGTGTGTGAGAGTTCTGCAGTTTTCACTTGATGTTTTTGAGACTCTTGTTAATGCACATATCACTAGTTCATCCTTCTTTATTGCTGAACAGTGTGGCATAGTAATCCTCAGTTTATTTATTCATTCTCTTCACAAACATTGGGTTTTTAATTTGGGGGAATAAAATTGCTGTGAACATTCTGCTATGTCCTTTTGTGGCCACATGCTTTCATTTCTCTAGGATTAAAATGTGTTGCTTTCCTTTAACTTGTTTGTCATCTCTGCTGGTTATTGAGCCCATTAGTGTCTAAAATGTACTGAGGCCTCAGTAATATTTTGAGTAAATCAGAGGTGAGCTTAAACCCTGAGTGTTACCAGAAGAAGATGTGTTATGATGTAAAGGGCACAAAACTGGGAGTCAGAAAATCTCAATTCCAGTCCCAACTCTAATCAGCAGTGTGGTCCTAAACAAGTTATACAATCTCTCAGGATTTCAGGTTTCTTCTTGTAATTGAAGGATTTCTGTTAAATGATCTCTGAGGTTTCATTCTAGCTTAGAATATTCTCTTATCCTAAGTAGAAAGAATTGATGGAAGTCAGGGTTAAGAGTGACGAATAGACTCTGAAATATTAAAATAACAAATCCAATGATAAATTACTACAGTCGCAGTTGTTACTTTCTGGTGTTCCTGTGAGACTATCAGGAAAAAGCTTGTAATACATATTGTGGAGTCTACTTTTCAAAACTATTTTACTGACCAAGAATATCATGAGGATTCCTTCAAATGCAAGAAATTAACAAATATAAAACTTGACTCTTGTTAAAAATAAAAGCCTGTTTTGTCTGGGATTGGCTAGCTGTTCATGAAAAGGTAAGACTGGGAAATCTGGAATTTTGTATCTTTAATGACGTAGTTTCTAGAATTTTGGTCATTCGTGAACAGAGGAGCCCAGCAGGCTACAGTTTATGGGGTTGCAAAGAGTCTGACTAAGATCATGGCATCTGGTCCCATCACTTAATGGCAAATAGATGGGGAAACAATGGAAACAGTGGCTAACTTTATTTTTCTGGGCTCCAAAATCACTGCAGCCATGAAATTAAAAGACGCTTGCTCCTTGGAAGGAAAGTTATGACCAACCTAGATAGCATATTAAAAAGCAGAGACATTACTTTGCCAACAAAGGTCCGTCTAGTCAAGGCTATGGTTTTTCCCGTGGTCATGTATGGATGTGAGAGTTGGACTGTAAAGAAAGCTGAGCGCTGAAGAATTGATGCTTTTGAACCATTGTATTGGAGAAGCCTCTTGAGAGTCCCTTGGACTGCAAGGAGATCCAACCAGTCCATCCTAAAAGAGGTCAGTCCTGGGTGTTCATTGGTAGGACTGATGTTGAAGCTGAAACTCCAATACTTTGACCACCTGATGAGAAGAGCTGACTCATTTGAAAAGACCCTGATGCTGGGAAAGATTGAGGGCAGGAGGAGAAGGGGACGACAGAGGATGAGATGGTTGGATGGTATCACTGACTCAGTGGACATGGGTTTGGGTGGACTCTGGGAGTTGGTGATAGACAGGGAGGCCTGGCGTGTTGCGATTCATGGGGTCGCAAAGAGTCAGACACGACTCAGCGACTGAACTGAACTGAAAGAGTCAGACATGACTAAACACGAACACACACGCAAGTAGATATTAGGAAAGATATTGATTTGTTTTGTTGGGGAATGTAACTAATAGCAGGAAATGCCATTTGTTTATTGAAAAACTATGATGTATTAGTGGAGTAGGAAATGGCAACCCACTCCAGCATTCTTGCCTGGACAATTCCATGGATAGAGGAGCCTGGTGGGCTATAGTCCATGGGATTGCAGAGTCTAACATGACTGGGCACACACACACAAGCATATACACATGCTGTAGTAGACACTTTTTAGATCACCTAGAAGACCATGGCCTTGCTGCCTTCCAGAAACTATCATTCCTTTATTTAGTTAGTTAGTTTTTAGTTTTTTTGGCCTCGCTGCAGGGCATATGGGATCTTAGTTCCTCAACCAGAGATTGAACCTGTGTGTGGAGGCCTAATAACTACTGGACTGCCAGGGAATTCTCCTCATTCATTTAAATATAAATCTTGGCTTTAAAAGAAATAACCCTTTATCATCAATATGCTAATGTTATGTAACTATTCTGTTACTTATATTAGTTCATTCATTTAATATTAATAGAATAATAACTGTAAATGCTTAGAAATTTTAAAAACTAAACCTTAACAATGACAACTTTTGTGTAAATGATTAGTGAAAGGTGGATAGTCAACCTATATTTTCTTGTTCTTCAAGAATGATGTTCTTAATAATAATCTAGAGTCATTTTCTTGTGATTTGCAAGTCAAGTCTAGTTACTTATTATTGTTTTTTCCTCTCTCCCTCAGATTTGGATCATACAGCTGATGTCCAGTGAGTAGAGCTGGAGTTTATGCCTTTGAAATCATGTGCTTAACACAGGAAGACTGATCTTTTAATCTTGCAGTCCGTAGTTTTAATTTTTCTCCTCTGTTTTGCTTTCTTTAGAACATGAAAATGATGGTTCAAAAGCACCTGGTTTCAGTGTCATTAAATTGATTGAGGCCTTTGCTTTTGCATTTACAGTGTTGATTTTACTTTGACTTTGCTGTCAAGTTTTCTGTCTTGCAGTGAATCATATTACACAAGGCACGAATGCATTTCTTTAGGTTACATGCTTGGGGAGACACTCTGGAGGAAGCTTTTGAACAATGTGCAATGGCCATGTTTGGTTACATGACAGATACTGGGACTGTGGAGCCCCTGCAAACAATAGAAGTAGAAACCCAAGGTAATCAATTTGTTTACAAGGAAGAAATTGTTATACAAGTATTCATATGCTATATAATATACATTTACAGGAGGTACAACAAAGTTGATTATGAGCTTGTTCTTTCAACGAGCCTATGAAATTTATTGCACTGTAAAATTCAAACAAGTTTTCAGAGATGAGAATTATTAAACACCGTTCTTTATGGTTCTTTCTGACCCTGTGTAGGCGATGACTTACAATCTCTTCTGTTTCACTTTCTGGATGAGTGGCTTTATAAATTCAGTGCTGATGAATTCTTCATACCCCGGGTAAGCAAGTTTTTCTTTTTTACTGAGCAAATGCATTTTGAGCCCATATTTTAGAATAAAACTAGTGATTTAAAACAGAACATTCTATTTAAAATAGAATATATGATGTAAAATGAAACCATTCAGATATGTAAGATGATGACGTGCAGAAATTATGGTGACCATAGGCTCTTCTTGGTTAACCTGAGTTTGCCTATGTATGTGCGTCTTGTATTTAGATCTCATACACTTCTCACTCACTGTATCTTGAGTCAGAAGAATGCACATACTCTCTTCTCTGTCGGCATGTTTTATGTCTCTCAAGTTTGAGCTTTTTAAATGTTCGTCCATAAGTTCCTTTTGTCCCATTTGATATTTAGCAGGTCTGCTATGTAATTGTTGCTTAGTTGTTCAGTGGTGTCTGACTTTTTTGTCAAAAAAGTAGCCTACCAGGCTCTTCTGTCCATGGGATTTCCCAGGCAAGAATACTGGAGTGGGTTGCCATTTCCTTTTTCAGGGGATCTTCCTAACCCAGGGATCAAACCTGTCTCCTGCATTGCAGGCTATTCTTTACCCCTGGGCCATTGGTGCTTTTAGGAATTTCCTGGCGGTCCACTGGTTAGGACTCTGTACTCTCACTGCTGATGGCCCCCTAGCTGGGGAACTGAGATCCTGCAAGCTGTGCAGTACAGCCAGAAAAAAAAATAAAATGCTGCTTTTGGTTTCCTTAATGTGCAAAGGGAAAAGCCAACTGGAGGTTACTTTTTGCCATCAGCCTCCAGAAGGGAACACCTCTCCAACCTTAGTGTTTCTAACACACCCAGCCTTCCTTGCTCCATAATTCCTCCATTCACTCCCTTACCAGCTCCACTACATATATTCTTCTAACCGGGTCATTTGTCCTACAGAGTTCAAGAGACTATAATATATAAAAATAGGCTGAGAGTTTTATCACCTCTAAATACATAAAACTGAGAAAACCCCAGAATGATTGAAATACTAGGTCATCCTCCACTATGTATCTTACAGAAAAATTCTTGTGACTTATACTTTAAATTGTACATTTTCAAGAATACCTCCCTTGAATGGGTAAGAAAAAGCCTTATTTTCTTAAAATACATAGTTTGTTGTTAACATTGTAATTTTCTTTGCTTCAGAGAAGTTGTAAGCTATTATCTTAGAAAAGTGATAACCTTGACATGTTTTAATAGATGGTCTATTATGAACTTCTATTAAAATTAAAAGAAAACTTTTTTCTTCTTTAGGAAGTCAAAGTACTTAATATTGACCAAAGAAATTTCAAAATACGGTCAATTGGGTAAGTTTTGAAAACGTTTTAAGTTACAGATCATGTAAAATGTTAAGTTACAGTCTTCAGTGTACTCAGTGAGCAGGAAGACAAATAGAAACATTAAATCAGGAGACCAGTTGCATCCCTGTAGGGCTTTGCAGGTTAAGCTTGGTGAGCCACCTAGGAGCAAGGGTTCAGCTTTGGAGGACCAGAAACTTGTCAGAACACAGGTGATTTGGATTGGTAAACAGAATTCCCAATTTGTTGATTTTTAACGCAAAAAAATATATCACTGATGGATGGTGCAGATATTTGCATACAACCTAGCTTGGTGATGAGAAATGCTGATGTAGCCTTTCTTATAGATCCTCACACGTAGACTCCATTCAAACCAGTTCCTTCTATTAACAAGTTATACTTTCCTTCCCGATTTTGCAAATGCTTGATTAGGGCACTTTGATTGGATTTTGTGTTTTCCAAGTTTCTTCAGTCATCTAATGATATCTTTTAGGTTACTTCTATATCAAACTTAACTTTTCCATTTTATGTTGAACTTTTTACATTTCTTTTGTAAAGTGAGATCTTTTATTATCTCCTACTCCCTTTTTTTTAAATGAATAAGAAAACAGAGTTGTCCAAGGGTAATTAGCTAATAAATAGTTGAACAGAGTTTTAAAACTAGACTCTTTCTGGTACTGCTACTGCTTTTACTACTGTGATCTTCAGCCACTTTAGTGTTGAAGGGAGAGGGGATACTCATCTCAAGTTCTAGGAGAGTACCCTTCTAGGGCCTTCCAGGTACACACCACGGCCATTTTTTGAAAAGTCATAAAATACAAACTTAAGTTCAGATATTATTACGGAATCTTGTATTTTGCCTTTATGGCGCTCAGACCTGCTTTCTCCAATGGAAGGTATTATTTAATTAGTTCTATAGCCCTGAGTACAGTGAAAACTTTGAACATGCTCCTCTATTAGGAACCAGTATTCATTTAACAATGTTATTGAGAATCTACCTATGTACACTGTACTATGACATTACCAACCTTGTTGAAAAGGATATCATACAAGTTCAGCAGCTGTATCCGCTGACCATCAAACTGAAATTTATAGCTCGTTTCTCCCTTCATTCCTTTAGGCTTTCTAGTATCTTATGCATGTGTGCTCAGTTGTGTCCGATTCTTTGTGATCCCATGGTCTGCAGCCTGCCAGGCTCCTCTGTCCATGGAATTTTCCATGTAAAATTACTGGGATGGGTTGCCATTTTGTCCTCCAGGGATCTTCCTGACCCAGGGATCGAACCCACATCTCCTGCATCACCTGCATTGGCAGCCAGTTTCTTTAACACTGAGCCACCTGGGAAGTCTGTATCTTAACCACATTTATAAGGCTTATCTTAAAATGTAGAAAGAGAGAATAAATGTTAAATCCTGGAAATCTTAATCATGTTTTATTCTTTCTTCACAAGGTGGGGAGAAGAATTCTCATTGTCCAAGCACCCTCAGGTATGTTTTTAAATCCAGCCATTAAAAATACTTTATTTGACCTTACCATCAAAAAGTCAGTATATATTACAGTTAACTTACCAATTCTCATAAGTTGGTATAAACTCCTAAATTTTTCCCAGACTAATATGACTTGTCTGGACATGTTATGTTAAAACCCTGCAGTTTCTGATTTGGAAGATTAGGAGTCTGCCTTGGGCTATAGGGTCAGGTTTGTTACAAAGTGTTTTGGGGCTGAAGAGTCCCTTTCCCTTTTTGAGCTTTCATATCTTTCCCTGTAATGAAGATGTTGGATTGGATGTTCTCTAAACATCCAATGTTTCGGATACTAGAAAGCCTAAGAAAAAGGTGTTCTCTTTTGTGCTCCTCCAGATTCAGTATTTGCCAGTGTATTTGGCTTCACTGCGTACTAATCAAATCTGTTTGAATAGGGGTAGGCTGTTTTTTCCCTAATGTTTTGTGCTTTGTGGGCTGATAACGACAGAAGAGCAACTATTCTACTCATATATAGCACTAAACAGCCATGGACAACACCTGAATGAATGAATGTCAGTGTGTTCCAGTAAAGTGTTTTTTTTTCACTCCCCTCCCCCAACTACCATTTAGAAATGTAAAAGCTATTCTTACAACTGGGGCTTACATATATGTGTGGAGCTGTACAAAAATAGGTGGGAGGCCAATTTGACCTTTAATTTGTAGTTTGCTGACCCCTGTGTTTAGGCCAAGAAGACTTAAATTTGTTGGAGTTGACTGAGAAATCATGTAGTAGCTTCCAGTAGCTGCAGGAGCATTTCTTCAGTGTAATAAAATGAAGCTTCATGAGGGAGCCTTGGGGCAGAGAAACTTAAGAATAGAAACCAGTAGAGGTGGAGCTTGTGGATTGAAAACAAGTTATTTTTATAATATAAATTACGGTAGCATTTTCTTTTGAATATGTTATGTTTGAGATGCCTATTAGATATCTAAATGGAGATATTGGATAACAGTAGGCATTTGTCTGTAGGATGGCTGCTATTCAGAGAAGGGATTAGGCTGAGTTCCCAGGGCCCAGGCTAGACAGTACAGAAGAGGAAGCCTTAAGAAGGACCCCTGATCCAAACAGTAGAAAAGCTTTGTGTTCATGGAGTCAACTGTTTGGTAAATGTAAAGGCTGGTGCTCAGAGGGGTCAGGCAGCTTGTGGTCCAGGAGCAAACAAGCCAGGGCTATAGTATGCTCCATCTCCTAAGTCTGGGCCAGCGCTTTTTCTTCTGTGCACATTTGTCTCTCATTTTTACAGGTTTAGTGGATAATACTGTACTCATTTGATAACTGACTGTTTCATATGAGTTTTTCAGAATGACATTAAAAGTTTGACTTTCTGCCGATTGTTACTAGAGTTAATGGTTCTGATTTCAATGTCTTTTTTTTCTTTAACCCCAACTTTAGGGAACCGAAGTCAAAGCAATAACGTACTCAGCAATGCAGGTCTATAATGAAGAAAAGCCAGAAGTTTTTGTGATCATTGACATTTAAGATACCAAAAAAAAAAGATAGATTCTTATGAAGAACTGTTTTTTTCTCTTCCGTTTGACAAGATACCATGATATAAACTCTACATGGTGAATTTATATATGGAGTTTTGCAGAACAGAAATTTTTGACTTAAAGTGTGACTTTCAGAAATGAAAAATCAAGGTACAGCCTTGGTCTTTGTTACCCAAATAATCAAATTTTAGATAATTCTCTAAGTGGCAAGTATGGCTCCTCCTTCATTAATTCACCTCTGTAGCAGCAGGTGCCTTACACCCTTCCAACGGAATGCAAGTCCTCTAGCCTGGTCCCAAGAACGATCATTGAGACTCTGAAGCCCCTGTATTCTTAGAATGCACCTTGCAAAAAAATGTAATTTGAAAAATCCTACAACCAGTATTTTGCTTTTGTTCCAAAGTGGTTAACACATATATTTTCTGTATGTACATTAAAAGAGGTTGTGTGTTGGACTGCTGTGGGACAGAGCCCAATCCTGTACTCCAGTTGGTTTTCTTAGATGAAATAATTATATTTGAACAATTGGAAGGCTTGTCTAGAAACAGTCCTGATTTACTTTCACTTTTTTTTTAGCCCTGATATATTGATACTTTTTTCCATAAGATAAAACCTGATGCATATACAAATGGGCCCTTCTTTCTAACATACAATTTTATATTAAAGCCAGTATATTTATACAGTTAGAGAAAAGGAGAATTTTTTTAAGTTTCTTTGGTTTTTAAAAATTACCTAAGCTCTTCATTTCTAAGAAGACAAGAGGCCAGGAAAACAACTTTAAAATGATCTGAACTTTTCGAAGTAGATAACTGAAAAAAATCAAACTGCTTTCATTTGACTTGCAATATTATTCCATTCTCTGTTCATGGATTGAGGTATTCTTCCTTGCAAAGTTGCTATTTATTCACGTGTTAGTGAGAAAAGATTACCACTGGGTGGTGTCAAATATCATTACAGTGTGCTGAACTTGATCTAAAAGAAGATTGTCTGTGAGCTTTCTAAGTGTTCTGTCTGAGCACCACCTTATTTTTCCCCGGGGATTTAGCACAAAGACAAGGCCAAGAGCCTATGGTTTGGATAGTTGGCTCTTCAAGGATCACCGAGGTAGCACTCCTTTACCTTTCTTAGTCTCAGGCACATTTTGTATGTTTATTGATTGATTGGCCTCACCAAGCGACTTTCGGGATCTTAGTTCATTCTAGCTCAAGTCGCTTTTCCACGCTGCCTCCCTAACTACTCAGGGTTCAGGGGTCTCTGAACTTCTGCCTCTCTACTTAGCTTTAAAGATTTGGGCTTCCCAGTTGGCTCAGTGGTAAAAAAAAAAACACACACAACAGTTGCCTGCCTCTGCAGGTGAAGCAGGAAATTTGGGTTTGATCCCTGGGTCAGGAAGATCCCCTGGAGAAGGAAATGGCAACCCACTCCAATATTCTTGCCTGGGAAATCCCAGAGGAGTCTGGCGGGCTACAGTCCATGAGGTCACAAAAGAGTCGGACACGAATTAGCGACTAAACAACAGCAACAAAAGATTTGCAGTTTTACTTGTTTAATGTTCACTAGTCTAGATGACACATAATACACATTACTACCCAGTGGTCAGTGGACTAAGTCTCTTAGAGCACTGTCACTTTTAGCAGAGACCACAGATCAGCTGCTTGAGCACGTCTAAGAATGCTAGGACTGCAGGTCACAAGCTTCGATTCCTAGCCTTTCCTCTTCTGTTTGACCATGAGCCTATTTCCTCATCTATGTATGAAAGATGTGCATTAGTGATTCCTCAGTTTCTTTCCAATTTTAAATGTCTGTGATCTAGTAACATATTTTAAACAACTGAGCTGAGGAAGAGAAGATACCTGTTACTGGAACAGTCATTTAGCCTAAAAGGTCCAAATCACAGCATCTAGGTCTGCTACTAGTCAGACAGCCATTGTCATGGGTACAGTGGTGTGTAGCATGACGGCAGCGAATTCAGGAAAGCAACAGTACTGATGTGATGGCTTTTTCTTACTGATGCCTTGGCGAAGTGGTTACATGTGCCTGCAACCACTCTTGTCAGTTCTCTTTCCACCTTGCTATTACCACGTGGGCTCTGGCAAAGAATGTTCAAGAAGAAAGGGTGGGAAAATATACTCTCCTGGAAGTTGGGGAAGTGCCCCATGTAGACTAGAATTCTGCCCCTTTCTGAAGTCTGAGCTCCAGAAGGTTTTGGAAATTCCAGATTGAGACTGAGAATTGAGTTTCATCTAAAAAATCAGGAAATTGGAAAAGATATTCTCTGAAAGCTCCTTCCAGAATAAATGTACTCAGAACTTAGTGACTGTAGTAATTGATCAGTTATTAATATTTCCCGTATAACACACTCTGTATTTTGTTTTGTTACTTGTGAAATGAACAAGTACTTAATGTTGAATTCTGGACATGCAAGGAAGTCCTCTTAGGACTTTCTGTTGGCCCTCTTAGGGCCAACATATTTATTTTGTCATAAACACATATCCAGGTCTGCTCTGTACAAAACATTTTTCCAGATGCTTTTAGTATGTTACCCATTTGTCCTTTCAACAATTCTATATGTAGTAGAGTTGCTCTACACTTTACAAATAAGGAGATTAGTGACACCTAAAACCCCCTGGCTAGTAGAGGCAGATTGGGGACTTCAGACACTATTCATTGTCATTATACGATATCCTTTAATATATAACAAATCACATTTATGTTCTATGCTTGTGATCCAGGTGATAGCCCTGTGCAGTTAGTACAATAACTCTTACTTCTCACATTTTACATATAAGGAAACACTTCACACTTGGGCAATATTTGTAAGGTGGAACTCAAAAATAGATGATAGACAATGGCTGTCTCATTTTCTTTGACACGTACTCTACAAGTTCAAAAACTAATGTTATTTAGTAAAAATATTTTGACAGTAGAAATGTAATATCAGAACAAGACAGTAGAAAATAGTGGATTTATATTATTTTTTTCCCACCACCAAATAAATACACCGCTGTGTGTTCTATCTCTGGCTCAGGAAGATCCCCTGGAGAAGGGCATGGCAACCCACTCCAGTATTCTTGCCTGGAGAATCCCATGGACAGAGGAGCCTGGCGGGGGCTACAGTCCAAGGGGTTGCACAGTTGGACACAACTGAAGTGACTTAGAACGCACGTGTGTTAAGCTTGAGTGTTAGAGTCATGAATTCACATCCTAACCCTGTCACTTGCTAGCTGTATGACGTTGGGAAATTTCTTGAACCTCTCCAAGACTCAGTTTAACTCTGAAATGGAGATAGTGACCACTCATGGACCAGGTGCCCCCAGCTTCGCTACCATAGTGAAGAATCCTATTTTGTGGACTTCCCTGGTAGTCCAGTGGTTAGGAATCCACCTACCAATGAAGGGGACACAGGTTCAACCTCTGGTCTGGGGAAATTTCACATGCTGTGGGCCAACTACGCCCATGAGCCACAAGTACTGAAGCCTGACCACTCTCGAGCCTGTGCTCCACAACAAGAGAAGCCACCGCAATGAGAAGCCCGTGAACTGCAACCGGAGAGAATTCTGAGCAGCAAAGACCCAGCACAGCCAGAAATAAATATTTTTTAAAAATAATCTGATTCTGTAAAAGAAGAGAAGGGGAGTCATTTTATAATTATACTTAGAGCTCTGGAATTTAAACACTGCTGTGGTAACATTTTTATTTTGAGGATTTTGGGAGTGCAGTGGTTAACAGCACAAGCTGGAGCCAAATCACAGGGGTGGAAGTGCTGGTTCCTCCGCTTACTGTCTCACTTGGGGCATGTTGGTAAAACTCTGTGCTTTACTTTCCAAACTGTAACTGGTGAAGGGTTGTTGAGAGAATTAAATGAATGTATACACATAAAGAACTGACTCTTTTGAAAAGACCCTGATGCTGGGAAAGATTGAAGGCGGGAGGAGAAGGGGACAACAGAGGATGAGATGGTTGGATGGCATCACCGACTCAATGGACATGAGTTTGAGTAAGCTCCGGGAGTTGGTGATGGACAGGGAGGCCTGATGTGCTGCAGTTCATGGGGTCACAAAGAGTCGGACATGACTGAGCGACTGAACTGAACTGAACTGATACACATAAAGCTCAAGACAGTGCCTGACAGAGTAATGCTAAGTGAGGGCTAGTATTATTACTGGGACAAACATAAATGCTAACAGCCCCCTTACTTTTTCACCTTAATATTTTTGGAAGTCCAGAACAGAAAAAAAGAAAAACAAACAGTGCTTGGTCAGGGCATGTGACCAGCCTAAGGACAACTCTGGCAGCCAGTGCCATTCCAGAGTCTGTTAAGAAGGGAAAACAAAGCCACTCCCTTCTGTCTTTCCTCCTGCCTTCTTTGGCTTTTTAGTTTTCTTTCTTCCATATCTGAGTTGAGCTGTTTTCAAAAGCTGTGCCTGTCCAGTTTAAGCCAAGGTAGGTGCCTTCTACGGGACTCCCTTCCATTGATTCTCCCTTCCTGATTTCCTTGCAGTTTGCAGTATTAACCATTCAAGGGCTTTGTCACAATGAGAAGATGAATCAATTACAGGGTATCTTTCTTTATGGATGTTCCCAAGGGCTCGCCCAGTCTTCTCAGAACCACTGCAGCCCACCCACCAAAGTTCATACCACACAACTCATCAGTTCCTACCTTTGAATTTTTGTCCAGACTCTTTCTTTGTTTTTATAACACTTTTAAGATATTCACATACCATACAATTCATCCATTAAACCCAATTCAGTGGCTTTTAGTATAGTCACAGTTGTGCAGCCATCACTATGATCAATTTTAGCACATTTTCCCCCTAAAAAGAAAGTTGCTACCTTTTAAGCAGTAACCCCCCAGATCAGCCTTCATAGTCCTAGGCAATCACCAAGTAATCTACTTCCTGTTCTGCAAATCTGTCTAACCCGTTGCCCAGATTCTTACCTGCCAATCTTGTCCTTTATTTTTTAAAATATAATTAGAAATTCACCTCTTAGAAGCTATTTGGACTCATCCCACCTGTTTGATCACCTCTCTGAGTCCTCTTATTTCCAGTGAAATACTTCAAAGTGGCTCAGTCGTGTCTGAGTCTTTGCGACCTCAGGGACTATGAGTCCATGGAATTCTCCAGGCCAGAATACTGAAATGGGTAGCCTTTCTCTTCTCCAGGAGATCTTCCCAACCCAGGTCTCCCACGTTGGTGGGAGATTCTTTACAAACTAATCCATAAGAGAAGCCCAAGAACACTGGAGTGGGTAGCCTATCCCTTCTCCAGCGGATCTTCCTGACCCAGGAATTGAACCGGGGTCTCCTGCATTGCAGGTGGATTCTTCACCAACTGAGCTACCAGGGAAGCCCAGTGGAATCCTCAGACATTTTCAACTATGAATACAAACTTCATAAAGTTCCTTAAGTCAGTTAATACATGTAGCAGTCAACTCCCTTTTCATGTTGCAAGCACCTCAAGGAGCAAGAGAACTGGCTTCTGTTTTTTTGTACCTTCCGGCTTTTAATGGTCTGTTTTAGTGATGCTTCCAGTTGTTCCTGATTCCAAAGTCATTGGTGATATGCTTCTTAGGGAGAGATCTTTAGCGTGTTTTCATATCCGAATTCCAAGTTCTTGTTTTTATCAGCAGTGCCCTTATCCCCTCCACAGCTCACACTGGCATTTTCTTGAACTCCTCTTAAATTTCCATCCCTTGTGCTCAACTATTTGCTAGTTTTCCTTAGTTACAGGTCATTTCTCTTGTCCTTCCCTTATATTTCCTAATTGGATGTTCTGTCCATTATTTAAAGTGTAGTTTCAAAGTCATCTTTTTTTTTTTTCTTTCAAATATAGCGGTGTTATTTTGCATGTTGGCATTAAAGACCATTTTTGTTATCTATGTTTGTTTTTGAGTAAAAGCAAAATTAATAAATGTGATACTCTTCCCACCTAAATTTTCTGTCTGAATTCCATCTAGGAATCTGAGAGCGTGGAGGAGACAGCAGATGGTAGATATTGAGACATTGGTTGAATAAATGGATGGACCTCTGGCACTTGGCACTTACTACCACACACCATCGTTGACCATATATATATGTCTCTCTGGAATGTAAAGTTCCTCCAGGACTTTCCTTTGCATGTGCCAGTCATTACACATGTAATGACTTTGCATCCAAAGTCATTACAAATGCCTCAACTTCCAATATCTGGATATTTATATCTATGTCTTTACCACTGAGGTGGCTCAGTGGTAAAGAATCCACCTGCCAACGCAGGAGAAGCCGGTTTGTTTCCTGGGTCAGGAAGATCTCCTGGAGAAAGAAATGGCAACCTACTCCAGTATTCTTGCCTGGAAAATTCCATGGACAGAAGAGCCTGGTGGGCTACAGTCCATGGGGGTGGCAAAGGGTCGGACACAACTGAGTGACCAAGTACACACACACAGTTACCTAAAGGTAGGACTCAAGGCCTCTGCTTCCAGTTTCCTTCTTGAAACATCCAACTTTCTAAACTTGGCCAAGACTTTTCAGCATTCTAGGCCTCAGTTTCTTCATCTCCCATATTAACCCAACTCACCTGGCCGTCAGGCTAAAACATTTGTTGGTCAATGCTTCTCTTAAAGGGTTATGACCCCACCTCTCCAAGCGGCGAGGCCAAGCGCGCCGTCCCCTACCGGCGCGCGGCGGGTGAAGGGGTTGGGGGGGTGGGGTGGGGCGCGCGAGGGGCAGGGGCGCCCGAGGCACTGATGCGCTGTGATCCACAGACTGCTTTAAGGGAAGGAAAAGTCGGGGTAAAGCACACTGGCGCCCCCTGGCGGTATTGGGCCAAAACGACAGAAACGACGTTTTGTTCATCACAAACACGACCGACCGAATGATCTCTGTTGGTTTCCAAGGCAAACCATTCAATATCATAGTAATCCAACTCTATGCCCCAGCTAGTAATGGTGAAGAAGCTGAAGTTGAACGGTTCTATGAAGACCTACAAGACCTTCTAGAACTAACACCCAAAAACGATGTCCTTTTCATTATAGGGGACTGGAATGTAAAAGTAGAAAGTCAAGAGATACCTGGATTAACAGGCAAGTTTGCCTTGGAGTACAGAATGAAGCAGTGCCAAGAGAACGCACTGGTCATAGCAAACACCCTCTTTCAATAACACAAGAGACGACTCTACACATGGACATTAGATTGATTATATTCTTTGCAGCCAAAGATGGAGAAGCTCTATTCGGTCAGCAAAAACAAGACTGGGAGCTGACTGTGGCTCAGATCATGAACTCCTTATTGCCAAATTCAGACTTAAATTGAAGAAAGTAGGGAAAACCACCAGACCATTCAGGTATGGCCTAAATCAAATCCCTAATGATTATACGGTAGAAATGACAAATAGATTCAAGGGATTAGATCTGATAGAGTGCCTGAAGAACTATGGGTGGAGGTTCATGACGTTGTACAGGAGGCAGTGATCAAGACCATCCCCAAGAAAAAGAAATATAATAAGGCAAAATGGTTGTCTGAAGAGGCCTCACAAATAGCTGAGAAAAGAAGAGTGAAAAAGGCAAAGGAGAAAAAGAAAGATAAACCCATTTGAATGCAGAGTTCCAAAGAATAGTGAGAGATAAGAAAACCTTCCTCCGTGACCAGTGCAAAGAAACAGAGGAAAACAATAGAATGGGGAAAGACTAGAGAGCACTTCAAGAAAATTAGAGATACCAAGGAAACATTTCATGCAAGTTCAGTTCAGTTCAGTTACTCAGTCGTGTCTGATTCTTTGGGACCCCATGGACTGCAGCACGCCAGGCCTCCCTGTCCATCATCAACTCCCGGAGTTTACTCGAACTCATGTCCATAGTCAGTGATGCCATCCAACCATCTCATCCTCTCTCATCCTCTTCTCCTGCCGCCTTCAATCTTTCCCAGCATCAGGGTCTTTTCAAATGAGTCAGCTCTTCGCATCAGGTGGCCACAGTATTGGAGCTTCAGCTTCAGCATCAGTCCTTCCAATGAATATTCAGGACTGATTTCCTTTAGGATAGACTGCTTGGGTCTCCTTGAAGTCCAAGGGGCTCTCAAGAGTCTTCTCCAACACCACAGTTCAAAAACATCAATTCTTTGGCACTCATCTTTCTTTATAGTCCAACTCTCACATCCATACATGACTACTGGAAAAATCATAGCTTTGACAAGACGGACCTTTGTTGGCAAAGTAATGTCTTTGCTTTTTAATATGCTGTCTAGGTTGATCATAACTTTTCTTCCAAGGAGCAAGCGTCTTTTAATTTCATGGCTGCGGTCACCATCTGCGGTGATTTTGGAGACCCCCAAAATAAAAGTCTGTCACTGTTTCCATTGTTTCCCCATCTATTTGCCATGAAGTGATGGGACAGATGCCATGATCTTAGTTTTCTGAATGTTGAATTTTAAGCCAACTTTTTCATTCTCCTCTTTAACTTTCACCAAGAGGCTCTTTAGTTCCTCTTCACTTTCTGCCATAAGGGTGGTGTCATCTGCATATCTGAGGTTATTGATATTTCTCCCAGCAATCTTGATTCCAGTTTGTGCTTCATCCAGCCCAGCGTTTCTCATGATGTACACTGCATAGAAGTTAAATAAGCAGGATGACAATATACAGCCTTGAAGTACTCCTTTTCCTGTTTGGAACCAGTCTGTTGTTCCATGTCCAGTTCTAACTGTTGCTTCTTGACCTGCATACAGACTTCTCAGGAGGCAGGTCAGGTGGTCTGGTATTCCCCTCTCTTGAAGAATTTTCCACAGTTTGTTGTGATCCACACAGTCAAAGGCTTTGGCGTAGTTAATGAAGTACAAATAGATGTTTTTCTGGAACACTCTTGCTTTTTCAATAATCCAATGGATGTTGGCAATTTGATCTCTGGTTCCTCTGTCTTTTCTAAATCCAGCTTGAACATCTGGAAATTCAGTTCACATACTGTTGAAGCCTGTGCAAAGATGGGCACAATAAAGGACAAAAATGGTATGAATCTAACAGAAGCAGAAGATATTAAGAGGTGGCAAGAATACACAGAAGAACTGTACAAAAGAGATCTTCATGACCCAGATAATTATGATGGTGTGATCACTCACCGAGAGCCAGACATCCTGGAATGCGAAGTCAAATGGGCCTTAAGAAGCATCACTACAAGCAAAGCTAGTGGAGGTGACGGAATTCCAATTGAGCTATTTCAAAACCTAAAAGATGGTGCTGTGAAAGTGCTGCACTCAATATGCCAGCAAATTTGGAAAACTCAGCAGTGGCCACAGGACTGGAAAAGGTCAGTTTTCATTCCAATCCCAAAGAAAGGCAATGTAAAAGAATGTTGAAACTACTGCACAATTGACTCATCTCACACGCTAGCAAAGTAATGCTCAAAATTCTCCAAGCCAGGCTTCAACAGTACGTGAACTGTGAACTTCCAGATGTTCAAGCTGGATTTAGAAAAGGCAGAGGAATCAGAGATCAAATTGCCAGCATCCACTGGGTCATCAAAACAGTGAGAGAGTTCCAGGAAAATATCTACTTCTGCTTCATTGACTATGCCAAAGCCTTTGACTGTGTGGATCACATCAAACTGTGGAAAATTCTTCAAGAGATGGGAATATCAGACCACCTGACCTGCCTCCTGAGAAGTCTGTATGCAGGTCAAGAAGCAACAGTTAGAACTGGACATGGAACAACAGACTGGTTCCAAATTGGGAAAGGAGTACACCAATGCTGCATGTTGTCACCCTGCTTATTTAAGTTATATGCAGTGTACATCATGAGAAACACCAGGCTGGATGAAGCACAAGCTGGAATCAAGATTGCTGCTGCTACTGCTGCTGCTGCTGCTGCTAAGTCACTTCAGTCGTGTCCGACTCTGTGTGACCCCATAAGACGGAAGCCCACCAGGCTCCCCCGTCCCTGGGATTCCCCAGGCAAGAACACTGGAGTGGGTTGCCATTTCCTTCTCCAATGTGTGAAAGTGAAAAGTGAAAGTGAAGTCGCTCAGTCGTGTCCGACCCTTAGCGACCCCATGGACTACAGCCAACCAGGCTCCTCCATCCATGGGATTTTCTAGGCAAGAGTACTGGAGTACCAGGGGAAATATCAATAACCTCAGATATGCAGATGACACCACCCTTATGGCAGAAAGCAAAGAGGAACTAAAAAGCCTCTTGATGAAAGTGAAAGAGGAGAGTGAAAAAGTTGGCTTAAAACTCAACATTCAGAAAACTAAAATCATGGCATCCACCCCATCACTTCATGGCAAATAGATGGGGAAACAATGGAAACAGTGACAGACTTTATTTTGGGGGGCTACAAAATCACTGCAGATGGTGACTGCAGCCATGAAATTAAAAGACGCTTGCTCCTTGGAAGAAAAGCTATGATCAACCTAGACAGCATATTAAAAAGCAAAGACATTATTTTGCCGACAAAGCTCTGTCTTGTCAAAGCTATGGTTTTTCCAGTAGTCATGTATGGATGTGAGAGTTGGACTACAAAGAAAGCTGAGCGCCAAAGAATTGATGCTTTTGAACTGTGGTGCTGGAGAAGACTCATGGGAGTCCCTTGGACTTCAAGGAGATCCAAGCAGTGTATCCTAAATGAAATCAGTCCTGAATATTCATTGGAAAGGCTGATGCTGAAGTTGAAACTCCAATACTTTGGTTACCTGATGCGAAGAACTGACTCACTAGAAGAGACTCTGATGCTGGGAAAGATTGAAGCAGGAGGAGAAGGGGACAACGGACAATGAGATGGTTGGATGGCGTCACTGACTCTATGGACGTGAGTTCGAGTAAACTACCTGATGGATAGGGAGGCCTGGCGTGCTGCAGTCCATGAGGTCACAAAGAGTCTAACACGACTGAATGACTGAACTGAACTGAACCAAGCCAACCCACTGTGCAGGCTAGACTTGTGATTACTTTGTGGTCAGTTCTTAAGCTTCAGTTTCCTCCTGTTAAAACTGGGAGAAGTAAGTGTAGCTCAATGGCATTAGGTCTAGTAAAGACCCGGCTAACTGAGGCTCTTTATCAGGCGCCCACTACACACAACACAGCATTTTCTAGTCACCCTTCTGCTTTCCAGAATCTAGCTCTAGGGATGTCTAGGAGGTTGGGGCCCTCTTCGGGGGGTCTCACTGTCAGACTATCTGATAGCTTTCCAGGAAAAGTAGTTGTAGGGGAAATAGCACTGAAAAGGAAAAGAAAGATTCTTAATCTTCAATCCCACTCAGTGGTGTAGTCTTCCCTGAAAATAAGAATATGAAGCCACACGGCCATCCGCTAGTGGTCAGGGAAAAACATGGGGCTTTCATTTTTTTAACACGGCCCCTAAATAATGGAGCATCTGGTGCCAGTGCTTATAGGCTCCGTTTTCCACGGCTGTATTCCTTGCGAATTTTTCCCCCCAGGGAAAAAAAAGTTTTAAATCAACTCAAATATGCAACAAAAGGCACACTATCTCTTTTATTTCAATGTTTGACCTTTTTGAATTCTGCAAGAAAGTGCCACTTCGTTATTGGATTAATTTTTTTCTTTTGGTAAGAGATTAAGCAGTGGTATCTGTAATACACACTACTACTGAACATATACTCATCATGTTTGAATTGCAAACATAACCTCAACTGTGAGAATGAGGATGATGCTCAAAGCAAAAATCGTTTCAAGGTATTTTCAAAAAAGACAGTTTAATGGCAATACTTGAAGTAAATAAAGCAAAGACATTTATTTTTGTTTCCAAGTTAATCTGAAGTCTTCTTTAAATAAGACGTCTTGCTTTCGAGTTCTATTTCTCTGGTATGACATTTAACTTGAATAAAAACTGATTTAATTCAATTCACTGATGGAATGTTAATGTGTAACAATTAAGTTTCTTTATAAAAAGTGAAGAAACATTAAAGCTTGCAAAATTCCAGGACATAGTATTTCAGTCACATATTCCTAATATAGTTCTTTTATTACTCCGAGTACTGTGTGAATTCCCAGGCTGCAATAGGTACTGAAAATCAAATAAAAATGCAAATACATCCCAAAGTAAAAATGAGTTATTTTAAGACTACCTACTAATTTAGTGTCCATATTATTTGATCCTAATAAAAACTTTAGATGAGGGAACATGCACAGTATCTTGAAACTTCACTAAAAATGTTTTCTTGAACTCAGCATCCATATTTAAATTCTTCCCCCTTAATTATAGGGTTGAGAACCAGTGGACTGGAAGATGAAATGGTTCTACTGCCCATCCTTAGCATCTATTGGGGGAGGACGAAGGGAAACTTTGACTAGGGGACCTATTTTGCACATAAAAGAACCACTAGGAATATTAAAAAAAAAAAACTTATATGCAGGCCCCATCTTCCAAAGATTCTGCTTTAATTAGGCATCTGTATTTTTAAAAGCTCCATGAGTGATTCTAAAGTGCAGTCAAGGTTGAGAACTACTGATCTAGGTAAAAATCTTCGATTTTTTCCCTTATGGGCTGAATAAGTTAATAAAAGAATTAAACAGTTGTAAATAATATCAATAAGGAATTAAAAAGATTTTCCCAATGAGCAAATCAAGAAACTGTATAATGGATCTGTGTATTTAGAAATCTGGAAGAGTGAAGTAAAGTATAATCAGTTCTTAGATGTACTTGACAAGCTGTCTTTAATGTAATAATGTTTGCAAATAATTGAATCAAGCCCAAAGGTAAAGACATGACTGGCATTACCCTGGTCACTGGCTTCCTATCTAACAGTGATGAAATATGCAATGGTTTTTGCTGATGTGAAGAAAACAAAAAGAGATGAGGAAAAGTGTTTATCATGCTTTTAAATAAGTACATTTCAAAATGTTTTGTCTTTGGGGAATTCCTTGCCAGTCCAGGGTTTCCCTGGTAGCTGAGTTGGTAAAGAGTCCACCTGCAATGCAGGAGACCTCAGTTCGATTCCTGGGTCAGGAAGATCTGCTGGAGAAGGGATAGGCTACCCACTCCAGTATTCTTGGGCTTCCCTTGTGGCTCAGCTGGTAAAGAATTTGCCTGCAATGAGGGAGACCTGGGTTTGATCCCTGGGTTGGGAAGATGCCCTGGAGAAGGGAAAGGCTACCCACTCCAGTATTCTGGCCTGGAGAATTCTATGGACTGTGTCCATGGGGTCACAAAGAGTCGTTCACAACTGAACGACTTCACCTTCTTTCACTTTGGCAGTCCAGTGGTTAGGACTCAGTGCTTCCACTGCAGGGCGCACAGGTTCAGTCCCTGGTTGGGGAGCTTAGATTCCGCATGCTGGTCAGTATGGCCAAAATAAAGTAAAATATAGTAAAATAAACTTTCCACTGCAAAAAAAAAAAGAAATTAAAAAATTTGCCTTTAGAAGTTAGTCCTTTGGCTTCTCCTGTCTGTCTTATTAATATATTTCACTTTTTGTTGGCACTAATACTTTATGGAGAAGGCTGACAAGTTAGAAAATGAGGTTTTTAGATTCTCTGTGGATTTCATTTTTCTGGTCTCTTCGTGGCACAATTAGCATCAATAGTTAAGAAACTCCTTTATCAAAATAAAATATTAACTATACTTTACAATATATAAAGAAGCTGCCTAAATAATGCCACTGGCATAACAGTCTGAATCTTTATCATTGAAACTCTTGTAACCAAAGTCACATCCTTTACATAATATTTATTCTGTATAGGATTTATTATCCACATACAATGACGTCAGCTTTAAAACAATTGTTATTTGTATAAACTCATCTTATAAAATAGAGTAATACACAACACACCTCAGTGATTTAAGTTGATATTCTAGGATTCAGAAAATTTGCTCATTCTAATTCCAATTTCTGCACTGTTTCACTGGGTTGTCTTAGGTAGGTTGCTTTATTGTTCTGTGCCTTAATTTCTTTACCTTTCATGTGATAATCATCCTATTTCATAGATACTTAAAGAATAACATAAAAATTATTAAATACTTTGCAAATATAAAATGCTATATAAATGATAAATAGTAATACTGATCCACTCTAATATAAAATAACATACAACTTTCCATTTATAAAGTTTGGTCCTCCAGTACCTACTAATATCAAGCTTCCCAGTTAAACACATCTTATGCTGTATTTTTTTTTAGTGATTTTTTTCAATAGTATCAAGTTTAGGACTCCAAATACATATAACCAGTATGAGTGGAAATTTCAATACATCTTAGCAAGACTTGGCAAAATAACTTTAATGAACTGAGTTCTGAGCTCATAAGTAACTGAAACACTAAACTTTTTATCCATTCAGTGGTGACCTGGCCACATAAAAGAAGTAACCATGTTTGATTTCATCACTCAAACACACAATATTGAAAACTTTGTTCTGGAAAAGGTCTTAAGATGTGGTAACTATAGAAGAAACCTTGTAAAGATGTGATTTGCTTCTCTGAGAGATTCTATGGTTACCAGCTTAGAAGTGCTGGAAGTAGCAGGAGTAATAAGGTGAGAGTGTAATGCTCAAAGGGAATTTAAAAAGTGATCCAGTCCAAGGTTTTCAGTGTTGGACTCCTGAGCTCTGCAGAAGTGTGTGGGGAAAGGCTTGCAAGGAGCTTTAACCAGAGCAGCTCTGTTATTAGTTTCCTTTAAATGCTGAACTTCTCTATGAAACAATTTATTTTAAGAAAGGGTTTCGTGAGTTTAAAAAAAAAACCCTTTTAAACCACCGACCTAGTCTATCTTGCTTCCTCCAGACACTAGGCATGACTGCAGTGGTGCTTTATTTTTGCAAAACTTCATCACATCAACCAGATACTCTTGAAGACCATAGACTTATAAGGGTATTCAGAAGCTGACAAATAGCATTCTTTTAAGAGCAAACTTTGGTCTAACCAACTTCCATTATTTTCCTAATGTTAAAAAAAATCTTGGCATAAATAAAGTTTATATTAACAGATTATACCCCTATGTAACATTTTCCCACATTTAAGAGCCAAAGAATTCAGTTTTCTTAGAAACCATTAATCGACAGTTTCACTCTAGAAAAGAATTGGTCTCTAAAGTCTTAGATAAATATGATATGATACTGTAGCTATTATTTACAACTTACAAACATGTCACAAATGTTCTTTTATATACTAAAATAACAGAACAGATGTGCTATCTAGTTTGGTGAATCTGATAGCTGTTTTGTGGGGATTGCTCGATGCTTGTTATAAACAATTATGAGAAAGCATATCTCTGATAAGGCTCTACAAGTGCTGGTGGCACTGTGTTCCATGGACTTTGCTGACATTCATGCTGATGTTTGCATGCAGAAGATAGTAGCATTAAAGAACATTTAGGTCATAGACTAAAGTGCGTTAAAGTATACACATGCAAGCATGACTTCATTTCTATAAATAAAGCTCAAATCAGTCATTTTTCTTATTGGTTCCAATGGTTCGGAATCATATTATACTTATGTTCCCTCTCTTATTTGTAACAGTTTAATTGTTAAGACTCCTGATTCAGGAATTGGTCATATTGGGAGACAACAAACGCAATGCACACTATCCAGTCTTGAAGCAACTGGAAATTTACCATCAGGACAATCTTGAAAAAAAAAAAAGCAGAATTAATCACCATAAAACAAAGTGGTTGTCACCTATTAATTAAAAAAAAATGAAAGAAATTAACTACTTTAGCCCACAAATTGGTATTAAGGACAATCGTTAATTAAAGAATAAGAGAAAATAATAACATAAAAACTATCTTGAGGTATGTCATGGCAGTTAAAAATACAGAGTAATACATGGAGCCTCTCTCTATCAAAATTAAATTAAAACAAGCTTAATTGGGATAACTTGCCAAGACTTTTATGAAGGACAGTTCTTTATTTCTAGTATTTAACCTTTACAACTAAAATAATGCTTCTTCATTTTGACTGCAGTTTTGGAATGTTTTATAATTCATGTAACGGAGGAGTTAAAACTTCATTTTGTATCCTATTAGAAAAGTTTGTTTTGAAAAATTACAGAAACAAGCAAAGATGCTTAAAGAACTTAGGAGAATAACTTGTTCAAATAGTTTTATATATAAATTTTACCTATAAATAACATAAAAACATGTCAATAGATACTGTAGGGACATTGCTTGACACTTCTTGAATAGCTCTAGTGCAAGGTATTATATGTTGTTGAAGATGATTAAATTCCTCTTCTTTCATACGTTCTCATTCTCAGGCTTCTTTTATAATTATTGCAGATTGGTGAGGTTTGACAATTCAAGGAGAGACAGTTGAAAGAGAACTATTTAAAATCAAAACCTGTCCAATCTCTGGTCCCACCATTTACACTTTCTGACCTTAATTTCCTTATTTGTACATCAGAGACAGTGCTATCTACCTTGCTGATTAGGTGGGGAAATGCAAGAAAGAGCACTTTATAAATAATAGAGCAGTATATAAATGTAGAAAATTACTCTTAAGAACTGGTAAGAACCTCCAGTTTTTATTTTTTTCTTTAGAGAAGAAGATAGCTATATTGACCGATCTTCAAAAACTACTTTGACAATATTAGGTTCCTGCTTTAAGAAAATGATGTCTATATATAATCTCTGGTCAGCTTCTTTTTTTTTTTTTAATACTGACTACATAAGAGTAGCTTCTAATTTAATAACAAAAATTTCAAATATGAACGACTTCAAACATTTAGACTTGCCTTCTGCCATAATCCTAAAACACTTAGCATACTGGAATAATGATAGCTCATTTTAGATCCAAAGTTAATAGAAAGTCTAATTAGTTAAGTCAGGTAGGTTTCCAGACCCTTAAATGTGCTCTGACCTAGTTCCCTGTGAAAATTCAATAGTGGTAGTTTACATGTTTTTGAAACACTTTGAAATTATTTTATATAAAATTTGGTTGTGGTGAATTTATTGAAAATATTTTCTTTGAAAAAAGTTCCCTAAGTAGATTTTTCAATATTTTTTGAAAAAAGGTATTTCTGTAACACAATAAGGAGTAAGAGGATTAAGTGTTCATCCAGCATGTCAACTCAAGCTAGGTCTTTCCAGTGCAGCAACAGATTTTAGGGCGGTGAAGTTCAGAATGGATACAATGGCCTGTTCAGAAAGCATGCAAGTGGTGTCAGGTCATTACTTTTAAGTTGATCTGATAATTTGCTGATTAGACTCTGACCATGGAAAGAGAGCGACACAAGAACGTCAGTGTAAGCTGCAGGCTGTTGGTTCACGTTCCAGCTACCTGATGTTGGGCTTTCTTTCCTTTTCTTCTTCTTCTTCACTGTCATCCACCTGTTGTATGACCAGATCGGCAGACCCATCCTCGACTATCTCCACGTACGATCTGTTCTCGTCTTCACCCATGTGCCATCTAGGATCCTTATCGCCATCTGACGGGGACAGAAGATGCTGTTCAGCTTCCAAATCAATGGGGAGGCTGTCTATGCCAACTTCAGCAAGGCACTCGTTACAGAGTCTGTAGCGCCTGGTTCCTTCCTGTACCACTTGACCTGTTAGATCAGTCACATGGCGCTTGCATTTTCTGCAGATAAGTTTGCATGCCTGGTGAATCTGTGTAGAGAATTAAATAGCGATTAAAAAAAAAAAAGATTTTTCAAAAGCAGAATAGTTTGATATTCTAAGTACCAGTTCATAAATTTAACATGTTCAAAGCCAAGCATTAATATTAAATTAACATCTAGTTTATTAGAAAAAGGTCACAGGTTTTGGTAATAAAGTAATGTCACAGAAATATCAAACACTAGCTTCCTCTAAATAATGCCCATTATGTTTTCATGGTTAATATTACATACTTAATCATTTCACAGACCCCTTAATCCAATAGTATTTTTATATCTGAGGTAACATGGGACATATTCCCAGAATAATAATAATTGCAAACACTTAACATCTGCCATGTACTATTCTAAGGACTTTACATATCTTAATTCAGGAGAAAAAACTACTTTGTTATTTTGCTTGAGGAAGAAAAAATAATGTCCCAAATGTAAATTTATAAAAGAGTATTTTTTGATGTAAGGATTATTGCCACTTTTGCTAATGAAAAATGTAGTAGAAAGAAGACTGGTCTAGGAACTGGAAGGCTTAGGTACTAGCTCTGCTTCTGTCATTTTCTAATCTTGTCATTTACTAACCATATATAGTGAAGCAAGTCACTTAAAACAGAAACCTGCCTCCAGGGTGACTGTCAAAGTCGGAGAGTCGGACACGACTGAGCGACTGAACTGAACTGAACTGAAGGTATGGGTACCAGGCAAACAGAACAGAAGCCTGATAACCAGAATGGATACTAGTTATAAACAACCAAGATGGTGGTTCTGCTACATATTGGTCTATTATTATTCATAACTGCTCCCTTATTACCAATAGGGATACACTTCAGGTTCTGTGGACCAAATGAGTTAATATGTGTGAAATGCTTTGGGAAGAGGTTATAGCTGATGAATAATTATATATTATAGTTAGTAATAAATAACTTTGTTCAATAGCTATCAGAGCAGTAGATTATAGACTCTAACCTAAAAATTATTACATAATATTAACTATATCATGCTAAATTAATGTTTATGGCATATTCATTCAGATAAAGTTGGAATGCTATGAAGTAGGCCACCAAATACAAGTAATCAAAAAGTCCAAGAAAACTAATGCAGTGTGATAACATAGCTAAGAATATGTATGGGCCTAACACTCAGTACACTTATTATCTTCTGCTTAACCACTGACATATTACTCAGTAAATGCTGAAAGTACATAATTTAAGTGTATCTTTATTTCTCCTGAGACAGTAGCAGTATTATGGTTATTATATGAGGCACTGTTCTTGTTACAAAGTTCTGACAAGATTCATGTTCATCCCCCTTCAAATCCAACACAATAAAGAAGACAAATAAATTAAGTGAAACACTGTAATGTTAAAATTGAAAATATTATCATGAACTCACTATTTTAAAAATATGCCTTTTCCAGCTCAGAAAGGGGCTTCCCTCATAGCTCGGTCAGTGAAGAATCTGCCTGCAATGCAGGAGACCCGGGTTCGATTCCTGGGTCAAGAAGATCCCCTGGAGAAGGAAATGGCAATCCACTCTAGTATTCTTGCCTAGAGAATCCCACAGACAGAGGAGCCTGGCGGGCTATAGTTCATGGAGTTGTAAGAGTCGGACATGACTTAGCGACTGAACCACCACCAGCTCAGAAAGAATATAAAAAGAATGCCCTAATAACAGTGAGCGCCCTGGGTGTTCAAACGTTGGTTTCTAATTTCATCCCCCACTGAAATGTACCATAGCTCCTTTGAGAAAAGGTTGATTCCAGTTTTGTGTCTGGGGAAGTACAGATGGCCCTAGGGCTCTTCTAGAGCCAGAAAACTAAGACACTTTGAAAATTTAATGGGTTGTGAGCCAGCTTCAAGGGTCCCCACTGCACAAATCTGAGTATCAAAAAGAATAATTGTTATGGATCCAAACACAATGAATCAATGAAAATTCATAAGACTGTATGTTATTAAAAAAAAATAAGTCAAAAGAAACTCATATATCATTTGAGGCTACTATTAAATCAGCTCCTTACTCTGAAAATTGCTAATTAAAGGGAAATAAACATTTATATGCTTTTCCTGTAGGAACGCTATTTCCAAGTAACCAAATAGCCCCAAGTGATGAAGGAAAGCTTTACTTTATAGAATTCCAGTAGTAATACAGAAGGAAGGATAAAATCAGTAAATCATTTCACAACTGTAAGTAAAATTAATCATTTGGACAGAGATTACCAATTGGTATTAATATTATTAAATGAATATTGATGGGGAAATAGTCATATAACACCAAAGTAGTTCCACAGAGATTCTTTTTTAATTATAATGCAATGGCATCATCACCCTAATCCAGAGATCAATCATAACATGAATGATGGGTCCACCAGATATTATGTGTCTCCTAATGTGCTGTGCTGTGCTTAGCTGCTCAGTCATTTCTGACTCACAGCGACCCCATGGACTGTAGCCCACCAGGCTTCTCTTGCCCATGGGGCTTCTCCAGGCAAGAATACTGGAGTGGGTTGCAATGCCTTCCTGCAGGGGATCTTCCCAACCCAGGGATCAAAACAGGGTCTCCTGCATAGAAGGTGGATTCTTTACCAGGTGAGCTACCAGGGAAGCCCCTCCTAAGGTGATACAATAAGAAATACACAATTTCTTCCTTGATGAAAGTATTTAACTTGAATCCATTAAGCCTTTAGACTAAACTTCTAGTTTTTGGAAAATGCAGGGGGGATACAAGGACAAGTTAAATGACACCATGTAGAAGCAAGCAGAGAAACCCAGATGTAGGATATTTTGTAAAACAAATGGCTCAGTAATCTTCCCAGAACAGGGATCAAACCCGTGTCTCAGGCACTGAACCACCAGGGAAGCCTCATGATAAAGTGTTAAGAATGGTACTATCTAGGTGGTAAATATGATATTTTAATTTTCTTATTCTTACTTCTATTTATTTTCTTACTTTTTATAATGTATATTTATTGCTTTTGTAATAATAAAAGGTTATTTTAATTTTTAAAAATTTATCTTCAGAAATTAAGGAAGGCAGAGAATTTGTTTTGCTCACTGCTGTATACCTAGCATGTAGAAAAGGATCCGGCCCAGAGTATGCTCAATATATATTTGTTGAATAAATAACTATAAAGTAATGCGCCAAGTGACCCAATGCCCTTCAAAATTAAAAGGAGTTTGTATAAATGGAATAAAAGTATGAATAATACTTCACAGATTTTGAAAAAATTATTGCTGCAAGATGAATAGCAGAATAAATCCTATGTCACTACCTTATTAAACCACCAGAGCACTGAACAGAAAATTCCCTGAGATCTTTCTGACTGTTGACAGCCCACTCCCTGATTGAGAGTCGCTCTCTAACCCTTCTTATTCCCTTCCTTGAGGAGACTAGAGAAACTGGAGAGGCGTGACGAAGAGGGTATAGTAGGGAGACGTCAGACAGCAGAAATCAGACTGACAGCCTACCAGACAAGGATTCAAGAATCACTAATGGATGCTGAGTATCTGCGGTGGTGATTCTGACCTAGACATTTTTACAGCTTACACTGTCTTCGGCTCTGAAATGACTGTGATATAAAAACACATTAGATTTTAAGTGAATTGAGATGGATATTCAAAAGAATGGCGCTTGGACTTTCCTGGTGGTCCAGTGTCCAGAGTCTGCCTACCAATGCAGGGGACACAGGTTCAGTCCCTAGTCCAGGAAGATTCTTCCACATGCCACGGGGTGACTAGGCCTGTGTACAACTACTGAATCTGTGCTCTAGAGCCCCTGCTCCGCAACAAGAGAAGCCACTGCAAGGAGAGGCTCATACACCCTAACAAAAGTAGCCCCCTCTCACCATAACTAGACAAAGTCTGCTCGCAGAAACGAAGATTCAGCGCACCCAAAAATAAATAAGAGCTATAAAAAAAAAGAACATCCCTTACATCAAGGTTTCAAAGGAGACTAAAAAACTCTGTTTTTAAAAATATATAGGGACTTCCCTGGTGGTCCAGTGGTTAAGAATACCCCTGCCAATAAATGGGACAGGGGTTCAATCCCTGGTGCAAGAAGACCCCACATGTTGGCTGGGCAACTAAGCCTGTGCGCCACAACTACTGAAGCCTGTCCTCTAGAGCCTGTGTTCCACGAGAGAAGCCACAACAGTAAGAAGCCAGCACACAGCTAGAGAGTAGCCCCTGATTGCCGCAACTAGAGAAAGTCTTCACTCAGCAACCAAGATCCCGAGCAGCCAAAAAATAAAGTCAACAAATAAGATAATGCATTATGTGCAAAGTAAAAATATTAAATTGGAAATTTAAAAAGATACTGTAGAGTTATATGAAAAGATTTTTCTAGTAAACTAAATTATCCTAAGGCAGATAAATGCATATATTTCCTAAAAGTGAAACAATGAAAAACCATACACATACTGTTCGAAAATGGCTACTTAGATGGTCAAGCCGACTAAATCTTTTCCCGCAAGCTTGACAGGGGTAGGGTCTTTCTCCAGTGTGACAACGAAGGTGGCGCTTGAGGTCTGCCTTCCGCTTCACCACATGTGTGCAGTAGGGGCACTTGAACCTCATCCTGGGCAGGTCATCTGTCAGGAGACAGTTTGATTAAATCACCAGAAAGTTCATCATTGCAATTCTAATCACATCAAGAATCCAAAAGGGGCTGGCGAGTCCAATTTCAGAGAGGCAGGCAAAAAGGAGAAGGAAGACGTTTTACAAAGACTAGATTGTTGATGTTATCCTAAGTACAGAACTATAACTTCAGGATCTGGTTTATTTACAAAGTCTGGGTAATTTACACTGTTTCACTTATCTTTTTATTTAATGTCTTAGAGTCACTAGATTTGAAAAGTAAAGTGGTAGCTGCATGTTTAATCGTTCAGTTGTGTCCGACTCTTTACAACCTCATGGACTGTAGCCCACCAGACTTCTCTGTCCATAAGATTTTACAGGCAAGAATACTGGAGTGGGGTTGCCATTTCCTTCTCCAGGGGATTTTTCCCTCCCCAGCAGTCGAACCCGTGTCTCCTGCATTGGCAGGTGGCTTCTTTACGATTTTAAAATTGTAGGCACACTCCAAAAGTTAAAGTGTTCACTGTTTATGTTTTTAAGTAACTTATTTACACATATTTATCCCCTCTGCTCTTACTTTTCATATAGTTGTACTGGTTTTCTTTCAAAAGTGAAAAAGTTTAAAGGATGTTTTAACCTTTAGTTTTAAAACTCATATGGATTCAAAATGTTACTTGGAGTTGGAGGCAAACATCATCAATTTATTAATAGTTAAATTCAGCTGTCATTATTTATTTTAAAAAATTATTTTCTTATTCTTACCGTTATTTTATTTGTTTTTATTTTTTGGCTGTGCTATATGGCACGTGGGATCTTAGTTCCACCACCAGGGATTGAACTCATCCTCCTTGTACTGGAAGTGCAGAGTCTGAACAACTGGACCACCAGGGAGGTCCCTCAACTGTTCATTATTGAAGTTAGATTTAAATAACCTAGAATTATAAAAGGGCAAAGCCCAAGAAAGTATAGCTTTTTTGCTGTTTTAAAATACAACAAAGATTTCCCATATTTGCTCTGTTATTTCTGTCTGCCTTGGTCAGTGGTAGAGCTCCTCAGGATTTTCAGTAAGCTTTGCAATATGATACAATCTTAAGTATTTCCATGTTAGCATGCTACAGGAAAATGTGATTAGTAAAAGTCAATCGGGGTAGACATTATTTTTAAATATGTTACCTACAACAAGATTATTTTCTAAAATTTATATCACAGCCAGGGAAATACGAATATTGACTGGCTTTTAGTGATATTAAGGACTTGTTAATTTTATTTACGTATGATAATAATGGTATTGTAGTTTTTTTAAGTTTATATTTTAGGGACACATTCTGAAATATTTACAGATGAAGACACGTGATGTTTGAGATTTACTTAAAAAGGGGAAGTTGGTTGGCAACCAACTCCAGTATTCTTGCCTGAAAAATCCCATGGACAGAGGAGCTTGGTGGGTCCAAAGGGTCACAAAGAGTTGGACATGACTGAACAGAGCAGAGCAGACATACAGTGGATGCTGTTTTAAAATAATATACATAAAAACTGTTTGTATTCTGAATACCCTATGCACAATAAAAGATTATTAAAATAAAAAGGGGGAAGAGTCCGGAGCAGAGGCACAAAACTGGTCATGAATGGGACTGGGTAGTAATGGGTGCGTGGGGTTAATTATACTATTCTCTGTACTTATATTTATATACATGGAACTTTTCTAAAATTAAAAATTTTAAATATATAGTCTAAATCTTATGCTCTGCAGTTTAATTTTATCACAATTTTCCTTTAAATTCACATGTAAACTATTAAGCATGGTTTCCCTGATAGCTCAGTTGGTGAAGAATCTGCCTGCGGTGCAGGAGACCCCGGTTCAATTCCTGGGTTGGGATGATCCACTGGAGAAGGGATAGGCTGCCCAACCCCAGTATTCTTGGGCTTCCCTTGTGGCTCAGCTGGTAAAGAATCCGCCTGCAATGTAGGAGACCTGGGTTTGATTCCTGAGTGGGGAAGATCCCCTGGAGAAGGAAAAGGCTACTCACTCCAGTATTCTGGCCTGGAAAATTCCAGGGACTCAACTGAGCAACTTTCACTTTCACTTTTCAAACTACTAAGCAAATCTGCTAATGATTAATAGGGGGGACTAGAGGATATACATTTCTAATCCTTATTCTCTACTTTGAAACTATCAGCCTACATAATCTCTCTGCATTTTACTATCACAGAAATGAGATATCTCATGGTGTTGCACACAGAGTTACAGTATCAATGTTATGTTTTTAAAAACTATGCATTTATATCTTAATAAAATCAGATTTAATTTCTTTTAGGTATTAGGGCTGTGAACCTTTGCCAATATGCATGGTTGCTGTATTTAATTTTTCTATATAAAAATACTCTTCCTGAGTGAATACTCAGAAAAAAAAATATACTATTTAAAGTGAAAGTGTGATGTATAACTGAATCACTTTGCTGTATGTCTGCAACTAACACAACATTGTTAATCAGCTGTACTCCAATATAAAACTTTAAAAAATAAATTGAAAATATGTTTTTAAGGACTGAACCATTTTAAAAACAAATCAAAAATATGTTTCTTAAGGGTTGAGCCATTTACAAAAAAGCTTGAAACATCTAAGAGTAATCTAATCATCCACAGAAAAGCAGGTCTGGAAAATCATGGGTTTCTGACCCTCAAAACTCTATTGTTTTGATTTGCTAAATTTATCCAATATTTTAATTTTAAAAATTTACCTTTTATGTATAGAAGAAGTACTTCTCTTCATTAGAGAAGTATGACCTTTTAAAAAGGAAACAAAAACAAAAACATACTTGGTTCAACTGCCCTAAAACCAAGGGCATGTTGAGATAGGATTGATTTACATTGGAGTCTTGGAACCTGATTGAGAGGACAAATTCTCTATTTGGGTACCTGGAAAACTTCTTGATGTGACATCAGATCCTTGACCATACTGATAGCTAACAGGAGTAGAGTCCATTTCGGCATTCATCTGTGCCTGTTCTTCAGACTGGGAAACGTGGCTGGAAGAATCAGATGTCCGTGCTTCTCGCTTGCTTGACTTATAATGAGTCATTTCAGAAGGCTGTGACAACCTCAAATGTTTGGACTTTTTAATGGAATCTTTCCTTTGCTCATGCTTGGTCAGAGGCTGTTGAGTATTCCTTTGGGAGGCTGGATGGTAATTATACTTACTCCAAGATTTCCCACTTATTATACCTGTTCCTTGATCTGGGCTTAGGTGAGAACGAGGAGAACTGCTTTCATCTTGCCAGCCACTGCTATAAAAAGAGGAGCGTTCTATACCATTAGAATTGGCATCTTTATCAGAGAGGCTGAAATAGCGATCCTTTTCTTTCTCACTAATGTCTAACGAAGATTTAATAAAGGTCTTACATACACTGATGACATCAGTCATCTGCAGGAAGCTAGCAGCTGACATCACTTCTATGACATTCTGACCCGTGAGAGAGAGCTTGCCGGAATAGACAAAGTCCAGGATAACTGTAAAAGTGTCAGGGGAGAAGGCCTGAAATGTCGCTGTGGTTGGCTGACTTGTCTCCTTGGAGTTCTGAGAAAGAAGCATTTTAAAGTAGCCGCTACTAGCAAATAAGACATTTCGATGGGCTTTGAAGACCTTCCCTTCAACCAGAATACTGCAGTCACAGAATACATCCTGCCTGCGCTGCTCATTCAGTTGTTGCAGGAGGTGAGACTGGTGAGAGGAGATCTCCATTCTAGAGAGGAAAAGACACAGTGGTTACCAACACTGGAGTAACACTGTTTCTCTAAGATGAGCCCAGTAAAATGACAGAAACCTCTGTCCTTTTTCCATTAAAAACACTTTCTCCTTAGAGAATATCATCTCCAAGACACAGAAGATAATAGGTTTTAGGATACCATGTAATACTCTTTTTCAGAGAAGGCACTGGTGACCCACTCCAGTACTCTTGCCTGGAAAATCCCATGGATGGAGGAGCCTGGTAGGCTGCAGTTCATGGGGTCGCTAAGAATTGGGCACGACTGAGCGACTTCACTTTCACGCATTGGAGAAGGAAATGGCAACCCACCCCAGTGTTCTTGCCTGGAGAATCCCAGGGACGGGGGAGCCTGGTGGGCTGCCATCTATGGGGTCGCACAGAGTTGGACACGACTGATGCGACTTAGCAGCAGCAGCAGTAATACTCTTTTTATGTGGAAACTTAGTTCCCTGACCAGGGATCAAACCCGTGCCCCTGGCAGTGGAAGTGTATAGTCTTAACCACTGGACAGGCAGCGAAGTACCTACTCTACTTTTGTGCATGAGTGCTCAATCGTGTCTGACTCTTTGAGACTCCATAGACTGAAGCCCGCCAGGTTCCTGTGTCCATGGGATTTTCCAGGCAAGAATACTGGAGTGGGTTGCCATTTCCTTCTCCGGGGATCTTCCTGACCCAAGGATGGAACTGGCATCTCCTGCATCTCTTGCATTAGCAGGCAGACTCTTTACCACCGAGCCACCTGGGAAGTCCTCTGACTCTCTGCGATCCCATGGACTATACAGTCCATGGAATTCTTCAGGTCAGAATACTGGAGTGGATAGCCGTTCTCTTCTCCAGGGGAAATCTTCCCAACCCAGGGATCGAACCCTGGTCTCCCTCATTGCATGCAGATTCTTTACCAGCTGAGCCACCAGGGAAGGGTAGTTAATTCTACGCTTAATTGTTTGATTTTTAGACAATTATTTGTTCAGTCACAGAACCTGGATTGAGCATCTTCTATAAATCAGGCCTTCTGCTATATGGTAAACTAAATAGGCTTCTTTCTTGCCTCTATGTAGTTTTTAACCTAACGGGAGTATCAGCATTAAACAAATATTCATGTGGAGTTTTAAATGACAAATGCTAAGACAGAAGGAGGGTGCTCTTGGTATTAAAGTATAAACTAGTTTAGACTGGGATGGAGTGTGTTAGGGAATACCTCCCTGAGAAGTCACATTTAAGTTGAGACCTCAAAGGCAATTAGGAAGTAGCCAGGTGAAGAATGAAAGATGATTCCTGATTCCAGCAAAGAAAGGACTAGAAAGGACTGAAACTTCTGGTCACAGATCTCCAGAGATGCTGGCTAAAATTCAGTCAAAACGTTAAAGGAATGGCTGAGTAGCTGGGGCAGCAACATGGGCTCTGGTTTTTATCAGTAACAGAAATTGGAACCCTCTAAGGGTTCAACCTTATTGAAAATGGAATAGTAAACTTTGCCCCTAAGTCCAGAGAAAAGGCAAAGAAAGTTTGTCTTTGAAGGGCCTTGGTTGAGGGAAAAAAAGTCCCTAGGTGAGATATCAAATCCAAGGTTGTGCTTTGTGAAGTTCTGGAGTCCAAATTTTGCTTGCTTGGTGTGGAAAACCTCAAGACAGAAAATTAACATGAGAATGAGTCTTGGGCTAGTGGTGTCCGTGGGGACACCTTGCAGAAGTAAATGCCAAACTGCTTAGGAGGGAAGCTCTCAGAACCCGAAAAAAGTGAAAGTGTTAGTCACTCAGTCATGTTTGACTCTTTGGGACCCCAAGGACTGTAGCCACCAGGTTTCTCTGTCCACGGAATTCTCCAGGCAAGGATACTGAACCAGGTGGAAAATAAGCTCTGCTTAAACTGAACTAAAAGTCATTTTCTTCACTATATAGAGTGGCTGGCTCATTTCCAATATTGTGCCACTATGATGTCTAATATCTCCTACCTTAAAAACTCCCCTTGATGGGACTTCCTTGATGGTCCAGTGGTTAAGAATCCACCTGCCAATTCAGGGGACACAGGTTTGATCCCAGGTCCAGGAAGATTCCACATGCCTCAGAGCAACTGAGACCATGCACCACAACTGCTAAGCCACTGCGCTCTAGAGAGGCCACCACAGTGAGAAGCCCGAGACGGCTGAGAGTAGACGCCACTGGGTGCTGCTACAGAAAGCAGCGAAGACCCAGTAGAGCCAAATAAAAAAATAACAAAACCACAATAAACTCCCATTGATTGCACACCTATTTCTAGCCAGAAATCTATTTCTACTCCATTTCTCTGCTTGCCTTACACAAAATTCATTGAAAGAATTTTTGTCTTGGTTTTTTTCATTTGCTAGCTTCACTTCTATTCTCATCACGTTTTCATGCCCATCCATCAAAACCCATTTTTTGGAAAGATCATTATTAGTAACTTGCATGTTGTCAAATCCAGTGGTCACTTCTTCCTCCTCATTTCACTGACACAGTGGATCATTCTTTTCAACCTGAAGCCCTTGTTTCACTTACTTGTTTGCCAGGATACCACTCCTTCATGGTTCTTCTATTGTCCACTCCTCAGTCTCCTCTCCTGATTCTTCCTTGCCTAATCTCTAAGTGCTATGGGATTCAGGACATGCTACCCCCAAATATGGCAACTTGATAGTGAATATTATGAACTGAAGGAGTCTGAGTAAAGGGGCAGAAGCAGGAAGGTCACTCTGACACCCCTTCCCTTCTCTGCTGCATCAGATCACAAAACCCAGGTGAGAGGTGTCCTCCCTAGACACAGAGGAAAGGAGCCTCCTTATCTCAGGAAACGAAGGGATGCTGAGAAGAATCTGAACAAACAGGCTTTACTGAGTGTCCCCAGTTCACGGAGTTTACCTCTTACTCCTTATCTACCACATTCTTTCCCATGACTGTCCACTCTTCATCAAGCCTAGCAAAAAACACACAGATCTGTCTCTCTGGGTCTTCATTTCCTTCTGAAGCCTACTGTGTCATAGAAAACTTACTTTGAATAAATTCATATACATTTCTCCTGCTAATCTGTCACTTTAATTTTCAGACACAGGCGAGGAAGAAGGTCAAGGAAATATTTTCTCCTCTATAGCTGGAATGTCCTTGGCCTCAGGCTCAGACCTTTCCTCTACTTATATCATTCCCTACGTGATCTCATCCAGGCTCATAGTTTTAAATACCATCTTTGAGCTTATACCTCACAGATTTACACATCTAGCCCAACCTCTTCCCTGAGCCCCAGACTTTTATATTTATGTGCATCACCACTTAGATATTTAATAGGCATCCTGAGCTCAATACGGAGAAGGCAATGGCAAGCCACTCCAGTACTCTTGCCTAGAAAATCCCATGGATGGAGGAGCCTGGTAGGCTGCAGTCCGTGGGGTCGCTAAGGGTCGGACACGACTGAGCGACTTCACTTTCACTTTTCACTTTCACACATTGGAGAAGGAAATGGCAGCCCGCTCCGGTGTTCTTGCCTGGAGAATCCCAGGGACGGGGGAGCCTGGTGGGCTTCCGTCTATGGGGTCACACAGAGTTGGACACGACTGAAGTGACTTAGCAGCAGTAGCAGAGCTCAATATATCCAAAACCATACTCTTCATTCATCCTTATCTTAAACCTGCCTTTTCTACGTACGGTCTTATCCATCCCAGGAAATGGTAACTTCATTCCACTTATTTAGCATTAAGAGTCATCTTTGATTCTATGGTGTCAGCTTTACCTTGAAAATAAATCCAAAATCCTACCACTTCTGTCCGCTACTGCAGATACCGCTTCAGTCCATCACCTATTATCAATAGCCTCCAAACTGCATATGGCAGGTAGTCAGGATGTGTTGGTTGAAACAATGAATAAGTAGTCAAGTAAGGACTGAGTAATAGGTAAAAGTAACTGATATGAAGTGAAATTGGCAGAATTTTAAATACTTCTTGGTACATACAAAGAAATATTTAACAAATATTGGTCATTTGTTAGTAACAGGAACTAAAGAATCAGAATCCCCAAATCTTAAAAATGAAGATATCCTTAAAAAACATGGGACATCTTTGCACAAGAAGTTTTCCTAAGCTAGGTAAGGAAAACCCATAAATTCTGGTGCCATAAATACCAATTTAGGCATTTGTTGACCATGCAGCTTCATTTGGACACTGGAAAGACCTGGGGTGCCAGCATCTTCAAGGTTTTCTTGCTGAGTGTTGTCTTTAAGAAGTTGCTTTCTTCTTGTCCTCCTTATAGTTAACCTTGATGTCATGGAATCATCCTTCACAAAGTACAGATTTTCTCCAGGCTGCATAATACTCAAATTATGCTTATGTCATAGTTATCATGTTAAAAAATCACCATGGATTAAAGACCTAAATGTGAGACTGGACACTTTTAATATAAAACTTCTAGAGGAAAACACAGGCAAAACACTCTCTGACATAAATCACAGCAACATCTTTTTTGATCTGTCTAGAATAATGGAAATAAAAACAAAAACAAACAAGTGGAACCTACTTAAACTCAAAACCTTTTGCATAGCAAAGGAAACAATAAACAAAACGAAAAGACAACACATGAATTGGGAGAAAATGTTAATATTTGCAAAAGATGTGACTGATATGGGATTAGTATGGATGTGAGAATTGGACTGTGAAGAAAGCTGATCGCCGAAGAATTGATGCTTTTGAACTGTGGTGTTGGAGAAGACTCTTGAGAGTCCCTTGGACTGCAAGGAGATCCAACCAGTCCATTCTAAAGGAGATCAGTCCTGGGTGTTCATTGGAAGGACTGATGCTGAAGCTGAAACTCCAATACTTTGGCCACCTCATGCGACGAGCTGACTCACTGGAAAAGACTCTGATGCTGGGAGAGATTGGGGGCAGGAAGAGAAGGGGGCGACAGAGAATGAGATGGCTGGATGGCATCACTGACTTGATGGACATGAGTTTGAGTGAACTCCGGGAGTTGGTGATGGACAGGGAGGCCTGGCGTGCTGTGATTCATGGGGTCGCAAAGAGTCGGACACAACTGAGCAACTGAACTGAACTGAACTTCATTACATACAGTTTATGACACTTAACAGCATCAAAACAAACAGCCCACTTAAAAAATGGGTAAAAGACTTAAATAATCTCTTCTCCAAAGAAGACATGAAAGTGAAAGTCACTCAGTTGTGTCCGACTCTGCGACACCATGGATTATACAGTCCATGGAATTCTCCAGGCCAGAATAATGGAGTGCGTAGCTGTTCCCTTCTCTAGGGAATCTTCCCAACCCAGGGATCAAACCCAGGTCTCCCACATTGCAGGAGGATTCTTTACCAGCTGAGCACAAAGGAAGCCCAAGAATACTGGAGTGGGTAACCTGTCCCTTCTCCAGCAGATCTTCCCGACCCAGGAACTGAACTGGACTGCTGCATTGCAGGCAAATTCTTTACTAGCTGAGCTAAAGAAGACAAACAGATGGCGAATAGGCACATGAAAAGATGTTCAACATCACTAATTACTAAAGAAATAGAAATCAAAACCACAAGACATATCTTTAAGCCACTCAGAATGGCTATCATCAAAAAATTCACAAACAGTAAGAGCTGGAGAGGTTGTGGAGAGAAGGGAACCCTCCTACACTGTTGGTGGGAATATAAATTGGTACAGCCACTATGGAGAACAGTATGCTGCTGCTGCTAAGTCACTTCAGTCGTGTCCAACTCTGTGTGACCCCATAGATGGAAGCCCACCAGGCTCCCCCGTCCCTGGGATTCTCCAGGCAAGAACACTGGAGTGGGTTGCCATTTCCTTCTCCAATGTGTGAAAGTGAAAAGTGAAAGTGAAGGCGCTCAGTCGTGTCCGATCCTTAGCGACCCCACGGACTGCAGCCTACCAGGCTCCTCCATCCATGGGATTTTCTAGGCAAGAGTACTGGAGCAGCTTGCCATTGCCTTCTCCAGTAGAACAGTATGGAGGTTCCTAAAAACACTAAAAATAGAGCTACCAAATGACCCTGTAATCCAACTCCTGGGCATATATATGCAGAGAAACATGATCCAAAGGATACATACACATCTATGTTCATTGCAGCACTGTTTACAATAGCCAAGACATGCTGCTGCTGCTGCTGCTAAGTCACTTCAGTCGTGTCCGACTCTGTGTGACCCCATAGACGGAAGCCCACCAGGCTCCCCCGTCCCTGGGATTCTCCAGGCAAGAACACTGGAGTGGGTTGCCATTTCCTTCTCCAATGTGTGAAAGTGAAAAGTGAAAGTGAAGTTGCTCAGTTGTGTCATGGAAGCAACCTAAATATTCATGGACAGAGGAATGGACAAAGAAGATACGGTACAAATATACAATGGAATATTACTCAGCCTTCTTTTCATTAAAAACAAAGAAATAATGCCATTTGCAGCAACACAGATGGACCTAGTGAGTGTCATACTGAGTGAAGTCAGTCAGACAAAGAGAAATATCCTATGATATCCCTTATATGTGGAATCTAGAAAGAAATGATACAAATGAACTTACTTACAAAACAGAAAGAGACTCACAGACTTATAGAATGAATTTATGGTTGCTGGGGGGAAGGGATAGTTAGGGAGTTTGGGAAGGACATGTACACACTGCTATATTTAAAATGGATAACTAACCAACAGGATCTAATAATGTATAGCCCATGGAACTCTACTCAATGCTATGTGACATCCTGGATGGGAGGGGGTTTTGGGGAGAATGGATACATGGATGGAGGTAAAGAACCCGCCTGCCAATGCAGGAGACTTAGGAGATTCAGGTTCAGTCCCTGGGCTGGGAAGATCCCCTGGAGGAGGACACGAAAACGCACTCCAGTATTCTTGCCTGGAGAATCCCAAATCCCATGGACAGAGGAGCCTGGCAGGCTACAGTCCATAGGGTCACACAGAGTCTGAAGCGGCAACTTAGCATGGCACAGCATGGAGGGTTCCCAGGTTGTGAAGTGGTAAAGAATCCGCCTGCCAATGCAGGAGACACAAGAGACACAGGTTCGATCCCTGGGTCAGGAAGATCCCCTGGAGTGGGAAATGGCAACCCACTCCAGTATTCTTGCCTGGAAAATTCCATGGAGCCTGGTGGACCTGAGTCCATCAGGTCACAAACAGTTGGACAAAGCAACTGAGCCTGCACATGAGCACAGATACAGGTATGGCCGAGTGCCTTCACTATTCACTGAAAACTATCTCAACACTGTTAATCCTCTATACTCCAGTACAAAAGAGAAAGCTCAAAACAAACAAACCAAAATAGCCATTATATTTAAGATGCAATTTTTAAAATGGCACTTCATATCTCACACAACACTTTTTTCTCCTAGAATGAACGTGTGGAGTGTCTAATCTGAATACAGCAGCCAGAGCAATCTTTCTACAACGTAAGTGAAATCAAGTCACTCCTCTACACAAAACCCTCCAAAGTTCCCCATCCAACCCCAAAGTGCCTCTCTTGACCTGCGAGGCCCTATACCATCTGCGTCCTGTCCCTCGCAGTACCTCTGTCCGCATCTCCTCTGTTCCAGCCCTCACACACTGCATTCCAGCTCCAAAGCTCATTCCCAAACATTTAAGGCAAGTTCCTGCCATGAAGCCTTGTGGTTCTATTCCCTCTGCTTGGAAATTCTTCCCCCAGATGCACACATAGCTCCCATTCTCACATTTTCTGATCTCTGCTCAAATGTCACCTTATCAGAGAGGCCTTCCTTTATCATTCTATGCACCTCCCCCTACTGTTTATCCTCTTATTTAATTACTCTCTATTTTCTCCTTCTAGAACTTAAGGTCTGGAGAGCGGAGAGTTAGCCTGTTTTGTTTACTTATAGCCCCAGGTCCCTGCACAGCACTTGAGCACACAACAGGTCCTTAATCAATGCTGTTGAATGAAAGAGTCAAAAATATTAAAAGATATAAGGAAATTGTTCATTATAAAGAAGAATTAGCAGGCATGACAAGCAGGGAATTAAACCCCCAAATTTGAGTAAAACAGAATAAAAATCTAATAGGCTATTAAATAAGCATGTTTGAATTGAGGAAAGATAAAACGTGACGTACACTAGCATATAGTTATGAGCACAGACACTAGAGCCAGGTAGCTTGACTGAAATTCTAGCTCTTCCACTTAATAGCTATGTGAACCTGGGCAATGTAATTAATATTTAACCTTTGTATCACTGTTTCCTTATCTGTAAAATAGAAGCAAAAATAGGATTTATTTCCTAGGATTATTGTGGGATTGAATGAGCTGATGGACTGGCTTGGCCAAAAATTCTTTCAGGTTTTTTCGTAACATCGGCTGCAAAAAATCTGAACGAACTTTTTGGCCAACCCAATATCGACAGCACTTGAAACAGTGTTTGGCATGCAGTAAGTACTTCACAAATGTAGTTCTTTGTGAAGCACTACTTTAGCTATTCTTTTACTTTATCATTATTATCCACAAGAATGGGGGAAAAAAAGGAAGAGCAGGTTTGAAGAGGAATCAAACGAACATGTGAAAAATATAAGTAATGAAATTAAAGCACCTCATGCTGCAAGATGAGCGCCCATTTGCAGCTTCACGTCCACATTCCTGGCAGGAAGAAGATGAAAAGACGAAAGGCAATTACCAGGCAATTTTCATCTTTTTTATTAGGGGAAAAAAAAAGGTTTTTCCAGATGCCACATCCAGGGAACTTGCAACTCAATGACTATCACGTCACCGAGTCTTCAGGTGTGCACTTTCACTAATGGTATATATTAATTTCTACTTCTCAGTTTTTGCCAACACTTAGTATCATCAGACTTTTTAAATTCTGCCAATCTTATGGACATACAATGGTATGTTATTGCTTTTATTTGAATGGGCTAAACAACTTTTAATGTTTGTTGACCATGATTAAGTGAATTTCCTTGCTCATTACAATGTTGCTAAGTACCACTGCATAACAACTTACCACCAAAACAGTGTTATACAATAATTAAGTATTTATTTAGCTCATGCGCTTGTAGGTTAGATAGGGCAGCTTTGTCTGAAGTGGCTGTTACTACATGGTCTTACATCTTCCTCCTGGGACTAGTAGGCCAGCCTGGACAATTTCTTCTCACGACAATGGCTAAAGGACATAAACCCAAGTGGAACTACATGAGGTCTCTTAAGGCTTAGGCTTGTAGCTGCCACAATGTCACATGTACCACGTCCTAACAGACTAAAGCAAGTCACATGGCCAAATCTAAAGTACAGAGGAGAAGAAATATCTTCTGGTTTGTTAGTAGGAAGAACTGCAAAGTCATACAGCAAAGGGTGTGAATGTTGGTAGGGGGTGATGAACTGGGGCCAGTAATGCTGTCTACACAATATCCTTTCTTATTTTTTAAACTGGGTTGTCTTTTTCTTATTGATTTATAGGTATCCTTTATATATCCAACAAACTAATCCATTATCAGTTATAAGTCTTGCAGATAACTTCTCCCATCTGTGGTCTGTCTTTTTAACTCCCTTAAAGGTAAGAGTTTTTATTAAACAACAGCACATAGTGTTAATATGGTCAAATGTATCAGTCTGTTAACATGCTTTCTCTATCTTGTTTAAGAAATCCCTATCTCAAGGACTTAGAGGGTTTTTTTATTAATAAAGTTCTGTTCCTCATTTTTAGGGTGTTAACCAACTATTGATTTTGCATATGGTATTCTAATATTTTTCATAAAGATACCAATCTTTCTGGCACTATTTATTGAACAAAAAATCCTTTCCCTGCTAATTTGTCATGCTACTTCTGTTATATATCTAGTTTCCATAAATTTCATGGGTCTATTTCTAAGCTCCCTTTTTGGTTCAATTCATCTATTTCTCTCCCCCAATACTGCACAGCTTTAATTACTAAAACTCTAAACTGAGTTTAAATTTAAACTAAATTTAGAAAACTAAAACTCTCCCTCATAAGTCTCCTTCAAATAACATTAAAAAATATGATTGTCTCTTGTTCTTCTATATAAAAATTATGATAAGCTTATCATATTTCACTTTTAAAATATTCTATAGGGATTATTTCTGGAATTGAATTTAGAGATTAATTTATGTGAGACCATACATCTTTATAACGCTGAGTCTTTTTCTAAAAAAATATTCTTTCTTTTTTTTTCTTGGCCACACTTCATAGCATGTGGAACTTCCCCAACTAGAGCTTGAACCTGTGCCCCCTGCCGTGGAAGCATGGAGTCAGTCACTGGACCACCGGGGAAATACCTCTAATATTGTCTTATTATCCATGAATATGGTATAATTCACCACTCATTTAGGTTATCTTTCATATTCTTCAGTAATGTTTCCTTATTTTCTTTATGATCTTGGATGTTTTTTTGTTAGATTTATTTCTGTTGCTTATAGGTTTTATTGCTATAGTGAATGGGCTAGTAGGCTTCATGGGCTGAGTCGAAATGCTGCTAAAATCTTACCATTGAGAATGTTTAGGGGCTTCTCTGGTGGTTCAGTGGTAAAAGAATCCACCTGCCAATATAGGAGACAGGGGTTTGATCCTTGGTCCGGGAGGATCCCACGTGCCAAAGAGCAACTAAGCCTGGGCACAACTATTGAGCCCGTGTTCGGGAGTCAAGGAACTGCAACTACTGGGCCCATGTGCAGCAATTACTGAAGCCCATCAGTGCCAGAGCCCATGTTGCACAAGAAAAGCCACCACAGTGAGAAGCCCGTGCACTTCAAGGAGAGAGAAGCCCCTGCTCATCACAACGAGAGAAAAGTATGAGCAGCAACAAAGACCCAGCACAGCCAAAAATAAATAAATTAATTAATTCAAAATTGGTCTCATAAATGAGTGCTAAATTGGACTGAATGCTTACTCTGTACTTACATGCCTTTTTCTCTTAACCTGGCTCTTGGTTTCCTAGGGCTGCTGTAACAACACACCATCAACTGGGTGACTTACAACAGAAGCAGACTGTCTCACAGTCTGGACTCTAGAGACCTGAACTCAAAGCCAGCAGGGCCAAGCTCCCTCTGAAATCTTTAAGAGAAGAATCCTTCTTTGCTTTTCCTTGTCTTCTGGTGGCCCCAAGTGTTCCTCAGCTTGTGGCTGCAGAACCTCAATCTCTGCTCCATCTTCACAGGGCTATCTTCTCCCTGTGTGTCTCTGTGGCTCCACAGGGAGATCTCTCCTGTATCGTCACAGTGTCTTCTTATAAGGACCCTAGTCATTTTGAATGAAAGAGCCATACTCCAGTATGACCTCATCTTAATTAATTACACCTGTAACAACCCTATTTTCAAACATGGTACTGTAGGTTCGGACTTCAATATATCTTTTTAGGAGGAACACAATTCAACCCATAACAATCTATTAAAATGATATATTACACTAATGGATTTTTTGGATATTGAATCATCTTTGCATTCCCGGAATGCCCGCTAACCCAGTCTTTATTTTTCTACTTATTTAGAGGCTGAAAAGATAAATCATCTGCTTTTTCAATTCTCCAATAATATATGGCTAAACCAAGTAGTGGGTTGAATACCGTCCCTTCAAAATTCATGTCTACCTGGAACCTCAGAATGTAACCTTATTGGAAAGAATGTCTCTGCAGATATAATTAGGATGAACTCATACTGGATTAGAGCGTGTATGCTAAGTCACTTCAGTCATGTCTGACTCTTTGTGACCCCGTGGACTGTAGCTCTCCAGGCTCCTCTGTCCATGGGATTCTCCAGGCAAGAATAATGGAGTGGGTTGCCATGCCCTCCTCCAGAGGATCTTCCCAACCCAGGGATCAAACCCGTGTCTTTTATGTCTCCTGGATTGCCAGGCAGGTTCTTTACCACTAGCACCACCTGGGAAGCCCAGACTGGATTAGGGTGGGCCCTAAGTCCAATGACTCCAGAGAAGGCAATGGCAAGCCACTCCAGTACTCTTGCCTAGAAAATCGCATGGACAGAGGAGCCTGGTGGGCTGCAGTCCATGGGGTCGCTACTAGTCGGACACGACTGAGAGACTTCACTTTCACTTTTCACTTTCACACATTGGAGAAGGAAATGGCACCCCACTCCAGTGTTCTTGCCTGGAGAATCCCAGGGACGGGGGAGCCTGGTCGGCTGCCGTCTATGGGGTCGCACGGAGTCGGACACGACTGAAGCGACTTAGCAGCAGCAGCAGCAGCAAGTCCAATGACTGGTGTCCTAATACCAAGAAGAGAGGATGCATAAATACACACAAGAAAGAAAGCCACCTGAAGAGGTAGAGGCTGGAGTTACGCAACTATAAGTCAAGGAATACCTGCAACCACCGGAAACTGGAAGGAGTCACCCTGGAGTCTTTGCAGGGAGTGTGGTCCTGCTGACACTTTGGTTTCTGACTTCCAGTCTCCAGACTGAGAAAGTAAATTTCAGGTGTTTTAATCCACCCACTTTGTGGTGCTTTGTTGTAGCCCGCCCTAGGAAGCTAATATAAACTGCACGAAATTGCCAATATCAAACTGTAATAAATAAAAACAGTAATTTCACTTAGTTGACCTAAATCTGGATTTAAAATGAATTGGTGAGGGACTTCCCTAGTGGTCCAATGGTTGACTCTATGCTCCCAGTGTAGGGGTCCCGAGTTCGATCCTTGGTCAGAGAACTAGATCTCACACATTGCAACTAAGAGTTTGCATGCTGCAACTAAAGATCCTGCATGCGGCAACGCAGACTGAAGATCTCGTGTGCCACAATTAAGACCCAGCACAGCCAAATAAATAAATAAATTTTTAAAAAAAAATAAATGAATTGGTGAAAAGGGAAAGTATTTGCTTCCGTATTAACAGAAGAAGCTGTAGCTATTTAAAAGTTGCTATTCTGCTTCAAAGGGCACTTTTGGTTACCGGCCTGTTATGTAATTTCCCTTCTGTTTACTCATTATTCTATTCCTACTACTCCCCCTACTCATTCAATACCTTTTTCTGGAACTAGCTCCTCAACTTTTCTTAAGAGGATCAACCCTTCACTTCTTCAGTTCTTATGGGTCTGGAAGATACATCACTCCAGAGGGCAACTTGTGACCTTGACCTGGCAAATCAGAGTACTGCATTCCTATGGCCAGTTATTGGTTTGGGATTGCACATATCAAACAAGGCCACAAAAGGAGGTTCAATCAAAGCAAGTCTTAGCATTTTTTTATTGGAGCAACTAGGAAAGAAGACCAATCTTAGGAGCCTGTGAGCCTGGAGCTATGCAGATTTTCTACCACCATAAGAGAACCTACATGAGAAGGGATCAACACTGGGGAAAGCAGAGCAGAGAAATAGAAAGACCAGATCCAATCGACATCATTTTTCTCTAGACCAGAGGCTGGTCATTCATTTCTGTAAAGGGCCAGATGGGAAGTATTTCAGGGTTTGTGGGTGTGAAAATGTGATTTATAATAAATATGTAATTTGGACTTTGTCCATGGTTCCTGGCTCACAGTTCTCCAAACCCCTGGAATTTTCTAAGCGGTGAAAGCAATGGAGAAGGAAACGGTAACCCACTCCAGTGTTCTTGCCTGGAGAATCCCATGGACGGAGAAGCCTGGTGGGCTACAGTCCACGGGGTCGCGTAGAGTCGGACACGACTGAGCGACGGAACGGAACGGAAAGCAATGGAGCATCTTGTGTTATAATATTTGAAATCATATCAGAGTCATGAAGGTGAAATGGGCATCTTGTTACTTATAACAAGTCCCTTTCAACCATACTGAGTTTATGTTAATAAGGTGACATTTTTTGGACTATTTATTTGGCTGCACTGAATCTTAGTTGTAGCATTCGGGATCAAGTTCACTGACCAGAGATCAAACTTGAGCCCCCTGCATTGGGAGTGCCAGGTCTTAACCACCGGACCACCAGGGAAGGCCCAATAAAGTGACTTTTGGAAGTCCCCTAAAGAATGGGGGATTGCCAGGGAGAACAATTAGTGGATTAACAGTCCCACCTCATGACCTCTGAAGAGAGAGGGGCTGGAGGTTGAATCAATCACCAATGGCCAATGATTTAATCAATCACGCCTATGTGATGAAGCCTCCATAAAAACCAAGAAGGATGGGGTTCTGAACTTGCAGGCTGGTGAGCCAGAACTCACCCACTTGCCAGCTCCAAACTCCAAAGGAAAGAAACTCCTGGTTTCAGCATCTTGTCCTATGTCTCTCTTCATCCAGTTATTGATTCATGACCGCTTAATACCCTTTGTAATGAACCAGTAAGTTAACTAGTTTTCTGAATTCTGTAATCCACTCTTGCAAATTAATCAAGGAGGGGGTCCTGGGAACCTCTGATTTATAGCCAGTTGGTCAGAAGCATAGGGAACAATCTGACTTGTGACTAGCATCTGATTTAGGGGCACTCTTGTGGGACTTGGGGGAAAACCCCACAAATCATAGTGCATCATAGACCTCTTTCACAACTATTCAGCTTCACCACTATGTTGCTCAATTCAGAGCATGAAAACATCTAGACAATATGAGAAGGAATGGGCATGGTTGTATTCCAATAAAGCTTTATTTACAAAAACAAACACAGACAGGGGACTTCCTTTGCAGTCCAGTGGTTAAGACTCCACACTCACAACACAGGGGGCTCCAGTTCAACCTCTGGTCTGGAACTAAGATCCCACATGCTGTGCAATGTGGCCAAAAAATCAAACAAACAAAACCAGACACAGGCTCCTTTCGCTGACCCCAGCCCTAGGCTTAGTCACACCTTAAGCTATATTGATCCTTGGACTTTTAAGTTACTTGAGCCAATAAATGTCCTTTTCCTTAAGTCAATTTGAGGTGGTTTTCCTTTTAACTTGTAACCAAATAATCTCAACCTATGTTATATCTGAAGATTCTGAATTCTTTGTTAACTTTCATCTATTAGTGTAACTATTCTTTAAAATCCATTCTTAACCCTGAAAGGAATCAAAGTTAGTTTCACAGAGGAAAGATAAATTGATGACCAAGCCATTGCCAGTTCTTTTTCAGACATGTCTTATATAAACACTATTCTATTCTTAAAAGATTTAATAAAAGTTAATTCCTTGGGGGAGAAACAGATTTTCTTTCTCAGTCTAAGTTTCAACAAGAATTTGCTATGCAGGTAATTTGTAGACATTCAAAGTGAGCATCAGTATTGTTAAGAGTCGCAAACAGTAGTCACTGTGTACACATTTAAACAGGCTCCTCACTGAGAGCTGATGGGGAGTGGGAGGATGTTAACAGTGAAAGTAAAGTGGAAAATTATCTTCTCCTGACTGCAGAGACTTGAACACTGTTTTGAAAAGCAGAAGAAAGAACAGAGGACCTCTGAAAAGGCTGAGAGCTGGGGGAATGATTTTAGCAACAGACTGTGTCAAAGGGCAGTCACATGACTCTTCCCTAAAGTGAAATACCTCAAGTTGGCAGACGAGCTCCTACAGCCATGTACTCCGGTCCTGAAAAGAAAAATATACTTTCACGACAGGACGGAGACTGAGTTCCGGGGGCTTAGTGAAAAGACTCCAATAGATAAAAGGAAGGAGGTAATTCACACACACACAACCAGGTAACACACATACGGCAGGGAAGAGAAGGAGAACGATCATGGATGACTCCAGGCTTTATGGCCTGTGTACTGGCCAAAGTGACTTGCCATTTGCTGAAGTAGGAACGACTAGGTGAGAAACAGGTGGTAGGAGCTGGTACCTGGAGCTCCATCTTGGATATGTTAAACTTAACAAGTTATTCATCCAATAAGAGATGAAGAGTGGGCCTCTGGGCACATGAGCAGAGTTAAGAAAACAGGTCCAGGCTGGGGATATAAGATTGGGAACCATCAGCATATAAGTGGTATTTACCGTCATGAGATTAAATGTGATTACAAAGGAGGAGACTACATAGAACAGATACAAGTCCTTGGCACGCTTAACGTTTAGAGAATACGGAGATGAAGAGGACCAAGCAAAGATACCTGAGAGAAAAGCCAGAAAGATAAAAAGAAATATCCTGGAGGGGAAGAAAGTGTTTCAAGGAAGAAAGGGTAGATCAACTGTGTTCGTTTTGGTAAGATGAGGACTAAGGGTTGACCACTGGATTTATCAGTGGAGAGTGGGTGTATATGTGTGTGTTAGGGTGGGTTTAAGGGAGAATGAGATGAGAGAAAGGAGCCCACACAACTCTTTTCAAAGAGTTTTGCAGTAAAGGGAAAGAGAAGAAGGGGGGAAGTGATAGTAAGGGAATGTGGGGGCAAGGCTGAAGAAGAATTTGAATATTTTGGAAAGAAAAAAAAAAAGATAACTGAAGAAATAAACTTCCAGATAAAACAGGAGGAGATTGAGAACACATTAAAATGGTTACTGTTAGAAAGGATTAGTGAGGGATGGGAGGACTGGATACCCTCTTTGCAATAGGAAGAGAGAGTGACAAAGTGTACAAAGTGTACTCCCTGAGAAGGGAGCAGTATGGGGGCTCATTATGGATGCCTTTGGTCTCTAAGTAAATATCACTATTTGTGAAAATGATGAGGATGGGGTAATACGATAGAATTACAGTCATTAAATATAAAAATGTTTATCTGATTTTTAATCTACTGGTTTATATTTTTCACTCAAATCACAAGATTAAAGTATCACAAGATAAACTGAGCTTAACCCATAGTAGATAATAAATATTCAGTGGATTTGTATTGGTGAAACTGTGGCACTGCTAGACTATAGCAACTGACAGGCAGGAGAAATTGCTATTTTTCCTTAACCTACACATCTAGGGTTGAGTAAGTCTGTTCTTTGCTCTTGCTAGGATTTCATAACTAAGGCAACAGATTTTGGTTTCTGTACTGATCATTTTTTCAATGATCCACCGGATGCTGGCAATTTGATCTCTGGTTCCTCTGCCTTTTCTAAAACCAGCTTGAACTACTATGCTAAAGTGTTTGACTGTGTGGATCACAATAGACTGTGGAAAATTCTGAAAGAGATGGGAATACCAGACCACCTGACCTGCCTCTTGAGAAACCTGTATGCAGGTTAGGAAGCAACAGTTAGAACTGGACATGGAACAAGAGACTGGTTCCAAATAGGAAAAGGAGTACGTCAAGGCTGTATATTGTCAGCCTGCTTATTTATCTTATACACAGAGTACATCATGAGAAATGCTGGGCTGGATGAAGCACAAGCAGGAATCAAAATTGCTGGGAGAAATATCAGTAACTTCAGATATGCAGATGACACCACCCTTATGGCAGAAGGTGAAGAACTAAAGGGCCTCTTGATGCAAGTGAAAAAGTTGGCTTAAAGCTCAACACTCTGAAAACTAAGGTCATGGCATCCAGTCCCATCACTTCATGGCAAATAGATGGGGAAACAGTGGAAACAGTGACTGATTTTATTTTTCTGGGCTAGAAAATCACTGCAGATGGTGACTGCAGCCATGAAATTAAAAGATGCTTAATCCTTGGAAGGAAAGTTATGACCAACCTAGATAGTATATTAAAAAGCAGAGACATCACTTTGTCAACAAAGGTCTGTCTAGTCAAGGCTATGGTTTTTCCAGTGGTCATGTATGGATGTGAGAGTTGGACTATAAAGAAAGCTGAGCACCGAAGAATTGATGCTTTTGAACTGTGGTGTTGGAGAAGACTCTTGAGAGTCCCTTGGACTGTGAGGAGATACAACCAGTCCATCCTAAAGGAGATCAGTCCTGGGTGTTCACTGGAAGGACTGATGCTAAAGCTGAAACTCCAATACTTTGGCCACCTGATGTGAAGAGCTGACTCATTTGAAAAGACCCTGATACTGGGAAAGATTGAAGGCAGGAGGAGAAGGGGACGACAGAGGATGAGATGGTTGGATGGCATCACCAACTCAATGGACACGGGTTTGGGTGGACTCCGGGAGTTGGTGATGGACAGGGAGGCCTTGCGTGCTGCAGTTCATGGGGGTCACAAAGAGTCAGACATGACTGAGCAACTGGACTGAACTGAACTGATCATTTTTACTTATTGCATACCTATTTAAGCCAAACAACTGCCCGTTTGTATTCCACTATGTTCTGATAAGTAGAGTCTGGGGCCGAAAATCTGAAATCTCATGACCTAGGATCTCTCATCAGTTAATTTCCTATAAGATATGCTAAATGGGTCATATGGAAACAGAAGACCAGAGGAAGAGAAAATTTTCTAACTTCTAGCTCTCACAGTTGTTGTAATAGTAGCACGATGGGATGATTCTGGACGGCAGCTGAGGCAGATACAGAATCTTTTTGGTGATTCAAGTTCTGATTGAGGTGGCAACTCTTCAGCAGATCCAAGACTGACTGTGTCTCCAGAAGGGCAGCAGGCAGCACACGCTTGTGGGTTCAGCTTTCAGGGTTTGTGAACTCTCAAGCCCTTGTGGTCTCTGAGTATCATCTCCTTCTTTTTTGTTCCTCCACCCCCATCCTGATTGGTGCTCTTCTAGACCTTCCCAACAGAGAAGGCAATGGAAAGCCACTCCAGTACTCTTGCCTAGAAAATCGCATGGACAGAGGAGCCTGGTGGGCTGCAGTCCATAGGGTCGCTACCAGTCAGATACGACTGAGCGACTTAGCTTTCACACATTGGAGAAGGAGATGGCAACCCACTCCAGTGTTCTTGTCTGGAGAATCCCAGGGACGGCGGAGCCTGGCCGGCTGCCATCTGTGGGGTTGCACAGAGTCGGACACGACTGAAGCAACTTAGCAGCAGCAGCAGCAGCAGACCTTCCCAAACCCTTGCAATTTCCTGCAGTATATTATCTCTGTTTGGAATATCTGGAATGACTTCTGTTTTCTGGATAGGACCTTACTATACAATCTTAACAGGAGAAAAGGTCCCAGGAAATAGACCCTCCAAAATAGGATTTGGGGATTCGTTTGCTGACTGTTTGAGCTTGAACAGAGTGATGGGATTACTGTCAATGGAAAATGGAAATGTAGTGGCATTATGATTACCTACCTCATCACTCATGTTTGCTTGCATGAAGTCCTATCAAAGGCGATGCTTTGGGAGACCAAGTGGCTGCTGCATTTGACCATCATGATAGTAATGACGACTACAAGGACTTGGGAGACCATCTGCTTCTGACTGTATTGAAGCACTTACAGAGAGGAAATGATAAGGTTCCAGTCTTTAAACTCAAGTCACCATCAGAGAATCAGAGAACTTTGATGATGACCCTAAACGAAGCTCTCTGTGAAATTACATGGTGCATATAATTGAAAATTAGACCCCAAATGTGTGGGTTGCAAAATAACAAATAACAACACAGGTTGTTTTAACATCCTGACCAAGTCTCTGATGCGACAGGCACTGATGGTGAGGGAGACACTAAGACTTGGAATGGGAACATCTGAATAGATTCTGAGAACCTTGAACCTCTAAATTCCCAACAGCCTCCCTCACCAAGGAAGCTGCCTGTCCTTCTTAGTCTGAGGAGACCAACCTTCCTTTTCCTGAAGACAGAAGAAACTCACCTGAGGCAACTACTTTGCAAGGAGATGCCAATTTTCCTCCAGACACACCTCCCCACTTCCTACTACCACCAGACCATAGCCAGAGTCAGATCCCAGTATTTCCCAGGGAGGATAATGTAAAATTATCACACAGGAAGAGTTGTTAGTGAGTTAAAGCACTTAGGAATGTCTCTGAAAATGTTTCACTGGCTGACCACAACTTGAACTCAAGAGTGAACTATATTCAATGAAGTTCAGATGCCAAAAATTCTGGAATGTAGAGGAAGAAACACAAATGTCCAGAGGACACTTCCTTCACTTATGAAGGAAGTCATTTATGATATGGAGGTTATCATCTGTAGGATGGGGATGACAGGAGAAAAAGTCCTCACTGAAATGGGATGATAAAATCCCAGAGTGGCAAACGCCAGGTGACAGTGGTTAAATGCTGGTGACGATGTGCATATGATTACCATAATATACAGGGATCAAATTGCCAGCACTCATTGGATCATGGAGAAAGCAAAAGAGTTCTGGAAAAACACCTACTTTTGCTTCACTACTACACTAAAGCCTTTGTGTGTGAAAAGAATACATCAAGGCTATATATTGTCACCCTGGCTTATTTAACTTATACACAGAGTACATCATGTGAAATACCAGGCTGTATGAATCACAAGGTGGAGTCAAGATCACCAGGAGAAATATCAACAACCTCAGATATGCAGATGATACCACTTTAATGGCAGAAAGTGAAAAAGTGAAAGTGTAGTTGCTCAGTCGTGTCCAACTCTTTGCAACCCCATGGACTGCGGCCCACCAGCCTCCTCTGTCCAAGAAATTCTCCTGGCAAGAATAGTGGGCAGAAAGTGAGGAGAAACTAAAGAGACTCTTGATGAGGGTGAAAGACGAGAGAGAAAAAGCTGGCTTGAAACTCAACATTAAAAAACTAAGATCGTGGCATCACTTCATGGCAAATAGAAAGGGAAAAAGTGGAAATAGTAGCAGATTTTATTTTCTTGGGTTCCAAAATCACCGTGGATGGTGACTGCAGCCATGAAAGCTATGACAAGAAAAGCTAGAACAGTGTATTAAAAAGCAGAGACATCACTTTGCTGATAAAGATCCATATAATCAAAGCCATGGTTTTACCAGTAGTCATGTATGGATGTGAGAGTTGGACCATAAAGAAAGCTGAACACTGAAGAACTGATGCTTTCAAACTGTGGTGCTAGAGAAGACTCTTGAGAGTTCCTTGGACAGCAAGGAGATCAAACCAGTAAATCCTAAAGAAAATCAACCCTGAATATTCATTGGAAGGACTGATGCTAAAGCTGAAACTCCAATACTTTGGCCACCTGATGCAAAGAGCTGACTCACTGGAAAAGGCCTTCATGCTGGGAAAGACTGAAGGCAAAAGAAGAAGGGACTGACAGAGGACGAGATGGTTAGATAGTATCACTGACTCAATGGACATAAATCTGAGCAAACTCTGAGAGATAGTGGAGGACAGAGAAGCCTCGCATGCTGCAGTCCATGGGGTCACAAAGAGTTGGACGTGACTTAGTGACTAAACAACAACAGCAGGGATGGATCTTTGGTGATGGCTAACTGATCTTGTTGTCTCTGGGAACTGCCTAAACAAACAGCTTACTAAAGTATTAACTTGGTCTATATAACAAAAAACCAACCAACCACCAAACAGAAACTCTCGGTCTACTGAGCAGGAATCTGATTTGGTTTGTCATATTGGAGTATGATAGCCTGCCATCCATACCTCAGACCTAAGCTGCTTTACAGAACTGGATTTATAGAACATTTGATTGAAGAAGGACACTACACTCCCACAAGTACATATTAAAAATCTCCTCCAAGTCTTCCTCCAGGGACCCGAAATAATGTCCTAGTAGGTCATTACTAAATGAATGTAAGTGAAGCCATTTACTAGGATGACTGAACACTAGGAGAAAGGAACTATCTAGATCTTTCAGGGACTGCGAGATACTGGTTCTGAATGGGCGTTAATCCTGGGGTACCCAAAACACCATTGTGATCCACCAATTAAAGTAGACATTTATTTAGGCAATGTTAATGGAGTTCTGGCCTGTGTCTATCTCACCCTATGGCTATTTTTCCTATTTCTGAAGTACATTTCCAAAAGCCCTACTTAGCAATTGGCAAAAACCCCACTGTAGCTCCCTGATCATGGTATGGGGGCTATTATGATAAGGGGCTTCCCTGGTAGCTCAGCCAGTAAAGACCCCACCTGCAATGCAGGAGATCCCAGTTCAACTCCTGGGTTGGGAAGATCCGGTGGAGAAGGGATAGACTACCCATTCCAGTATTCTTCGGCTTCCCTGGTGGCTCAGACGGTAAAGAATCCTTGTGGGAGATGAGGGTTCAATCCCTGGGTTGGGAAGATCCCCTGGAGAAAGGAATGGCTACCCACTCCAGTATTCTTCCCTGGAGAATTCCATGGACAGAGAAGCCTGGGGGGCTACAGTCCCTGGGGTCGCAAAGAGTCAGACATGACTCAGAGACTTTGGAACAAATAGAAATTCTTAACTTTCCTTTCCTACCAGCATAAACCAAAACCAACACTAAATCTCTTGGAAATATACAGAGATTAGTGCCACCATCGAAGGCTTCAAAGATGTTAAGGTAGTGATTCCTATCACTTCTGCTTTTAATCTGCCTCTCTGGCCTCTGCAGAAGGTGGACAGGTCTTGGGCACTGACTATAGATTTTAGTATGCTTGTTCGTCATTCAGTCGTGTCCGACTCTTTGTGACCCCACAAACTGTAGCCCACCAGGCTCCTCTGTCCATGGAATTTTCTGGGTAAGAATACTACAGTGGGTTGCCATTTCCTTCTCCATTAGTATGCTTAGTCACTGGGTAATTCTGATTGCAGCTGTTGTTCCAGATGTGATCTTTCTACTGAAGCAAATCAACATGGTACCAGGCCCTTGGAATACAGCCATTGACTTGAGAGATGTTTTGTCTTTATATGGATTAGCAAGAAACACAAGTAGCAGTTTGTTTTCACCTGTCAGGGACAATAGTTCACTACATCGATATTATAATGCTGATTGGACATCATGAGAAGAAAGTAGCAAGCATCTTAGATACCTTGGTAAGAAAAATGTATGCTAGAAGGTAGGAGACAAACACCATGAAGACTGAGAGTTGTGCCTCTTCATTGACATTTTCAGAGGTCAAATGATCTGGGACATGTTGGGATCAATCCAATCTAAAGTGAAAGACAGGACTTCCCTGGTGGTCCAGTGGTTAAGAATCTGCCTGTTAATGCATGGGATGTGGGTTTGATCTCTGGCCCAGGAAGATCTCAGATGCCTCAGGGCAACTAAGCCCATGAGCCACAACTACTGAGCCTGTGCTCTGGAGCCTGCGAGCTGCAATTACTGAGCCCACGAGCAGCAGCTACTGAAACCCATGCACCCTAAAGCTCACGCTCCACAACAAGAGAAACCACCACAATGGAAAGCCCATGCACTGCGACTAGAGAGTAGCCCCTACTCTCCACAACCAGAGAAAGTCCTCACACAGCAACGAAGATCCAGCACAGCCATAAATAAATACATTTTTTTAAAAGACTTGTATCTAGAATAGATAAAGACTTCAAAAAACTCAATAATAGGACAAACTCATTGGCAAATGATTTGAACTGATATTTCACTAAAAGATACACAAATTAGCACATGAAAAAATGCTCAATATCATTAACCATTAGGGAAATACACAATGAACAATGAAACGTCATTACATACCCACTGTAATGGCTAAAACTAAAAAGGCTGACAGTACCAAGTGTTGACAAGGATGTGGAGAAACTGGATCTCATACACCGCTGGTGGGAATGTAAAATGGTACAAGTACTCTGGAAAACGGTTTAGCAGTTCCAGTAAAGTTAAACCTACTCCAGGACCCAAGAATTCCATTCCTAAGTATTTACCCAAGAGAAATGAAATTATATGTCCACAAAGAGGTTTGTACAAGAAATTAGAGCTGCTTCATTCACATTCATCCTCATCTAGAAAGAAATGTCTATCAACTGGTGAATAGAAAAATTGTGGTACATCCATACCAAAGAATAGCAGCGAGCAACAGAAAAGAACAAACCTCTGATACATAAAATGACTTGAATGAATCTCAAAAGCATTCAGTTCAGTTCAGTCGCTCAGTCGTGTCTGACTCTTTGCGACCCCATGAATCAAGCACGCCAGGCCTCCCTGTCCATCACCAGCTCCCGGAGTTCACTCAAACTCATGTCCATCGAGTCGGTGATGCCATCCAGCCATCTCATTCTCTGTCGTCCTCGTCTCCTCCCACCCCCAATCTCTCTCAGCATCAGACTCTTTTCCAGTGAGTCAACTCGTCGCATGAGGTGGCCAAAGTATTGGAGTTTCAGCTTTAGCATCAGTCCTTCCAATGAACACCCAGGATTGATCTCCTTTAGAATGGACTGGTTGGATCTCCTTGCAGTCCAAGGGACCCTCAAGAGTCTTCTCCAGCACCACAGTTCAAAAGCATCAATTCTTCAGCGATCAGCTTTCTTCACAGTCCAACTCTCATATCCATACATGACCAATGGAAAAACCATAGCCTTGACCAGACGGACCTTTGTTGGCAAAGTAATGTCTCTGCTTTTTAATATGCTGTCTAGGTTGGTCATAACTTTCCTTTCAAGGAGTAAGCATCTTTTAATTTCATGGCTGCAATCAGCATTTGCAGTGATTTTGGTGCCCCCCAAAATAAAGTCTGACACTGTTTCCACTGTTTCCCCATCTATTTCCCATGAAGTGATGGGACCAGATGCCATGATCTTCGTTTTCTGAATGTTGAGCTTTAAGCCAACCTTTTCACTCTCCTCTTTCACTTTCATCAAGAGGCCTCTGAGTTCCTCTTCACTTTCTGCCATAAGGGTGGTGTCATCTGAATATCAGAGGTTATTGATATTTCTCCCGGCAATCTTGATTCCAGCCTGTGCTTCTTCCAGCCCAGCATTCCTCATGATGCATTAGGCTCAACAAAAAGAAGCTAGATACAAAAGAGTCAATAGTGTGTGATTCCAGTCACATGAAATTCTGGAAAAGGGCAAGACTAGTGTAGGGTGACAGAAAGGAGACTGATAAAAGGCATTGGGAGGTGGGGGAGATTAGAGGGAAGCTCTGGGTGATAGAAATGTTCTGTCTTATTTATGGTGACTGTTACACATGAATACATATCAAAACCCACTGAGCTTGTACACTTAAACACAGTACCTCTTACTGTATGTAAATTATACCAATAAAGTAAAAAAAAAAAAAAACACTCCTAGAAACAAGAGAATATACGAAGATATCCAGTTATAAAACACAAAAAGTGAACACACAAAAATGAGTAGCTAGCTATCCAATGCAATGAAAGGTTCTTGCAAATTGTTAAAATTAAATATCTTAAGAAATATGCAGGAAGTTTAAGAAGTATATGATAAAACTATAAGGAGGATCATAAAAGAACACTTGAATAAACAGACTAATGCCTTAGCTTTATTTCTGGCTCTGTTTTTACCAGAGGGATCTGCTAAAATATAAGTCATGTCGTATCACTCCTTTTCTCAAAACTTCCAGAGGTTTTCTTTTCAGAAAGAATTCCAAAATCATTACCCTCATCTAAAAGGACTGCAAGATCTTTCCTCCCATACCCTATCTGCCCCTAGCTCTAGCCTCAATGGTTTTGATGTTTCCCAATGTGCCAATGCACTCCTGATAGCCCCTATGTCACAAACCCTCCTCACCCAGATCTTCACATAACTTGTTCCCCAACTTTAAACAAATCTTTGCTTCAATATCACTATCAGAGGTTACCTTGGCAAGTCCATTTTTAGTATGGGAAGTTTCAGTTGATCACTATGACTCAACAGCTATTGTCATAGAAAGTATGTCAGTATAGAAACTAGGAGAAAAGATTAAAATGAAACATAATAATTGTCTTCCAATATTGAAGAACAATTACGTGGAAGAGGAAGCAGAATTATTCTTCCAGCAGCTCCAGTAGACAAGTCCTCTGGACTAATCACTAGAACGTTAAGTTCCACAAGGGCTGACTGCTCAGCATCCCTAGCACAGAGCATGTCTGGCACACAGGTGCTTGGTCATATTTGTTGAATAAATGTTTCAATGTGGTTCTGAAAAGCAAAATGGACCAATAGATAGGACTAAAAGGAGGCAGATGTTAACTCAACATGAAAAACAGTTTCTTAAAGATGAGAACTTGATGGGATTTTTTGAACTCAGGTGTCTTGATCTAGTGCCTTCATATTTATATGCAAGCAAACCACGGTTGGGAAAGTTTTAAGTCGGTGGTTATTTTACTGCTTATCTCAGTCCATTCGTGGGCTGTGAAATCAATTTAGTGGGTACAAGTAGGATTTTAAAGAACACAAAATAGAATTTAAAATATTAGAGCTTATTGCAAGTATTAAGAATTCTTACATGAATTTTCTGTTTCAGAGAGATAAATTAATATACAGAATCCCAGGTGTGTATAGGTCAAGATGTGCTGTGTTTAATTGCTTAATTACGTCCAACTCTTTGGGAATCCCATGGAGTATAGCCTGCCAGTCTCCTCTGTCCATGGGGATTCTCCAGGCAAAAATACTGGAGTGAGTTGCCATGCCCTCCTCCAGGGGATCTTCCCAACCCAGGGATCAAGCCCAGGTGTCCTGCATTACAGGCCGATTCTTTACCATCTGAGCCACCAGGGAAGCCTAAGAATACTGGAGTGTGTAGCCTATCCCTTCTCCAGGGGATCTTCCTGACCCAGGAATTGAACCAGGGTCTCCTGGACTGTAGGCAGATTCTTCACCAGCTGAGTCACCAGGTAAGTCCTGGTCAAGATGTAAAATGTAGTCTTTCTTACTGTTTCGGTAAAAAAAAAAACAACTGTTTTGAGTAATACTAGGTTAAGCTGCTCAACACAGAATTTTCCCCCTTGCAAAGTAACAAGTTCTATTTGCAGTTGAGATGGAGGTAGAAATGTCATTGATTTAGGATGGAAACACTTGGGGAGTGGTGGCACTAGATAATGTCAGGAATTTATATGTTTTCATTACATTTGTGTATATCTTCCAAAATGATCATACATCCTTTTTAAAGTAGTTTTAAATACGTATATATGAAACATACTTTACAATAGAAATTAGAAATTTAAAATGGAGATGAGATGGTTTCTGCAGGTTTACATTGAGCACCATTTGTACTGTAATCCAAGGCAAAAAACAAAACAAAACAGAGAAACACAAACAATTTATATAATGCTTGTGACATCTGCCCACTACGAAATGAGCATTTTTCTGGCGCTAACTTCTAGGAGGAATCTGTATGTGAATTCTTCTGAGGGCATTAAATGTCATTATAGAGAATATTCAGACCAATACAATAAACTTCCTAACTGGTCTCCTTGCCTTTTATCATTTACCCTTCAATCCATCCTGAAGTATGTGATCTTTCCAGATTCTCCTGTTTAAAATTCTTTAGTGCTCCTTCCTGCCTCCTTAATAAAGTCCATATTTCTACGAATGGATTTAATACCCCTTGGGACCCACCTTCTGCCAATCTCTGTATGCTCATCTCTTTCCAGCTACCTACCTCCCACTCAAGATCTATGCCATTCCCAGGTACATTATACCCGTCACGCTGCCAAGCTTTTTATATATTGTTCCTATGCCACAATAAAACCACCCTTCTCAGTCTGAGAAGCTCTTACTCTTCCTCCAGAGTCAGTTCAAACACAGCATCACTTGGGAAGCTTTCCTTGACTTTCCTGGGTTCATGCTGATTGCTATTTCTTCCAGGACCCACTGCACTGTATACACGTATGCCGTGGCAATTGCTGGAATGCATTTTATTTGCCTGCTTGGATGTGTGTTTCCCTGCTACACTGTAATAATCACACGAGGAGAGACCATGTCTATGTGTATGGTGGTGATGATTTAGTCGCTTAGTTGTATCCGACTGTTTGCAACCCATGGACTGTAGCCAGATAGGCTCCTCTGTCCATGGGATTTTCCAGGCAAGAATACTAGAGTGGGTAGCCACTTCCTTCTCCAGAGGATCTTCCCCACCCAAGGATTGAAGCTGGCTTTCCTGCATTGCAGATGGATTCTTTACCAACTGAGCCACCAGGGAAGCTCAGCCTTGATTTAATGTTTAAGACATTCAATAAATATCTTCACTAATGTCCTTATTGAACTAACAAGGTTCTTTTTTTAAAATTTACTTTTAATTGGAAGATAATTGCTTTATAATGTTGAGTTGGTTTCTGCTGTACAACAATGTGAATCAGCCATAAGTATACATATATCCCCTCCCTCTCGAACCTCCCTTCCACCCCTCACCTCATTCCACCCTTCTAGGTTGTCATGAGCTCCCTGTGTTATATAGCACCTTCCTGCTATTTTACATACAGTAATGTATATGTTTCAATGTTACTCTCTCAATTTGTCCCACCCTTTCCATCCCCTGCTGTATCTATACGTCTCTATTACTGCCCTGCACACATACAATGGAATATTACTCAGCCATAAAAAGGAACAAATTTGAGTCAGTTCTAGTGAGGTGGATTAACCTAGAGCCTGTTACACTGAGCGAAGTCAAAAAGAAAAAAACAAATATTGTATATTAATGCATATATATAGAATCTAGAAAAATGGTAATAATGAACCTATTTGCAGGGCAGGAATAACAAAGGTTATTTACATGACTTTCCCTATATCCTGACTTTAAAGTCAAGGACATTCTTTAATTAATTCAATAAAAACATTTCAAAGCAAATAAGCCAATACATTTTGAGTACACTGTTCTTTAGAATTTTCTCTTGACGTGGGGTTCAAGCTGATTAGTTATCACCTTGATATCTCTAAATGTTCCCTTGATATCTCTAATTTTCTTGAAAAGATCTCTTGTTTTTCCTATTCTGTTGTTTTCCTCTATTTCTTTGCATTGATCACTGAGAAAGTCTTTCTTATCTCTCCTTGCTATTCTTTGGAACTCTGCATTCAGATGCTTATATCTTGCCTTTTCTCCTTTGCTTTTCGCTTCTCTTCACAGCTATTTGTAAGGCCTCCTCAGACAGCCATTTTGCTTTTTTGCATTTCTTTTCCATGGGGATGGTCTTGGTCCCTGTCTCCTGTACAATGTCACGAACCTCCGTCCAGAGTTCATCAGGCACTCTATCGATCAGATCTAGTCCCTTAAATCTATTTCTTACTTCCACTGTATAATCATAAGGGATTTGATTGAGGTCATATCTGAATGGTCTAGTGGTTTTCCCTACTTCTTCAATTTAAGTCTGAATTTGGCAATAAGAGTTCATGATCTGAGCCACAGTCAGCTCCTGGTCTTGTTTTTGCTAACTGTATAGAGCTTCTCCATCTTTGGCTGCAAAGAATATAATCAATCTGATTTCAGTGTTGACCATCTGCTGAAGTCCATGTGTAGAGTCTTCTCTTGTGTTGTTGGAAGAGGGTGTTTGCTATGACCTGTGTGTTCTCTTGGCAAAACTCTATTAGCCTTTGCCCTGCTTCATTCCGTGCTCCAAGGCCAAATTTGCCTGTTACTCCAGGTATTTCTTGACTTCCTACTTTTGCATTCCAGTCCCCTATAATGAAAAGGACATCTTTTTTGGGTGTTAGTTCTAAAAGGTCTTGTAGGTCTTCATAGAACTGTTCAACTTCGGCTTCTTCAGCATTACTGGTTGGGGCATAGACTTGGATTACTGTAATATTGAATGGTTTGCCTTGGAAACGAACAGAGATCATTCTGTCGTTTTTGAGATTGCATCCAAGTACTGCAGTTCGGACTCTTTTGTTGACCATGATGGCTACACCATTTCTTCTAAGGGATTCCTGCCCACAGTAGTAGATACAATGGTCATCTGAGTTAAATTCACCCATTCCAGTCCATTTTAGTTCACTGATTCCTAGAATGTCAACGTTCACTCTTGTCATCTCCTGTTTGATCACTTCCAATTTGCCTTGATTCATGGACCTAACATTCCAGGTTCCTATGCAATATTGCTCTTTACAGCATCGGACCTTGCTTCTATCACCAGTCACATCCACAACTGGGTATTGGTTTTGCTTTGGCTCCATCCCTTCATTCTTTCTGGAGTTATTTCTCCACTGAGCTCCAGTAGCATACTGGGCTACTACCGACCTGGGGAATTCCTCATTCAGTATCCTATCATTTTGCCTTTTGATGCTGTTCATGGGGTTCTCAAGGCAAGTATACTGAAGTGGTTTGCTATTCCCTTCTCCAGTGGACCATGATTGCAGCCATGAAATTAAAAGACGCTTACTCCTTGGAAGGAAAGTTATGACCAACCTAGATAGTATATTAAAAGGCAGAGACATTACTTTGCCAACAAAGGTCCATCTAGTCAAGGCTATGGTTTTTCCAGTGGTCATGTGTGGATGTGAGAGTTGGACTGTGAAGAAAGCTGATGGCCAAAGAATTGATGCTTTTGAACTGTGGTGCTGGAGAAGACTCTTGAGAGTCCCTTGGACTGCAAGGAGATCCAACCAGTCCATTCTAAAGGAGATCGATCCTAGGTGTTCATTGGAAGGACTGATGCTAAAGCTGAAACTCCAATACTTTGGCCACCTCATGTGACGAGCTGACTCACTGGAAAAGACTCTGATGCTGGGAAGGATTGGGGGCGGGAGGAGAAGGGGACAACAGAGAATGAAATGGCTGGATGGCATCACCGACTCGATGGACATGAGTTTGAGTGAACTCTGGGAGTTGGTGATGGACAAGGAGACCTGGAGTGCTGTGATTCATGGGGTTGCAAAGAGTCGGTCACGACTAAGCGACCGAACTGAACTGAACTGAACTGAGGAGATTATGAAATTCATATTAGAAATCATTAACTCATTAACATATATACATATATGTCCAAAAAAAACCATACCAGGTAAGAAATCTAATGAAATAAAGGACTCCTGTTTTCAACAGCATTAAAAATACAAAAGACAGAGGAATAAATTTAACAAGAAATGCATAAGACTCATGAAAAAAACCTGAGGACACAAGAGAAGACTATAGAAAATCAAACTCTTTGAATGGGAACATTCAACATATTAAGATGTCAATTCTTCCTAAGTCATTTTATAATATAACATGACCATAATCAAAATACCAGTAGGTCATTTTAAGATCAACACAAATTGATGCTAAAGTTCTATGGAAAATTAAGTATACAACAGCCAGTTAAATTTTGAAAAAGAACAAAGAGAAGGAATAAGCACCAACAGACATTTAGTTATATTATCTACTTCATCAATAATTAAAACTGTGATGCTGATGATAAAGACAAAGACAGACCAGTGGAGTATACTAGGAAATCCAGAAAAGTACCCCCATATATGTGGGAATTTAATATATGATGAACCTGTGGTAAAAAGATGAGCAATTTACTAAGTGGCATTGGGACAATTTTTAGCCTTCTGGAAAAAAAATAAGCTGGATTTACACCTCCATCTCATACCAGGATAAATGCCATACGGATCAAAGACTTAGGTGTGAAAATAAGTCCATAAAAGTGCTAAGAAAATATACAGAAAGTTTATAAACTCAAATTGGGAAAGGCCTTTATAACCATGACTCAAAATACAAAAGCCATAAATGACTGATACATGTGACGACATAAAAGATAAAACAAAATTCTGTATGACAAAAGGCAAAAAGACAGATGACAACATGGCAAAAACATCTATTAGAGAAACGGCAATCTCCATAATATATCCTAAGCTTCTAAGAAATTTGCTAGAACAGAATGATAACCTAAGAAAAAATAAGACAAAGGACAGTTCACAGAAAAAGAAACACAAATATCATATGAAGGGATGTTAAACCTCAGTCATAAAAATATAAATGCAAATTAAAACTATATTGATGTTTCACTTTTCCTCTCTCAAATGAGCAACAAAATCCAAACATTTGATAATATTGATAAGACTGTAGGAAAGTAAGCACTTTCAATCTTAACTGGTAGGAATATAAATTGATGTCACTCCATGGAGGGCAATTTGGCAACAGTTCTCAAAATGATGAATGCATATATTCTCTGACTAAGCAACTTCACTCCTGGGAATTTATCCTACAGACATACTAGTACATGGGGCTTCCCAGGTGGCAAAGCAGCAAAGAATTCGCCTGCCAGTGCAGGAGATGCAAGAGATATGGGTTTAATCCCTGGGTCAGGAAGATTCGTTGGAGGAAGAAATGGCAATCCAGTCCAGTATTCTTGCTTGGGAAAGTCCATTGACAGAGGAACCTGGCGGGCTACAGTCCACGGGGCCGCAAAGAGTCGGACACGACTGAGCGACTGAGTACTAGCACTAGTATACTGGTACATGATCGAAGTGACACATGTGCATAGTTATTCACTGCAGCACTGTCTAGAATAGCAAAAGACTAGAAAAATGTCCATCGGTAGGGGAGGAAAGTCATATGGAAAGACGGCTAAGATACAAATATGACACATGATACACACAGTTAAGTCTTTTTAAAAAGCAAGGAACACACAAAAAAAATATAAGGGAAAAAAGTGGAAACTCTGGAAAACCAGGACGGTGGTTGCTAATTGGAGGAAAGGTGGGATCTGAGAAATAGAGGCAAAGATGGAGGGGAGACATTATATAGTGTACTTTCTTAACATTCTGAGTTTGGAATCATACGAATATATATGAAAAAAATGTTTAAGTGTGTCAAACAAGTGGGTGAAATATTAACTATCAGTCTCACATTTATCCAGATCTAGGTTGTAATTCATGATTAAGATATCCTGGGAGCTCACAGAGTAATAATATTCTGTGTCTACTTATGTCAAGATTCATGTGCCACATGAACAAATGACAAGATCACATTCCATTATGAAACGTCAGCAAGTTATATTTCTTGGAAGAAAGAAAGAACAAACTAAGCGAGCGCTAGGTGAACAAACAGCTATACTATTGCAACTGTCAATCTGCTTACTGGTCTGAACACAGTGATGATGGCAGGAATGGGAAGGAAGGAAAAGACACAAATGACCTGAATGGGAAATAAATCCATGGGTCTTGATGGCTGACTGAAAAATTCTACTGCGTACGTTCAGAGAGCCCCACTGCCGTCTCCAGAGCTCTTCTAACTCTTATTCGACTTGCCTAATTGTACCAAAGTGTACCATGATTTGTAATTGGCTGTGGAAGCCTACAGAGAAAGAAAGAGAACCCAGTGATTTGGTGTTTAGCAGTATCACTAACAGAAATTAGAAAGCCAGAAGGAAGAAAGCCAAGTTAGGGAAAAAGCAATGACTTAGGTTTTAAGTACACGGCATCTGATGTGAGTGGGAAATCGGGTAGCTGTGGCCAGAGGGCTACTGGAAATCCTAGTCTGAAGTTCAGAGGGGATGTCAGACTTGAAGGTGGTGATGTCGGAGAGATCTGCAAATAGAGAAGAGGCTCAGAGGAAATATGGGCAGGGGGCAGAAACTGGAGAACCGCCCTGACTGTGGAGCAGAATGGGGAAGAGAAGGCAGAGTTATAGACAGAGAAATATAAGAAGAATCAGGAGAGTATGTGACAGGTACACCGAGGGTGAGGAGCTTTAAGAAGCAGTGAAGGGATCTACACATTGAGTAATGAAAGGGCCACGGCAAGAATAATAGTAGCAATGTGCTCTGTCTCCTGAATCCTGACAAACAACAACCTAGAAGGTAGACAGTATTGTTAGCTCCATTTTACAGAAAAGAGTATTAACCCAGGGAATTCACTGGTGGTCCAGTGGTTAGGACTCTAAGCTTTCACTGCTGAGGGCCTTGGGTTCAATCCCTGGTCAGGGAACTAAAATCCCATAAGTTGCAGTGAAGACTAGAGGAAAAAAAAGTGGGGGGGAGGATATTAATAGAAAGTGACTTCAAAGCTGCAGGATGTAACTGATGAGCTACAGTCCTTCATTGCTTTCTTGGGAGAGCTGGGAGATCACAGTTCTGCCACTAGTTCTGCCACTAAATTAGCTATATGTGCAGGGACAAGCAACTTCACCTTTCTAGGTTTCATTTCCTTCTCTGCAAATTGAGGGGATTGGTCTAGATAATCTCTAGCTCTTATGTAATATGAGTCATTGATTAAAGCTGAATGGAAGAAGGACTCCCCTGGCAGTCCAGTGGTTAAGAATCCACCTTGCAATGCAGGGGACTTGGATTTGATCCCTGATTGGGGAACTAAGATCCCACATGAACTGTAACTACTGAGCCTGTGAACTCTGGAGCGCATGGGCCACAACTAGAGAATCAACATGCCACAACTAAGACTCAACACAGCCAAATAAATAATTTTTTTTTTTTTAAGGCAGAATGGTAGAGAGATATATACACAAGATGGGCAATGAATTGAAAATTTAGCCATAAGTGAGCAGGGAGACCTGGCCAAGATCAGAATGCTGAATGTTTTATACAGTGAATTTTCAAGCAATAAACTCATACTCTGATACATAAAATCTATAATTGAAAAACTCTTTTTATCTATATATTTCAGTTAGGTATAATATCAACAATTAAAATTTTTCATACCTGGAAATTTACAAATACTGCTCTTGAAACCCTGTTAAGCTGGTTGAATAGAATAAAAATGGAAGAATCCAAGTGACGCAGTCTGTATATGAAGGATTGTCCTGTAGAGAGAGAAAAGAGCTATTTATAATAAACATTAGTAATAAGAGACAGAAACGACTGCTAAGGTACATAAATATTTATGGAAATAAATTATATAGGAGCATTTATCAAGTATCATTTCTTTAGCATGTAAAGACAGATCATCTAGCACAGAATATTAGTTAATGGGAATCCTGAACCTCTTAATATTAAAGTCTGTAATAAAGATTTCCAAAATTAAAATATATTATGGCAGACTGAAAGCAAACATACTTTTCAACTTTAAGAATAAAATAAACTTTTTAAGACAACAGCTGTTCAAAGGCTAGCCAACAGATGAAATACCAAGACAGCAACATATGTTCTATTACCCTTTTCCTACAAATGACATCTATATGATTTGCAAGAAAACCAAACAGAATAGCTTTAAAGATTCAACTTACAAAGTTAAACATTTCTTTAAAACTCTATGGTTAAGAGGGAAATGGAGGAAAAAGTCCTACTACATATGTTCACAAAGTCCCATTACAGTCATCCAGATCTTTCATTTGTTTGCCAGATTGAACCAGTGTATCTCAATTTGCAGGAGCAGCTGCAAATTTAATTCTTGTATTAAAAATACAAAAATAAAAATTCAGTTTTGGGCTTCCCTGATGGTCCACTGGTGAAGAGTCCACCTTGCAATGCATGGGACACCTGTTCAATCCCTGGTATGGGAAGATCCCACATGCCATAGAGTAACTGAGCCCATGCGTTTCTACTCTAATCCAAACCTTTTTCATTACCAAAAAAAAAAAAATCTGTTCAACTATTTTGCTCATTGAGGAAGTTTTGTTAATTTGAGACTGTTAAGGCTTTATGTTCACAGGCAGTGGAAAATTAATTAAATGCTTTTTAAATCAATCAATTAAGAATTCCCATCAAAATAATTTTGACTAAATTAATGAAATCATTTTAAAAATAATACAGGTTATTTCTAATTTTAAAAAGGTATTATAGGGCTTCCCTGGTGGCTCAGTGGTAAAGAATCCGCCTGTCAATGCAGGGGATACATGTTTGATCCCAGGTCCAGGAAGATCCCACATGCCACAAAGCAACTACTGAGCCTGCGTGCTGCAACTACTGAAGCCCACGCTCCCTAGAGCCTGTGCTCCACAACCACATAAGCCACTGCAATGAGAAGCCTGCACACTGCAACGAGAATAGCCCCCACACAGCAATGGAGACCCAGCACAGTCAAAAACAAATTAATTAATTTAAAAATAAAAGCATTATATACTTTTAGAAAAATTTTAAAATATAAGCAATTATAAAGAAAATGAAATAACTTTTAAATAAGCATCCTGAAAACACCACCAGACAAACGATAACTGTTCAAATATACTTTAATTAATAAAATAAACACATCAGTTACCCACTCATGAGGAGGTCTGAATTCTGGCACATTAAAGCATTCAAAACACTGCTGTTCAAAACACTGACCTGGAAGTTAACCAAAAAAAAATTTTGAGCAGCAACCAAAAGAGAAAGAGCCAAGATGACCTGTGTATTCCATAAAGTGCAATGTGATTTCCTCTTATGATTGGCAAAGTTTATATAAAAAGTCCCACAGTCTCACAGCTGGGAAGAATGGGAGACTTTTTTAAAAATTTTTTAAATAAAGGGATAAAAAACAAACAGAGCAAAAGGTGAGGGAGCTGGGAAGCAGCAAACCTGTGGAGATGGGTTATCAACACTTTTTATGTGTTTACATTTGAAGTACAGCAAAGAATAGAATTGGCTATGAAAAGGATTTTAAGAAATACCCATCATTAAAACAGCAGGGTCTAATTTAGAGGTAAACTAGGACTCTGTAGTTGGCGGAACAAAATAAATAACCTCTTTTTTTTTTGGCTGTGCTGAGTCCTTGTTGCTGCATGGAATTTTTTCTAGTTGCGGCAAGTGGAGGCTACTCTCCTTGCAGTGGCTTCTCTTGTTGTGGAGAATGAACTCTCCAGTGTGCAGGCTCCAGGAGCTGTGGCTCCCGGGTTCTAGAGCACAGGCTCAACAGTTGTGGCACACAGGCTTAGTTGCTTCGTGGCACGTTGGATCTTCCTGGACCAAGGATCGAACCTCTGCTTCCTGCATTGGCAGGATTCTTTACCACTGAGCCACCAGGGAAGCCCGATAACTTTTGAGAACAACTCCTCCCAACCCTAAAAGCTCATCCACTCCTAGCCCCAGTGAGTGAGAAGAGCACTCAGTAAAGGGTATTCACTTTGATAGCTTTAATAGCTGTAACTATTTAGCTTTAACTATTTCAACGATGCTATTTAAGAAAACTAACTAGCACTGTCCACTGTTCTGGGTCTGTGCAGAGGCAAATAAAATTAATTCTGGGGCTTTTTTTTTAAAAGAGAACTGATTTTTGAACATAGTCTGTACCAGAAACAGTTTATATATACTGATGAAAAGTCATCTTTAGTGATAACCACCAAATTCTACCCTAGCAGAAAATTATCTGAGTAGATTTGCAAATTAACCCCCAGGATCCTTTCTAACTTCCTTGTGGAAAATTAAAATGTCCATTTCCCAGACTCCTCTACAGTTATGTTTCCCCATGTGAAATGGGGTCTATCCATAAGCTGTTTCGTGAGATTTGGAAGGCAGAAATGGGGCGGGAGCCATCTTTCTGCTCTTCTGGCTGTTAATGCTGGCAAGCACATTTATGGAAACATTGGGTTTTTCTGCAGTGTTCCAGCGTCCTGAGCCTCACAGCTGTCAAGAGACAAGTTTGGTGGCGACAGCCATCACTAGTTGGTGGGTGTTGAGGGGCGGTTTCAGAAAAGCAATTTCCTGACCCTTGAACTGCAGCGAGCAATGTCATCTGGAATTCAGATGTGGCTGTGGTGGCCTCTTGAGACCCTCCCCCGGAGGACCTGATAGGTAGTCTGGTGCTGGGAATAATTTCTGAAGGCCCACACCTCCCAGCCCTTCCAGTGATTCTGCAAACAGACTAAAATGCTAGAGTGGTTTCTCTTTCCTGCAACTGGGCCCAGATGACATATTAGCACATCAGTTGCCTCAATACATAAGCAGAAGGGTGATTGGTCTGTCTGTGAGCTGCAGTACCAAGCAGTGTGCTTGACGATACATGCTCTGGAATTAGACTGCCTCAGTGCAAATTCTGGCTCTGCCATACATTAACCTTCCTGGGACGTTAACGTCCCTGTACCTTAGTTTCCTCATCTGTAAAAAGGGACTAGCAATAATATCTTCCAGAGTTATGGGACATAGCAAATGAAAAGATAATCTAAGTAAAGTACTGGTTTTTCCAGTAGTCATGTATGGATGTGAGAGTTGGACTATAAAGCTGAGTGCCAAAAATTGATGCTTTTGAAGAGTCCCGTGGACTGCAAGGAGAGCAAAACAGTCAAGCCTAAAAGAAATCAGTCCTGAATATTCATTGGAAGGACTGATGATGAAGCTGAAGCTCCAATACTTTGACCACCTGATGCAAAGAACTGACTCACTGGAAAAGACCCTGATGCTGGGAAAGATTGAAGGCAGGAGAAGGGGACAACAGAGGATGAGATGGTTGGATGGCATTGCCAACTCTATGGACATGAGTTTGAGTAAGCTCTGTGAGTTGGTGATGGACAGGGAAGCCTGGCATGCTGCAGTCCATGGGATCGCAAAGAGTCGGACACAACTGAGCAACTGAACTGAACTGAAGGTGCTTATAACAGTGACTGTCTTAGAAAAAGCCCCTGAGAGATGTTAGCTATTATCACAGTAATAATATTACTAGTTATGCAGACCACTCTAAAACACTGCTTTAATTGAGTTGAAAATGTAAACATTTTAGAATTTTATTACCATACATTTTATTTTGACCTCAAGGATTTTAACTTACACACAAGTGGTCACAGAAAAGATCTGACTGGTTTCATCATATATGTATACCCAGAGAGAGTGACCATTTCAGAACCACAGTGGGGTTCTGCCCTGATCCCGCCCCGCCCCTGGGATGGACTGGCGGAAGGGGAAGTGGGGGGTGGCGGGGTCCGGCAGTGGTGGGGAAGATGGCGTACCAGAGCCTCTGGCTGGAGTACCTGCAGATCCCACCGGTCAGCTACACCTACACCACCGCCAGGGTCCTCACCACCGCTGCTGTGCAGTTGGAACTTTAAAAAAAAAAACAAAAACAGAACCACAGTGTACCTGAGGATAGCAAACTAGCCAACTAATTAGTTACTCTAACTAGTTATTGTGGCTCTCACCCTAAGGAAGAGTAATTTTCTAGAAACAATTTTTGCCATTTTCCCATTACAAATGCTACCTCGTTAATTATGCTCTGACTTTATTTTTTGGGGTTCCAAAATCACTGCAGATGGTGACTGCAGCCATGAAATTAAAAGACGCTTACTCCTTGGAAGGAAAGTTATGACCAACCTGCTGCTGCTGCTGCTAAGTCACTTCAGTCGTGTCCGACTCTGTGTGACCCCATAGACGGAAGCCCACCAGGCTCCCCCGTCCCTGGTATTCTCCAGGCAAGAACACTGGAGTGGGTTGACATTTCCTTCTCCAATGTGTGAAAGTGAAAAGTGAAAGTGAAGTCGCTCAGTCGTGTCCGACCCTTAGCAACCCCACGGACTGCAGCCTACCAGGCTCCTCCATCCATGGGATTTTCTAGGCAAGAGTACTTGCCATTGCCTTCTCCTAGACAGCATATTAAAAAGCAGAGACATTATTTTGTCAACAAAGGTCCATCTAGTCAAAGCTATGGTTTTTCCAGTAGTCATGTATGGCTGTGAGAGTTGGAGTATAAAGAAAGTTGAGTGCAGAAGAATTGATGCTTTTGAACTGTGGTGTTGGAGAAGACTCTTGAGAGTCCCTTGGACTGCAAGGAGATCCAACCAGTCCATCCTAAAGAAGATCAGTCCTGAGTGTTCATTGGAAGGACTGATGCTAAAGCTGAAACTCCAATACTTTGGCCACCTGCTTGCGAAGAGCTGACTCATTTGAAAAGACCCTGATGCTGGGAAAGATTGAAGGCAGGAGAAGAAGGGGATGACAGAGGATGAGATGGTTGGATGGCATCACCGACTCAATGGACATGAGTTTGAGTAAACGCCAGGAGTTGGTGATGGACAAGGAGGCCTGGCGTGTTGCGGTCCATAGGGTTGCAAAGAGTCAGACACAACTGAGTTACTGAACTGAACTGATAAACCAGGGTGCGTGTTATTCAGATTTTTTTTTTCAGCTTCATTAAGATAGAACTGACAAAATTGTAAGATATTAAAGTGTACATTATGGTATCTGATATACATATACATTGTGAAAGGATCCCTCCTACCTAGTTAATTAATGCGTGCTGATTTGCTGAGTTGTGTCTGACTCTTTGTGACCCCATGAACTGCAGCCCACCTGGTTCCTCTGTTCATGGGATTTTCCAGGCAAGAATATTGGAGTGGACTGCCATTTCCTCCTTCAGGGGATCTTCCCAAACCAGGAATACAGCCTGTGTCTCTTGCATCTCCTGCACTGGCAGGCAGATTCTTGACCACTGCGCCATCTTTATCTTTTCTTTTTTTTTGGTGAGAACATTTAAGTTCTGCTCCCTTAGAAAATTTCAATTATACAATACAGTGTTATCAACTATAGCCTCTGTTATACATTAGATCCTCAGAACTTATTCATCTTATAGCTGAAAATTGTGTGCCTTTTTAGCAATCTCACCCTATTTTCCCCACCCTCCAGTCCCTGACTACTTTTCTACTCTGTATCTATGAACTGGACTTTTCAGATTTCACATATAAGTGATAACACACAGTATTTGTCTTTCTCCACCTGGCTTAATTCACTTAGCACATTATCTTTCAGGTCCATCCATGCTGTCACACATGACAGGATTTCTTTTTTGTCATGACCAAATATTATCCCATTATATATAAACCAAATTGTATTTATCCATTCGTCCATTAACAGACACTTAGACACTTATTTAAAACTTAGATTGTTTTTAAAATTTTATCAGAGAGGAGACTTCATGAGAATGAGATCAGTAAGATTTGAAAATTGAAGTCTAAAATTTTAATGTTTAGGCTTAGAATGCTATTCTAATGTACTTATTAAGAAGGTCTTAGATAAAATTATGGCCTGGTGTGGTGTGCAGAAGTGTATTCTGTGTAAAAAAAACAAAAGTGTATTCTCATGATAAAAAAATACATTGTAGATTTTGGAATAAAGCTCCCCCCACAACATGCTGAAATTATAAGAACCCTGTGTTTCACCTTATCCAACAATACCAGTGAGACAGAGGGCCCTGAAGCCAATACAAAGGTGTTTGCTGTACCCTCGACAGTTCAGATGCTGCAGAAAGTCCAGGACTCAAAGCAATGGAGATTTACTGAAGGGTTAAAAAAAACAATGGAAAGAAAGAAACTTCATGCTTTGATTCAATAACTACTTTTACACTCTTCTGAAAATAATACAGCTATATATATTTTTGGGCTTCCCTGATAGTTTGGTTGGTAAAGAATCCACCTGCAATGAGGAGACCCTGGTTCAATCCTTGGGTTGGGAAGATCCCCTGGAGAAGGAAACAGCTATCCACTCCAGTATTCTGGAGAGTCGGACACGACTGAGCGACTTTCACTGTCATGTATATTTCGTTATTTTTTTTTTAATTATCATTTTTTGGCTGTGTCAGGTCTTAGCTGCAACACTTGGGATCTTTAGTTTTGGCATGAAAACTCTTAGCTGTGGCATGTGGGATCTAGTGCCCTGGGCAGGGATGGAACTTGGGTCCCCTGCATTGAATGCGCAGAGTCTTTCTTAGCCACTGGACCACCAGGCGAGTCTCTCTTTCCCTTTTTTTAAAGAAAAAATCTTTTATTTTCATGAGAACAGATATTCTGAAATGTGAAACATATTCATTCAATATCTATTTATTGAGCACCTGCTCAATGCCAGGTGATCCCTGGCCCTAGGAATACAAACCTGATGACATATCAAACATCAGTGCTCTAGAACACCTCAATGTCTATCAGCAGACAGCGAGAGAAAGAAAGAGAAAGAAAGTACTCCTAGGAGAAGGAAACTATAAAACCAAGAAAGCACATGACTTTGGCTGGCAGTGTCCACATGCATGTGTGCCAAGTCGCCTCAGTCACGTCCAACTCTTTGCGACCGTATGGACTGTAGCCCGCCAGGCTCCTCTGTCCACGGGATTCTCCAGCCAAGAATACTGGAGTGGGTTGCCATGTCCTTCTCCAGGAGATCTTCCTGATCCAGGGATTGAACCCTCATCTCTTAAGTCTCCTGCATTGGCAGGAGGGTTCTTTACCACTAGTGCCACCTGAGAAGCAAGTCCACAAAAGCTTCCAAAAGGCAGTAACAGTTGGGTCTTGAAGGATGACCAAAAGTTCATAATGGAGAAGAGGACAAAGGGCATTCTAGACAGAAGCCCCAAGGGCAAAGGCAAAGCAAGTATTAAAAAGCACGATCTCTTCAAAAAAGTTTGCTATGGCTAGAGACCCAGGGTCTGTGAAGGGACAGTGGAAGATGAACAGAGACCAGTATGTAGGTGCCAGCTCCTGAAACCTCTCCACTTCTGTGGGTCTGGACACTTTTGAAGGATTTTAAGAAGAGTGACATGGTTATAGGTCTACCAATCACTAGCTATGTGACTTAGCCAAGTTTCTTAACCCTAAGCACCAGTTTCCTTTTTGTAAAATAGAGATATTGACTGTTAAGAGGTGCTAAGGAAGTCTGTTGAGAGGATTAAGTAAGATAATCCGTTCCGTTCCGTTCCATCGCTCAGTCGTGTCCGACTCTTTGCGACCCCGTGGACTGTAGCCTACCAGGCTTCTCCGTCCATGGGATTCTCCAGGTAACAATACTGGAGTGGGTTATCATTTCCTTCTCCAGGGGATCTTCCCGACCCAGGGATCGAACCCGGGTCTCCCGCATTGGAGGCAGACGCTAATAGCTAAGATAAATAAGGTTAACAGCAATAAGAAATAAAGACAAACAACAATGAGCGCGTGAAGATATGTTTAGCATCAGGAGTCATTAAGGAAATGCAAGTAAAAGTCACAGTGAGATATGACTTCACACCCATTAGGCTGACTACTATAAACACACACACACACACACACACACACATTAGGCTGACTACTATAAACACACACACACACACACATGAAAATAACAAGTGTTGGCCAGGATGTGTAGAAATCAGAACCTTCACGTACTGCTGGTTGGAATGTAAAATGGTACACCCATTTTGGAAAACAGCCTGGTAGTTCCTAAATGATTAAACATAGAGTTACCACAAGACTCTGCAATTCCACTCCTAGGTTTATGTTTATGTTTAAGAGAAATGAAAGTATATATGCCCAGAGAAATGTGTATACAAATGTTTATAGCAGCATTATTCATAACAGTGAAAGGGTGGAAACAACCCAATGTCCATCAACATCTGGGAAAATGGACAAACAAAATGTGGTAGATCCATACAATGGAAAGTTATTCAGCCATTAAAAAGGAATGAAAAACTGATTTCCTATTTGCTACCACATGGATGAAACTTAAAAACCTCAAGCTAAGTGAAAGAAGCCAGTCACAAAACACCATATATTTTATGATTTCATTTATATGAAATATCCGGCAGGGGCAGGCGAGAGACAGAGAGTAGGTTAGTGTTGTCAGGGGCTATTAATGGATGTGGGATTTCTTTATGTAGTAAAGTGTTCTACAATTAGAGTGTAGTGATGGCTGCATAACTTTGTTAATACACTAAAAAACACTGAACTGTACACTTTAAAAGGTGAATTTTATGGTATATGAGTTATATCTTAATAAAAGTAAATAGCTAATATTTGAAGGTTTACGAAGCACATTAGTAAGCATTTTACACCCATCATCTTATTTCAGTCCTCACAACAGCCTCACGAAATAAGTGCTACTGTGATTCACGCGGTATAGATCAAGAAACAGAGGCACAGAGGAATAAAAAGAAAATCTCCAAGACTGCACATGAAGCAAGTGAACAGGCTGACGGACCCCAAACCAGCACTCTTTGAAGTCCTGCACTTTTTTCTGACCATAATGTATGCAAAATGCCTAGGAAGCAGGTGAGCGTGTGTGTGCTCATTCATGTCCAACTCTTTGAAACCCCATGAATCAGGCTATGCTGTCCATGGGATTTCCCAGGCAAGAATACTGGAGTGGGTTGCTATTTCCTTCTCCAGGGGATCTTTCCAACCCAGGGATGGAACCAGTGTCTCTTGCCTCTCCTGAACTGGCAGGAGAGGCATTATTTTTTTACCATTAGCGCCACCTGGGAAGCCTAGCATGCCATTTGTTGTTGTTCAGTCACCAAGTCATGTCTGACCCTTTGCAACCCCACGGACTGTAGGACGCCAGGCTTCCCTGTCCCTTGCCATCTCCCGGAGTTTGCCCAAGTTCATGACAATTGAATCAATGACGCCCTCCAACCATCTCATCCTCTGTCACCCTTTGCTCCTTCTGCCTTCAATTTTTCCCAGCATCAAGGTCTTTTCCAATGAGTCAGATTTTCACATCAGGTGGCCAAAGTATGGGAGCTTCAGCTTCAGCATCAGCCCTTGCAATGCATATTGTATTCAGGGTTGATTCCTTTAAGATTGACTAGTTTGATCTCCGAGGTGTCCAGGGGACTCTCAAGAGTCTTCTTCAGCATGACAGTTCAAAAGCATCAATTCTTCAGTGCTCTGTCTTCTTTACAGTCCAGCTCTCACATCCATACATGACTACTGGAAGAACCATAGCTTTGACTAGATGGACCTTTGTCAGCAAAGTGATATCTTTGCTTTTTAATATCCTAGTGGCTCAGCATGCAGTTAGGGCTCAATAACTATTAGGTATTATTGTTGTGATGAGCCAGTTTCCAAACCCTGAAAAAAAACCCAAAACAGCATGGAGAAACAGTGGGAGAGGCAGGGCCAGGGATATTAATTTAAAGGCTTAATGCAGTTGTCAAAGTAAGAAATGGTGAGGAACTAAATTAAGGCATAGAGACTGATAAACAGAAGTGATATACAGGAATTTTTCCAAGAAAATAGGAATTGTCCTATAAATTGGGGTAGTTATAACTCAATATACTAATAATTACACCTACAAAGCATTAATGTAACTTGCAATCATAATTGTACTTTTTTTTTTTGCCAGTTTGCTTGTTTTATTGATGCCTGGATGCTCAGGCCTTGACCGCATATTTCTGGAGTGGGAACAGCCATTCTTTCTACCGCTGCTTGTTGGTTTTCAGGTTCTGTTCATGCTTGGTACATGGCTCGTGATTTCTTGGGTCGCAGATCAGAGGCTTCTTGCCCTTACAGATTTCCTGAGCTTCTCTTTCTGAGTCTGGTTAATGACAGTGAGTATACTGGCGATAGATTTGCAAACGAGAATCTTGGAGAGTTCGGAAGCCTCACCACCTGTCACTTTAGCTACACACACCTGGGACAGCTCCACCTTCAGGTCTTCCAGCTTTCTTAGCAGCTCCTCATTCTTCTTGCCATGAAGGTCTTGAGCCTTTTTCTTGGCCATGGGTGTATAGTCTGCCTCTGCCGCCTTCTCAGAGGGAAAGAACCATAATTGTATTCTTGAGTCATCAGGAAAGGTTTAGGTTATTCTCAAAGTATGTGATTAAGTCATGGAAATGGGTAATATGTTTCAAATTTTCTTTTCAGTAGATTGACCTTATAAGTTGAAACAGCTAGTTATATTAGTTCATGCAGATAGTCAAAATTCAATTGAGGATTTCCATGGTGGTCCAGTGGTTGGGAATCCGCCTCAATGCAGGGGACATGGTTTCAGTCTCTGGCCAGGGAGATTTCACATACAACTAGAGAGTAGCCCCTGCCTGCCACAATTACAGAAAACTCGCACACAGCGACAAAGACCCAGTGCAGCCAAAAATAAATACATAAAACTTAAATTTGAAACATTTTAAATATCTGTAAGAGTTTAACCTATAACAGTCCTAAGAATATTAAAGAATTGATGATTCCCACCAAGTTCAAGATCTTTAAAGGTGGATGAAAAAGACAATATACATATTTTAGGAATCATAAAGTTAAAAAGTCTTTGGAATAGAAGGAAAAGACATGCATTTCCACAAGTAAAGGAAAGATTTAGGTAACAAATATAACTCTTATTATGGTTGTGGGCTAGAAGACCATCTTTTTAAAGGTGCCTGTGTGCTCAGTCATGTCTGATCTTTGCGGCCCCACGGACTGTGGCTACCAGGCTCCTCTGTCCGTGGAACACTGGTAAGAATACTGGAGTGGGATGCCATTTCCTCCTCCAGGGATCAAACCTGCATCTCCTGTGTCTCTGGCATTGGCAGGTGTTCTTTACCACTGAAACACCAGGGAGGCCCCCTTCTAAAGGTACATAGCTATTAATTAAGAATTTAATGTATCACCAATACAAAGGTCACAAATACAAAGTTCAGTCTCCCTGGGATAAGTCCCTGGGCCATGAGAAACTTCAGCAAACTGGCGTGGTAATTGTATGGATACATATGTTTTAACCCTGTAAATCAGAATTAAGAAACTGCAATCAGAATTAAATATAAAAATGTTAAGAAAATAAAAACCATATTTGAGGAAAGTCTCAATGAGAAGATGGCATTTAAAGTAAAGTCCAAAGATGGTGAGTTATTCAGGTATCTGGAGGAAGGGTGTTCCAGGCAGACGGAACAGCAAACGCAAAGGCTCTGAAGAGAAGCAGGCAAGGAGGCTGGAGAAACATCGAGAGCTGGGGAGGACTTCCCTGGCAGTCCTGTGGTTAAGACTCAATGTTCCCAATGTAGGGCGTATGGGTTGGATCCCGAGTCGGGGAGTTAAAAGAAATTTAGAAAATGGAGGGCTGGGGAGAGTAATGAAAGATGGAGTCAGAAAGGAACAATAGATTGTGGGGCAGTAGGACATCATGGGGCTTCCCTTGTGGCTCAGCTGGTAAAGAATCTCCCTGCAATGCAGGAGACCTGGGTTCAGTCCCTAGGTTGGGAAGATCCCCTGGAGAAAGAAAAGGCTACCCACTCCAGTATTCTGGCCTGGAGAATTCCAAGGACTGTATAGTCCATGGGGTCGCAAAGAGTCAGACACGACTGAGTGACTTTCACAGGACATCATGGGACCAGTTCCTGTAGGACTTGGTAGACTCTTTAGGGGCTCGGGCTTTTGGTCTGAGTAAGACAGGCAGCCACTGAAGATGAGGAGCCACTGACCAATTCCAAGCAGAAAAGTGACAAGAACTTTTCTCAGGGGGATCAAAAAACCCGTACCAAATCCTTAATTATTATAAACAGGTCACTGAAAAGGTTGAGCCTACTAGACATAAATTCCATTTTACCTAGAAAATAAGATTTAAATGATACAGGATGAATCAAGTATTACTCTATCTTACAGAGTTTGGGGGCTCAAATCATTATCAACAGCAGAGCTGGTGATTTCAAGGCTGCAAGATAAGTTCTGTCAGAGTGCCCTCTGTCATGGGGTCAGAAATTCACGACTTGAAAGAAGCCAAGGTACTCATGATACCTCGGTCTAACATTTCACAGCCTAACCCAAACATGCCGAGGGTGGCAGGTTAGATTCTCACTTCCCATTTAGCATTTGTGTGGCGAGGCGTACTCCCAGGAATAAGGGTATCTGATTCCTGGTTATAGTCTGCCTGACAGCCCTTCAGTGAAGGGCTCTTGCTCCAGGGGTCCCCCAAACTCAAGCCTTATCTGAGGCTCTGGAAAGATTAGAGAGGAAGTTTTGAGCCTGAGGTTTATTCTGCTGAGGATTTTAGACTTGTTTCTGATAAGATCGGTTAAGGTTTTTAGAGCGTGGGAACGATATGACTTGCTTACTTAAAGACTCTAGAGGTGACTTTAGGAGGAAATGAAGAGCAAGAACAGGAGGCAAGGGCGCTGGAAGCCTGCCACTGTTCACCTCTTGGCTTAACGTTTAAATGCTTAATGCGTTTCCTCACCTAGAAAGTGGAAAAACCACCGGCCTGACTGGATGGTTGTTTTATGTGAAAATAAGTGAAATAATTCATATAGGCGAAAGCACTCCATTTACTAAAGTCCTGTAAATATAAATGTTTATTAAGAACAGAAGTAATACTGATGTGTGTAGTTTAAAAGCCCAATAGGTGAGACTCTACCGCTTGCAAACGCGTTTTGGACTAAGCCTAACATAAAGGTTATATGTCTACTATATTTCACTTTAAAAAGAAAAACAAAAGCGGGGGGCGGGGGGGGGAACCGCCTTTGAAAGATACAGAACCTGGCTACTGGCACAATCAATAATAAATAAGCGCATTTGAAGGCGAAGATACCAAACCGCTATTAACTTACAAAAGATGCCGTCTACATAGGCAGAAGGTGCGTATGTGTGAGTCCGTCATAAAACAGTAATTACAGCACAGTATTAGTTAGGTATAGTAAGTCTGCTTGGGTTTAAGCCCGGATCTGTCGCGTCACGATATAAATCCAAAGGATGGAAGATGTACGGAGAAACTCGGACTCCTGGGCGCAAGTGACAAGCCCCAGACCTCGGCCGCCCCATCCGGCGGGCCACCCATCACTGGCCGCGCAGCCCGAGCCCAGCCGGCCGCCGACCCTCCGGGAGTCCGCGGCGCCCGACGGCTCCAGACACGCCCGGCACCCGCCCCGCGCCGCCTTCCCGCCACCGCCGCCAGGAGGCTCCGCGCGCCTTCCCGCCTTTCCCCGCGCCACGGCCCGGCCGGGCCGGGCGGCCAGGCGGGCGCGGCGCTCGGCGGGGGCGGTCGGGCGGGCGCGGGCGGCGACGGCGCGGCCATTGTCCCGCAGCCCCTCCCGGGCGCGCAGGCGGACAGGGCCGGGCGGCAGGGCGGGCGCGGCGGCCGCGCGGTCCGGGAACCGGTGCGCCCCGCCGCCGCCGCCCGCCTCTCCTCGCCGGCCACCGCCGCGAGGCCAGGTCCTCGGCGCCGGCCGCCCGGCCGCGCCTCCTTTGTGACCGTCTCCAGCCCCTCAGAGCCGGCGCGCCACCGCCGCTGCGCCCGGGGCTGCAAATGGCGCCCGCTCGCCTCTGCGCCTCCCGCCGCTCTCCCAGCCCGGGGACGTCCGGGGGCGCAGCGCCCGGGCCGCATCCCGCCGCCGCCGCCCGGGGGGCAAAGCCCGCGGCGCCTCCGCCCGCGCCTCCGCCCGCAGCCAGGCTTGCGGGCCCGTGCGAGGCTGCCCCGACGCCCCGCCCGCCCTCCGCCCGGGCGGCGCGCAGCCACTTACCGCGGGCCGCGGCGCAACGGCGGGTCGCGCGCGCGGGCTCGGGGGAAGATTCCCGGTTGTCGGCGGGGGAATTTCCCCCTTTCGAAGCCGTTCTTTTGCGCCCTAAAACAAGTAGCCCCAACGTGAGAGAAACAAAAGGTATTTGCTGACGTGGGCGTTGGACAGAAACGCCCGAGGGCTGGGGACACAATTAAAGGGGCAACGCACAGATTTCAGGCACCAACCAGCAGCTTCGCCCACTCCCCCTGCCCTTCCCTACACCCCGCTGCACGCTCAAGAGGCACTGGGGTGCCCAGATCCCCGAGCAGTTGACTACGGAATCATTATTTAGTCAGGAGCTTAAATTTTAAATTGTACTTTACGTTGGGAAAGGCGCCTCCGGAGGGCAGAAGGGCTGGATTTCTAGGATCTGGGGAATTTGGTTTAGGAAAGAGGGAGGGACTTAGGCGTGCCCACAATTACTGTATAAGTACATGTGACATTATTGTACTTAAGTTTAGCAGCGTCAAATGGAAGAGATCTGTACAGAATTTTTCCTTTTATTGAGGAAAATTTCCTTTTATTTTAGTCGGGGATACCTTTTCTAAATCTCTACAGGTCACAAGCATTGCATTTTCTTTGAAGAGGCTAACCCAAGAAGCTAAGAGAAAATAATTCTTGGTTAAGTTCAAAGAAAATAAAAAACTAGTAAGAATAGCACGTTTTGTGTTTTCAAATACAAAAATTCATTGTAGATCAAGTCTTTCTTCTGACATATTTATGTCCCTAATATTCAGAGTTCAGCCGTCAGATTATGTATTTGCTAAAATCTTTATAATCACTGAATTTTTATTGTTACTATAGAAACAATTTTATAAATTAGTTTTCTAGTTCCTTATGTTGGAGTAAAGTACTGAAAAGTTCTGTGATAGTCAAACAAAAAAGACTCAAAATTTCAAAATATTTAGTCTTTGATGAACTTCTCTTTTATGTCATATTCAGTTATACTGGACAAAGTTTGTTACTTTGATTTCATCATAATTGGCTTTGAGGACCATATTCTCTACTAGAAGGGCTTCCTTAGTGGCTCAGTGGTAAAGAATATGCCTACCAATGCAGGGGATGCAGTTTTGATCCCTGGGTGTGGAAGATACCCTGGAGAAGGAAATGACAACCCACTCCGGTATTCTTGCTAGGCAATCCCATGGACAGGGGAGCCTGGCAGGCTACAGTTCATAGGATACGAAAAACAACTATCTCTTAATGTCACTTCTGTATTACTCTCCAGTTATTTTGCTATTTAGTTCCATTTCCCCACATCATTCTGCACAGATCATTAAAAATGTGTTTGAAAACCATTAGATATCAGGAATGTTGGATGTACTCAGACTATTTTACTAGCATCCCCATTGATAATTCTCCCAGAAAGACCTGGACATTGTTATAGCAAAAGGTTTTTGGTTTCTTTTTTACCTTTAATTGAAACATGCAAAAGAGTTCTACAAACGTTCCTCAGCAGAGCACATCAGATTAGTGATAAACTTTGTTGCAAGGAAGAAATAGTAAGAGTTTTTCCCCCTCTAGCTTCTGAAACTCTTTTATATAGTTGGAAAATTCCTTACATTATGAGTAATTGGTGGGAGGTAGAATTGGCCATCTGCAACAGAATCTGGAAATGTCAGTGGTTTGCTTTCCCAGAATCCTTTGTGGTTAAGACAATGGCCATGGTCTACACTTTGAGAGTCAGGTGCACCCTCCAGGGACTTTGAAGAGAGAGCTGTAAGAAGCAGGAAAACTCAAAGAATCTTTTCTAGCCGTGGTGACAGTTGCAGCAGGACAGTATCTCCAAGGTGTCCAGTGCCAGTGCTATCAGTGGGGCCAGCTGCCATGGAGAAATGTTGGTATCCTCACAAGGCCAGTTCTATGGTATGACTTGGCTGTTGTTTCTGCCTGGTTAGCATAGGCTCCAACCCCTGTGCTTCGCTCTTCCTGTGAGTCTGTGGACTTTTAATGATTCACTTCTGTTTAAATCAGTCAAGGCCAGTCTTTGTGCAACTAAGAACCCTACCTGGTACAAAATATGAAAAGGCATTTGGACATATAGCCATATAGCTTTTTACAACAGATGAAATTGTTGGAGGTAAAATGTCATCCCTGTTATATAGATGGGAATTAAAACCATAGATATAGATGGAGAAAGAGCCTATAAAGTAAGAAGAGGAGAAACTCAGAACCAAACATCACCAACTTCATCATCTAGTGGCTGGCTCGAGGAAGGTGAAACTGTGATTGAGTCTTAAGGAGTGACTAGAGTGAAAGGAAGAGATGTGGGATAGTGTGGTATTGTAAAAACTAGAAGTAATTCAAGAAGGAATAACTGAACATTAGTGTTCAATGCATCTCTTCACAGTCTAAGAGAAAATATCTATTGGACTTAACAACTTGGAAATCATTGATTTCAGAGAACACTGTTAAGCTTGATTTAAGGGAGCAAATTCCAGATGATCTGACTATGTGGGGATGGAGAAATTGAGATGGTGAGAACAGGCAGTTCTTGAGAGATTTGGTTACAAAAGTGATATTCCAATTACTATTGCTGTGTAACATGCCAGCCCAAACATCAAGGTGTATATCAAAAGACTTTGATTATACTCGAGGATTCCATGGGTCAAGAATTTGACTAGTCACAGCAGATATGGCTTGTCTCTGTTCCACAATGTCTGGAGTCTAACTGGGAAGACTCTTGTGGCTGAGAGTGATTTGAACTGCTGGAAACTGGAATCATCTGGAGGTTTCTTCATTCACAGATCTAGTACCTAGGCTGGTGTAGCCAAAGTTCAGTCTCTATACCCTGGTACTGAGTTGAACCTCAGAGACAAAATGTTGGGTAAAGTATAAAAGAACAGACTTTATTGCTTTGCTAGGCAAAAGGGACCACAGAGGGAAAATGCCCTCAAAACTGTATGTCCCAACCTGGAAGGGATAGTGAGGAGTTCTATGGTGCATGTTAGTCACTCAGTCGTGTCCAACTCTTTGTGACCCCATGGACTGCAACCCACCAGGCTCCTGTGCCCATGGGATTTTCCAAGCAAGGATACTGGAGTGCTTTGCCAATTCCTTCTCCAGGGGATCTTCCCAATCCAGGGATCAAACCTGGGTCTCCTGCACTGCAGGCAGATTCTCTACTTACTGAGCTAATGCTGACTTAAAAAAATGCACAAGTTTCATGTGGGGAAAAATGAGGACTGCAACCCAGAAGACAGCGTTTCAGATAACTCTGAAAAACTGCGTTGAGGAGCAAGAGGAGGAGCTAGGATATATAGTTTTCTAACAAAGGGCAGGTAGTCAGAAACATCAAAAAATTACTGGTAATTAAAGAAACTGAATATGTCAAGTTAAGGAATTTAGCACTTTTCTATATAGGGGAAGATGCAAGAGTCTGGGCTAACTGAAATTATTCCTTTGATATTCACCACAGCTATCTGGAGTCAGTATCCTATATTTTCACACCCTGAGTTTCCTCAGGGCTCAGCATAGGGAGTGGCTGCAGTCTGCTGGCTACTCTGTGTGTGTGTGTTTGTCACTCAGTTGTGTCCACTCTTTGTGATCCAATGGACTATAACTTGCCAAGCTCCTCTGTCTATGAAATTCTCTAGGCAAGAATACTGGAGTGGGTATCCTAGCCCTTATCCAGGGGATCTTCTCAACCCAGGAATCAAACTGGGGTCTCCTGCATTGCAGGCAGATTCTTTATCAGTTGAGCTACCAGGTAAGCCCGTTAAATAAGACAGTAATGTGTATAGCTACACATTCTATTACCAAAGAAGAAAGGGAGAAAAGGTAGTGAAGGAGAGATAATAGTCTTCTATAATCAACACTGTTACTTGTAGAGAATAGAATCCACTCTGGGTAGTTTAAACAGAAGGGACATTATTAGACAACATTAGATGGCTGGTGAATCTCTAGGTGGTCCAGGGAATCATGTTTAGTTGCTGAAAGTTTAGGACTTTAGTGACCAGGGGAAACTGCCAGCTACATCACCTGGCTGCAGTCATAGAACTCTCGTGCTGCCGCTTCCTGATACTATGACATTAGAGATAGAAATGGCAGTCACTGCCAGAGCTGCCCCAGAAGAACCAAGTGCCTTCAGACTCTGCTTGCAAGAAGAGCGGATCTACCCATGGGCATATCTTCTGCCTCACATTTCTCATTTCCTCCTTTCCAGACTCATGTGGATGCACCTGTTTGAACTATATAGCTTCAGGGGAGTCTGAGAAATGTAGTCTTTAGCGTTCCAGCCTATGCAGTATAAGAAGGCACACTAGAAGGGGATTGGAAAGTAGTGAACCAATACACATTCCATCATTTTGTATACTAGTTATTCATACAACCTTTCCATACTTGAAAAAACACCAATAGCAATGAAATGTTCCCACCTAATATAACTCACTCGTCATTATAGGAAAAAAGTTTCTCACCTTGTCTGTGAAAGGGAATACTCAGTGTCTCATCAGGAACTTCATCAATCGCTGGGAAATGTTCATATCTTATCTGCACAGTCATAATATGATTTTCTGTAATCAAGAAAGAAAATGGGTATAGCTAATACAATCCTTATTTCTGAAACTGGTCACAAGGCAATAGTTAACATTTATAATTTCTTTCATCTATTCTCTATTCTGTGTTCCATATGTCATAATATCTTTTGTTTCTTACAGTCTTTTTTTTCCTAAGTCTATTACATTGGATATGAGGGATTACTATCTTCTGGATTCTTTTAGTTCAAAAATACCTGTCATAGATTTTTCTGTCTTATTTTAAACCATTCATTTTTTTTAAAAAAAAATAATATGCTTTGGTAAATCATATTGTTAAATTTTTAACTGGTCTGAGAGTCTGGGCCTTTTACTTTTGAATTTAACACAATTGCATTTATTGTATTTACTTTTAAATTAGGATTTGCTTCTGTCATTTTAAAAATTCATTTACATCATAGTTTATTATCGGATATTGAATATAGTTTTCTATGCTATACAATACAATTTTATTGTTTACTGTCATATTTTATGTTTTATTTATTTATGCTCTGAGCAGGAGCTTTAAGAGGCATCTTATGTTTCCACCAACTTTCTTGTTCTTCCACTCTGCTGCAAGACTTGTTGTTCAGTTACTCAGTCGTGTCCGACCCTGCAACCCCTTTGACTGCAGCACACCAGGCTTCCCTGTCCTTCAGCATCTCCTGGAGCTTGCTCAAACTCATGTCCACTGAGTCAGTGATGACATCCAATCATTTCATCCTCTGTCATCCCCTTTTCCTCCTGCCTTCACTCTTTCCCAACATCAGGGTCTTTTCCAATGAGTTGGCGTTTGAATGGTGGCCAAAGTGTTAAAGATTCAGCTTCAGCATCAGTCCTTCCAATAAATATTCAGGACTGATTTCCTTTAGGATGGACTGGTTGGATCTCCTTGCTGTCCAAGGGATTCTCAAGAGTCTTTTCCAACACCACAGTTCAAAAGCATCAATTCTTCAGTGCTCAGCTTTCCTTTTGGTCCAACTCTGACATCCATACATGACTATTGGAAAAACCATAGCTTTGACTATACAGACCTTTGTTGGCAAAGTAATGTCTTTGCTTTTTAATACACTATCTAGGTTTGTCATAGCTTTTCTTTCAAGGAGCAAGCATCTTTTAATTTCACCTTTTAAAGTCACCATCTGGAGTGATTTTGGAACCCAAGAAAATAAAGTCTGTTACTGCTTCCATTGTTTCCCTGTGTATTTGGCATGAAGGTACAGGACCGAATGCCACGATCTTTGTTTTTTGAATGTTGAGTTTTAAGCCAGCTTTTTCCCTCTCCTCTTTCACCTTCAAGAGGCTCTTCAGTTCCTCTTCACCTTCTGCCATAACGGTGGTGTCATCTGCATATCTGAAGTTGTTGATATTTTTCCTGGTGATCTTGATTCCAGCTTGTGATTCATCCAGCCTGGCATTTTGCATGAAGTACTCTGCATAAATGTTAAATAAGCAGAGTGATAATATTTAGCCTTGATGTACTCCTTGCCCAATTTGGAATCAGTCCATTGTTCCATATCTGGTTCTAACTATTGCCTCTTGACCTGCATACAGGTTTCTCAGGAGGCAGCTAAAGTGGTATTCCCATCTCTTTCAGAATTTTCCACAGTTTGTTGTGACCCACAAAGTCAAAGACTTTAGCATAGTCAATGAAGCAGAATTAGATGTTTTTCTGGAATTCCCTTGCTTTTTCTATGATCCATTGGATTTTGACAATTTGATCTCTGGTTTCTCTGCCTTTACTAAATCCAGCTTGTACATCTGGAAGTTCTCAGTTCACATACTGTTGAAGCCTAGCTTGAAGAATTTTGAGCATGACCTTGCTAGCATGTGAAATGAGTGAAATTGTGTGGTAATTTGAACATTCTTGGCATTGCTCTTCTTTGGGATTGGAATGAAAACTGACCTTTTCTAGTCCTATGGCCACTGCTGGGTTTTCCAAATTTGCTGGCATATTGAGAGCAGCACTTTCACAGCATCATCTTCTAGGATTTGAAATAGCTCAACTGGAATTCCATCATCTCCACTAGCTTTGTTTGTAGTGATGCTTCCTAAGGCCCACTTGATTTCACACTTGCAGGATGTCTGGCTCTAGGTGAGTGATCACACCATCGTGGTTATCTGGGTTGTTAAGATCTTTTTTGTTTAGTTCTTCTGTGTATTCTTGCCAGCTCTTCTTACTATCTTCTGCTTCTGTTAGGTCCATACCGTTTCTGTCCTTTATTGTGCCCCTCTTTGCATGAAATATTCCCTTAGTATCTCTAATTTGCTTGAAGAGAACTCTAGTCTCTTCCCATTCTATTGTTTTCCTCTATTTGCATTGTTCACTTAGGAAGGTTTTCTTATCTCTCCTTGCTATTCTTTGGAACTCTGATTCAGATGGACACATCTTTCCTTTTCTCCTTTGCCTTTTGCTTGTCTTCTTTTCTTAGCTATTTGTAAGAGCTCCTCAGACAACCATTTTGCCTTTTTGCATTTCTTTTTCTTGGAGATTTGATCACTGCCTCCTGTACAATGTTACCAACTTCTGTCCATAGTTCTTCAGGCCCTCTGTCTATCAGATCTAATCCCTTGAATCTGTTTGTCCCTTTCACTATATAAGGGATTTGATTTAGGTCATACATGAATGGCCTAGTGATTTTCCCTACTTTCTTCAATTTAAATCTGAATTTGGCAATAAGGAGTTCATGATCTGAGCCACAATCAGCTCCCTGTCTTGTTTTTGCTAACTGTATATAACTTCTTCATCTTCAACTGCGAAGAATGTGATCAATCTGATTTTGGTACTGACCATCAAGTGATGTCCATGTGTAGAGTCATTGTCTCTTTGTTGTTGGAAGAAGATGTTTGCTATGACCAGTGTGTTCTCTTGGCAAAACTCTGTTAGCCTTTGCCCTTCTTCGTTTTGTATTCCAAGGCCAAACTTGCCTGTTAGGCCAAGTATCTCTTGACTTCCCACTTTTGCAGTCCAATCCCCTGTGATAAAAAGGGCGTCTTTTTTTGGTGTTAGTTCTAGAAGGTCTTGTAGGTCTTCATAGAACCATCTAGCTTCAGCTTCTTCAGCATTACTTGTTGGGGCATAGACTTGGATTAATTAAATGGTTTGCCTTGGAAATGAACTGAGATCATTCTGTTGATTTTGAGATTGCACCCAAATACTGCATTTCAGACTCTTTTGTTGACTAGAAGGTCTAGTCCATTTCTTCTGAGAAATTCTTGCCCACAGTAGTAGATATAATGGTCATCTGAATTAAATTCTCCATTCTCATCCATTTTAGTTCATTGAGCCCTAAAATGTCAATATTCACTCTTGCCATCTCCTGTTTGACCACTTCCAATTTACCTTGATTCATGGACCTAACATTCCAGGTTCCTATGCCATATTGTCTCACAGCATCGGACTTTACTTTCACCACCAGACACATCCACAACTGAGCGTAGTTTCTGCTTTGGCTTAGCCTTTTCATTCCTTCTGGAGCTATTTCTCTGCTCTTCTCTAGTAGCATACTGGACACCTACTGACCTGGGGACCAGGGCTCTGGCAGCGGCGGTCCTGGGAGGTCCAGTGTGTGGCATAAGTCCTCTTGAAGGAGGTCACCATTAGCCCCACCATAGAGCCACCAAGCAGGTGACCCACAAACCAGAGAACAATTACACCAAAGAAATCCTTGCACTGTTGCAAAAGTCATAGGGCCCACAACAGATTTCCCAACCTGGGGCTCCAACAAAGAGACTGAGAAACCCCAGGGAATTTGACTTTGAAGGTCAATGGGATTTGATTACAGAACTCCCACAGGACTGGGGAAGCAGAGGCTCTTGGGGGGCACCAGCAAACGTTGTGTGCACTAGGACCCAGGAGAAAGGAACAGTGACCTCACAAAAGACGGAGACAGACTTGCCTGTGAGTGCTCAGGAGTCTCCTGTGGAGGCGTGGATCAACAGGGGCCTGCTCAGGGTTAGGGACACTGACTGCAGCAGTCCTGGGAGATGAGGCATGCTGGCATAAGTCCTTTTGGAGGAGGTCACCATTACTCCTACTATAGTTTGGCTGTAGGCCAAACTACAGAGAGGGAACACAGCCCTACCCATCAGTAGAAAACTGGATAAAGATTTACTGAGCATGGCCTTTCCCACCAGAGCAAGACCCAGTTTTTCCCATAGCCAGTCCCTCACATCAGGAAGCTTCCACAAGTCTCTTATCCTCATCCATCAGAGGGCAGACAGAATGAAAACCACAATCACAGAAAACCAAATTGATCACATGGATCACAGTCTTGTCTAACTCAATGAAATTATGAGCCATACTGTGTAGGGCCACCCAAGATGGACAGGTCATGGTAGTGAGTTCTGACAAAACATGGTCCAGTGAAGAAGGGAATGGCAAACCACTTCAGCATTCTTGCCTTGAGATTCCCATGAACAGTATGAAAAGGCTGCAAGACTAGTGTGACCCAAATAGGGGCTGTTCTTACAGCCCAGCCTATGCCTTAGAGTGAAACACATAGAACCACAGAAGCTGACTTGCAATCACCAACATATAATAAGCAATAAAATACTTGTTGGTTGTTGTAAACCATGTGTTGGCAAACTACAATCCATGGGCCGAATCCAGTCTATTGTCTTTGTAAGGCTTAGATTTTTTCCTTCATTTTTGAAAGGTTGAAAAGTAATCAAAACATGTATATGTGGTCAATTAATTTATGACAAAGGAGCCAAGAATATAAATGGGAGAAAGGACTATCTCTTTAATAAATGATGTTGGGAAAACTGGACAGCCACATGCAAAAAAAATGAAAATAGACCACTATCTTATACCATACAGAGAAATCAGCTCAAAATGGATTAAAGACTTGAATGTAAGACCTGACACCATAAAATTCCTAGAAGAAAACTCTTCGGCAGTAAGCTCCTTGACATAGGTCTTGGTGATGAGTTTTTGGATTTGACACCAAAAGCAAAGGCCACAAAAGCAAAAATCAACAAATGGGACCACATCAAACTAAAGATTTCTGCATAGCAGAGGAAACAATTAACAAAATGAAAAGGCAGCCTACCGAATGGGAGAAAATATTTGCATATCATTAAAGAGGTCATACAACTGAATAGCAAAAAAGATGAACACTCTGATTTTAAAATGGGCAGAGGATCTGAATATACATTTTTAAAAAGAAGACACACAAATGGCCAACTATATATGAAAAGGTGCTCAGCACCACTATCATCAGGGAAATGCAAATCAAAACTTACCTCTGTTAGAATGGCTGTTCTCAAAAAGACAAGAGATGAGTTTGGGTGAGGATGTAGAGAAAAGGGAGCCATTGTATGCTGTTAGTGGGAATGTAAATTGGTCTACCCATTATGGAAAACAATATAGCAGCTCCTCAAAAAATTAAAAATAGTACTACCATATGATCCAATATCTGAAGGAAACAGAAACTCTAGACAAAAGACGCATGCACCCTCACGTTCATTTACTGCATTATTTACAGTAGTCAAGGCATGGAAGCAAACTAAATGTTCATCTATGGATGGATGAATGAATACAAGAAAATGTAGGGACTTCTCTGGTGGTCCAGTGGTTGAGAGTCTTCCTGGCAATGCAGGGAACATGTGTTCAGTCCCTGGTCTGGGAAGATTCCATATGCCACAGAGCAACTAGGCCCATGCACCCCACCTACCAAGCCCACGTTCTAGAGCCAGTGCTCCTCACAAGAGAAACTACCGCAATGAGAAGCCCACGAACCACAACGAAGAGTAGCCCCTACTCGCTGCAGCTAGAGAAAGCCAAAATAAATAAATAAAATAAAAAGAAGTATTCAACGTTAAGGTTCCCCCAGGTGGCACAGTGGTAAAGAATCCGCCCGCCAATGCAGGAGAGGTAGGTTCGATCCCTGGGTCGGGAAAACCTCTGGAGTAGGAAATGGCAACCTGCTCCAGTATTCTTGCCTGGAAAACTCCATGGCGAGAGGAGCCTGGCAGGCTATAGTCCATGGGGTCACAAAGAGTTGAACACGACTGAGCAACTCCCCTTCCTTTTTCTTATTCTCCTTTTTATTTCTATTTAAAACACATTTATTACCTGAATTTCAAGTTCAGCAGGAATAAAGAAAACTATTTACATTTGTTACCTGTTAACATATTTACTGTTTTTTAAATTTATTTTTTAATTGGCGTATAATTGCTTTATAGTGTTGTGTTAGTTTCTGCTGCACAACAACGTGAATCATATATATGCAGGATATATATATATGCATATATCCCCTCCCTCTTGAGCCTCCCTTCCACTTCTTCATTGCAGTAGAGTTGACATACAATATTACAACTGTGCTTCATAATTGTCAGTTGGAAAGTGCAGCAACTTGCTTTTCTTGAAGGACTCTCTATTCTTCCCTGCCTTGGGCCATTGGAATCTAGAAAGTTACCCGAGATGGCAGGCCCCTGAGTCATCGTGGGAGTTTACCTTGCATCCTCTCGCCTGCCTATGTTTGACTAATGTATTTGGATAGTTGTTCTTTCTCTTTACCAGGTCCTGTTGCTACAGTGTCATCACTGATGTAGCAGACATCTTGTGCGACAACATTACTCAGTATAACTAACTAGTTGTAGGAAAACCTCAGTGGAGGGCTAGCCAGACCTCCAACCAGGAATGGTGATACCTGTGGTTGGGCTTCAGGATCCAGAGCTAAGAGAGGTCATTCCATCCAAGAGAGCTACAGAGAGTCAAAGATGATTTTCAAGCCAAATCCAACCCAAAGTTAAGCCAGGGAAACCAAGTTCAAATGGTGGAAATAGTATAAATAAGGGTTTGGAACAGACTAGGAGCAAGGTAAGGCATGAGCCTTCACATATGAATAGTATCTTGGTTGAATGTAGAACTTTTAGATCAGTCCTCTTAGCAAGGCTGATAATGTTACATTGTCTTCTAGATTCCAGTTTTGCTAATGAGTTGTCTGATGCCAGTTCAGTTCCTTTTTCTTGATAAGAAAGCTATTCTCTCTATCTAGAAGCTTGTAAAATTTTCTTTGATCTTTGGAGTTAAAAAAATCTCACCAGGATTGGGTTAGATGTGGCGCCTTTTTCATTTGCCTCTTTCCACTCTCTCCCTCAATCATTTGACTTCAACAACTTCAGTCTGACAAGCCAGTTTCTACCTCAGCAGCACTCCTCCACCCAATAAGTCTCTATCCTAGTTCTCTAACCTCATCACCATCTGAAAATTATGTTACATGTGTTTTGTTATTGTCTATCCTCCCAAATTAAAATGTATGGTTCATGCCTTGTCTATCTTGATGACTACTGTAGTCTTAGCCTATAGGACAAGTCTTAGAAAGTGTTTGTTGAAAAAATGAGTGATAGTGCAATAGAGTGTGTGTTTTTCTACCGGGGCTTAGAGCAAACATTTGGCAAGCTGGGATCTCTGTCTTGAGTTATGTGGACGTGTCCTATTTGCTTGCTGGAGCCCAGCATGGCAGCTTCCCCCATGCTGCCCGCATCTGAGCAATACAATAGGCAGCAAGTAGACCTCAGGATCATTGCCCCAGCTGCCTCCTGGGGGGAAATTCTGTCTTCCAACCTTGCATCCTTTGACCTCTCCTGAGCTCTGCTTCATTTTGCAAATTCTTCACAGGAACTCAGGTTCTTGGATGTACCTGAGATCTCCTCCAGACTCCAACAGTTGGTCAGTTACTAAGTCGTTCAGCTGTCCCAGCAGAGAGTTGAAGGTGGAGGAGAATGTATGCATTCTGATTTGTTTTCTGAAGTGGAAGAGAATGAGTTCGAGGCAGCAGTACTCAGAGCCTGTTTTGTCTATGCCGTAGATGGTAATGGTACTGAGGCTCCATTGATAGTTACAGCAGCTTTGAATCGTAGATGCTTTGTTACACTCTCAAATTAAGGGAGGGTAGTTTCAACAAAAACCTGGCTTAGATAAGGAACTAACATGAATGTGAACATCAGCTGTTATGTGTGTCTTGGTGCAAAATAGGTTGAAAATCTCTGTCCTAGAGCCCCAAATCCAAACTCCTTACAGTGAGTCACAGGATCTTTGACATTCCTTACTGTCCCCTCCAGCCTCCTCTCCCCGGCTGTGGAGCAACCTCACTTACACCCCCTGAAATGTAATGTGCTTCCTCTATCCTCTGAACATACTTTCTTTCCTCCATCTGAATTTTACTAGTCACCACCTCCATTTGCCTGGAACAGTCCTATTTTCCTTTAAGACTCAGTTGAGACATCACCCGTCCTGTGCAGCTCTCTGATACCTCTAGAGGTAAGTACTCCTTCTTCCCTGCATCTCTGTGACTCTAGACAAACACCTCCATTACTATCCTTATGAAAAGTTTTCATAACTTTTCCTTGATCTGTTTCTTTCAACTACTGAGGGCAGGCATTTCATAGATTACTACATAATCTCCATGTACATGCCCTGTATCATATACACTGCTGATGTCAATCAATGCCTGCTCAGGAGACAGAAAACACAACACAAATTTAGTATAAAGAATTGTCAACTGGGAATTCCCTGGTGGTCCAGTGGTTAGGACTTAGTGCTTCCACTGCAGGGACACAAGTTCAGTCCATGGTTGGAGAACTAAGATCCTGCAAGCCACATGGCCAAAAATAAGAATTATTAATTACTAAATGATACAGATAGGTAGGTAGATACATAATATAAATAGCTAAACAGATAGCTATATTATAAGGATTATGCGATTATGGAGGCAGGCAAGTCCATATCTGCAGCATGGGCCAAAAGGCTCGAGACCCAGGAGAGTCAGTGTTTCAGTTCCAATCCAAAAGCAGTCTGTTGGTGAGTTCCCTGTTACTCATGGAAGCCAGTCTTTTTGTTCTATTCAGGCCTTCAGCTGATTGGATGAGGCCCACCCACATTATGGAGGGCAATCTGTTTTACCCAAGGTTCACCGATTTAAATGTTCAGTTTAGCCACTAAGTTGTGTCCGATTCTTTTCAACCCCATGGACTGCAGCACACACTAGGCTTCCCTGTCCTTCACCATCTCCCAGAGTTTGCTCAAATTCATGTCCATGGAGTCAGTGATGCCATCCAACCATCTCATTCTCTGTTGCCCCCTTCTCCTTCTGCCTTCAATTTTTCCCAGTATCAGGGTCTTTTCCAATGAGTAGGCTCTTTGCATCAGGTAGCCAAAGGATTAGAGCTTCAGCTTCAGCATCAGTCCTTCCAGTAAATATACAGGGTTGATTTCCTTTAGGATTGACTGGTTGGATCTCCTAGGAGTCCAAGGGACTCTCAAGAATCTTCTGCAGCACTGTAATTCAAAAGCGTAAATTCTTCGGCACTTAGTCTTCTTATGGTCCAACTCTCATATCCATACATTACTACTGGAAAAACCAGAGCTTTGAAATGTTAATCTCTTCCAAAAACACCCTCTAAGTTGACACATAAAATTGATCATCAGGTGGTCTTCTACTAAAAGGGTAAAAGAAAACCTCAAAGAAAACAGGAATAGCAAGTGTCACAAATGGCAAATTAGAAGCTAACATCTCTAGGTTTGAAGGGGAGTACTTGAGGAAGGAACAAATTTGTAAGGCTCCCCAGTCTTCCTCATCCCGTGACAAGAGTGAGATTCAGATGACTCTGTATCTTCAGTCCACTGGATGGTGAAGTTCACTGAGGTGTTACAAGCCTGGACTGGAGGAGGATCAGGGGTCAGTTACGAGGATGCCAGTAAGTGACTGGAATGTGAACACTGCTACTCTGGCAGCTGCCACGTAAAGCCAAGAAGAAAGGTCCACTGGGGCCAGAACAAAAAGCCCCTGCCTCTCTTTGTGTAATGTCCCTCCAGTGTCATCTATTAACTAGGCTTAGCATTGCCTTAGATGACAAAGACTTGTCTATAGGGTCCAGCTCATTTCACAAAGCAGGGCAAAGAAGGACAGATTCGGAGCTAAGTGACAATAAATTGATAACTTGCTACAGTTGAGGAATAAATAAATGTCTTCATCACCCAAAACTGTGACTAATTAGGAGGGTCATGTGTTGTCTTAGATAATCAAATGAGAGCAGTTTTTAAATTTAATGGAGTGGGGTTCTTCAATGGAAGAAAAGGGAGATATAGGCTATAAGACAGGATCATGGTGACCAAGGAGATAAGAGACAAAGTACTAAAAGGAAAACCATATGGGTCAGACACCTGTGAAGGTGTACCAGCTCTTTCACTTCAGTTCAGTTGCTCAGTCATGTCCGACTCTTTGTGGACCCCATGGAATGAAGCACACCAGGCCTCTCTGTCCATCACCAGCTCCAGGAGTTTACGCAAACTCAAGTCCATCAAGTCCATCGAGTCAGTGATGCCATCCAACCATTTCATCCTCTGTCGTCCCCATCTCCTCCTGCCTTCAATCTTTCCCAGCATCAGGGTCTTTTCCAATAAGTCTGTTCTTTGCATCAGGTGGCCAAAGTATTGGAGTTTCAGCCTCAGCATCAGTCCCTCCGATGAACATTCAGGACTTATTTCCTTTAGGATGGATTGGTTGGAACTCCTTGCAGTCCAAGGGAATCCCAAGAGTCTTCTCCGACACCACAGTCCAAAAGCATCAATTCTTCGGCACTCAGCTTTCTTTATAGTCCAACTCTCACATCCATACATGACTACTAGAAAAACCATAGCTTTGACTAGACAGACCTTTGTTGGCAGAGTAATGTCTCTGCTTTTTAACATGCTGTCTAGGTTGGTCATAACTTTAACAAAAGTAATTTGTTGCCAACTCTTTAACAAAAGTAATTATCTTATCCTCTTCCCAGAATTAAGGCTTCCCTTATGGCTCAGATGGTAAAGAATCTACCTGCAATGCAGGAGACCTAGGTTCGATCCCTGGGTCGGGAAGATCCTCTGGAGAAGGGAATGGCAACCCACTCCAGTATTCTTGCCTGGAGAATCCCATGGACAGAGAAGCCTCACTCTATGTGCTTGGAGCTTTCATGGTGGCTCAGTGGTAAAGAATCTGCCTGCCAGAGCAGAAGGCACGGGTTTAATCCCTGGGTCAGGAAGATGCCCTGGAGAAGGAAATGGCAACCCACTCCAGTATTCTTGCCTGGGAAATCCCATGGACAGAAGAAGCCTGGAATGCTACATACAGTCCACATCATTGCAAAGAGTTGGACACGACTTAGCAGCTAAACAACAGCAGCAATTCTGTATGCTTCTTATTCCAGTGACTTTAAATTCAGTCCCATGCCACAGCTCAAACACATTATCACAACAGACTGTTTTCCAATTTTTGAATTAATTTTCACGAAACCATTTACAAAGGGAATAAAAATTAAATCTCACTTAATTTCATGTAACATATTGCTTTAGACCCAGTGGTTAGGACTCTACGCTTTCATTGCCTAAGACCTGGGGTTTAATCCCTGGTCAGGGAACAAAGATCCCACAAGCCACGCAGTGCAGCCATTAATAAAATAATAATAATGTGTTGCTTTATCCAAAATAATATCTCAAAGTTTTTCGTTAATGTAATATTAAGCTAGCACTTCCATAATTTATTCTATCTATCCCCCTATACTATTAGCTACAAAACATTACCCAAAGAAAGGAAAGCCCTGGTTTATGGAGATTTGCTCAGTGAACTTTTCTCACAGTGTTGTTGAAGACTCCCCCAGAAGCATTGCTTTGTAGTAAGCACATTCCTCTAGGATGCAGGAGCGGGGCTGGCCAAGCTCTGAAGGCAGAGGCAATATTGTCTTGGCGTTCCCCCAGCTGTCCAGGAGGGCCTACCGTGGGGACTACTCTTGGCCCCCCCAAGTTGCTCACAGACACAACCCATTCTTAAGCCTGAGAACTAGCCCTGGGGCTCATTGGGTGGTGCTGAGACAAAAATGTTCTGCAAGATCCACTCAGCACCCATGATTCCAGACTGACTGATTCCAGAAATTTGAGGGACTTGATGCTTTTTGGGGGTACACTTTGTCTTGTGAGATACAGAAAGTAACAGATACATTCTTTTCCCTTCCTCCCCACCATGGACAGTTAGGGGATGTGCTACTTTCATACAGCCTTGCTGATGCCATCCCCAGAGACCAATCACCTGTTCTTGGTATGAAGCTGTGGCCAGCACAGTAATGCATGGATGTGAAGTGAAGTGAAAGTCACTCAGTTGTGTCCGACTCTTTGTGACCCTGTGGACTATACCCCATAGTTCATGGAATGCTCCAGGCCGGAATACTGGAGTGGGTAGCCTTTCCCTTCTCCAGGGGATCTTTCCAACCCACTGGTCAAATCCAGGTCTTCCACAATGCAGATGGATTCTTTACTATCTGAGCCACAAAGGAAGCCCAAGAATACTGGAGTGGGTAGCCTATCCCTTCTCCAACGGATCTTCCCAGCCCAGGAATCGAACCAGTGTCTCTTGCATTGCAGGCGGATTATTTACCAACTGAGCTATGAGGGAAGCCCCTATTTTACTGAATTCCTTCCCTGCTTTACTCTCCTTTCTCCCTCATCCCTGCTTCCCTGGGACTGCACCATCCCCCAAAGAGTTAACCCATAAGCTTTTGTCTCAGGCTCTGCTTTCTAGAGAACTAAGCTAAGATACCAATGCTCTCATTCTACTTTCTACCCCCAAAGGTTACTATTGTTAACAGTCTAAGGCAGATCCTCTATTAATTGACTCACATAAGTGAGATTGGTATTGTTTGCTGCTGCTGCTAAGTCGCTTCAGTAGTGTCTGCCTCTGTGGGACCCCATAGGGCAGCCTACCAGGCTCCCCCGTCCGTGGGATTCTCCAGGCAAGAACACTGGAGTGGGTTGCCATTTCCTTCTCCAATGCATGAAAGTGAACAGTGAAAGTGAAGTCACTCAGTTGTGTCCGACTCTTAGCAACCCCATGGACTGCAGCCTACCAGGCTCCTCCGTCCATGGGATTTTCCAGGCAAGAGTACTAGAGTGGGTTGCCATTGCCTTCTCCTGATGTTGTTTAGTTGGGTTTTATTCGTTTAAACATTTTTTAATTTTTACTTATTTATTTACTTTTGGCTGTGCTGGATCTTTGTTGCTGCATGGGGGCTACTCTCTAGAGGCAGTGCATGGGCTTCTCATTGTGGTGGCTTCTCTTGCTGTGGAGCACAGGCTCTGGGGCATGCCAGCTTCAGTAGCTGTGGCTCTGGATCACAGGCTTAGTAGTTGTGGCACACAGGTTTATTTGCCCTGCTGCATGTGGAATCTTCCTGGGCCAGATACTGAACCAATCCCCTGCACTGGCAGGCAGATTCTTAACCACTGAACCACCAGGGAATACCTATTTAGTTGTTTTATGTCCATGGTATCATACTACACTTTACCCCTGAGGATGTTATTTTTTAAAGATTTTTCTTTTTTATGTGGACCATTTATTAAATATTTATCGAATTTGTTACAATATTGTTTTTGTTTTATACTTTGGTTTTTTTTTGGCCAAGAGGTATATGGGATCTTAGCTTCCCAACATAAAATGAAGTGAAAATCATTCAGTTGTATCCGACTCTTTGCGACCCCATGGACTATACAGTCCATGGAATTCTCCAGGCCAGAATACTGGAGTCGGGTAGCCTTTCCCTTCCCCAGGGGATCTTCCTAACCCGGGGATTGAACCACTTTGCAGGTGGATTGTTTACCAGCTGAGCCACAAGGGAAGCCCTTCCTACTAATGATGGAACCCAAATCCCCTGTGTTGGAAGTAGGAGTCTTAACCACTGAACCAGCAGGAAGTCCCCCCATGGCTTATTTGTAACAATGTGTTTTGGATATCTCACCATGTCTATAAACACAAAATTGATCTCATTCTTTTTTTCCCCCAATATTTTATTATGAAAAATTTCAATCATACAGCAAAGTTGAAAGAATTTTACAGTGAATACCCATATACACACCACATAGACCCTTCCATTAATATTTTACTAGATTTGCTTTATTTTATATCTATCCATCCCACCATTCACTCATTCATTTTGCTTTTTGATGAGTTCCTAAGTAAACTGCAGACATCAGTACACTCCCCCTGAAAAAATCAGTATAAATATCATTAATTAGAGTGTAGTATGGCAAGCCACTCCAGTACTCTTGCCTAGAAAATCCCATGGATGGAGGAGCCTGGTAGGCTGCAGTCCGTGGGGTCGCTAAGGGTCGGACTCGACTGAGCGACTTCACTTTCACTTTTCACACATTGGAGAAGGAAATGGCAACCCACTCCAGTGTTCTTGCCTGGAGAATCCCAGGGACGGGGGAGCCTGGTGGGCTTCCGTCTGTGGGGTCACACAGAGTCGGACACGACTGAAGTGACTTAGCAGCAGCAGTGTTTATACTTCATTTTTTGTTCCAGGTAAAACGTGCATACAATGGAATACACAAATCTTAAGCCTGCTTTGGCTGATTTTTAAAAATTCATACACTTGTGTAATCAAAACCCATATAAAGACATAAAACATTATCATCACTGTAGTAGATTCCCTCATGTATTTCTCCAGGTCAGTTCCTGCCCTTAACGGCCCATTGCAATCATTATCCTAATTTTATTCCATCAAAGTTTATTCTTACCTGCTCTAGATTCTCATATAAATGGAAGTATAAAATATGTGTTTTTTGTGTAATAGTCATTTCACTAGGTGTCATGAGAACGCACTGGTCATAGCAAACACCCTCTTCCAACAACACAAGAGAAGACTCTACACATGGACATCACCAGATGGTCAACACCGAAATCAGATTGATTATATTCTTTGCAGCCAAAGATGGAGAAACTCTATACAGTTAGCAAAAACAAGACCAGGAGCTGACTGTGGCTCAGATCATGAACTCCTTATTGCCAAATTCAGACTTAAATTAAAGAAAGTAGGGAAAACCACTAGACCATTCAGATATGACCTCAATCAAATCCCTTATGATTATACAGTGGAAGTGAGAAGTAGATTTAAGGGACTAGATCTGATAGATAGAGTGCCTGATGAACTCTGGACAGAGGTTCGTGACATTGTACAGGAGACAGGGACCAAGACCATCCCCATGGAAAAGAAATGCAAAAAAGCAAAATGGCTGTCTGAGGAGGCCTTACAAATAGCTGTGAAAAGAAGAGAAGCGAAAAGCAAAGGAGAAAAGGAAAGATATAAGCATCTGAATGCAGAGTTCCAAAGAATAGCAAGGAGAGATAAGAAAGCCTTCCTCAGCGAACAATGCAAAGAAATAGAGGAAAACAACAGAAGAGGAAAAACAAGAGATCTTTTCAAGAAAATTAAGAGATATCAAGGGAACATTTCATGCAAAGATGGGCTTGATAAAGGACAGAAATGGTATGGACCTAACAGAAGCAGAAGATATTAAGAAGAGGTGGCAAGAATACACAGAAGAACTGTACAAAAAAGATCTTCACGATGATGATAATCACGATGGCGTGATCACTCACCTGGAACCAGACATCTTGGAATGTGAAGTCAAGTGGGCCTTAGAGAGCATCACGACGAACAAAGCTAGTGGAGGTGATGGAATTCCAATTGAGCTATTTCAAATCCTGAAAGATGATGCTGTGAAAGTGCTGCACTCAATATGCCAGCAAATTTGGAAAACTCAGCAATGGCCACAGGACTGGAAAAGGTCAGTCTTCATTCCAATCCCAAAGAAAGCGAATGCCAAAGAATGCTCAAACTACCGCACAATTGCACCCATCTCACACGCTAGTAAAGTCATGCTCAAAATTCTCCAAGCTAGGCTTCAGCAATATGTGAATCGTGAACTTCCAGATGTTCAAGCAGGTTTTAGAAAAGGCAGAGGAACCAGAGATCAAATTGCCAACATCTGCTGGATCATGGAGAAAGCAAGAGAGTTCCAGAAAAACATCTATTTCTGCTTCATTGACTATGCCAAGGCCTTTGACTGTGTGGATCACAATAAACTGTGGAACATTCTGAAAGAGATGGGAATACCAGACCACCTGACCTGCCTCTTGAGAAACCTGTATGCAGGTCAGGAAGCAACAGTTAGAACTGGTCATGGAACAACAGACTGGTTCCAAATAGGAAAAGGAGTACGTCAAGGCTGTATATTGTCACCCTGCTTATTTAACTTAGATGCAGAGTACATCATGAGGAACGCTGGGCTGGAAGAAGCCCAAGCTGGAATCAAGATTGCCGGGAGAAATATCAATAACCCCAGATATGCAGATGACACCATCCTTATGGCAGAAAGTGCAGAGGAACTCAAAGGCCTCTTGATGAAAGTGAAAGAGGAGAGTGAAAATGTTGGCTTGAAGCTCAACATTCAGAAAACGAAGATCATGGCATCTGGTCCCATCACTTCTTGGGAAATAGATGGGGAAACAGTGGAAACAGTGTCAGACTTTATTTTTTTGGGCTCCAAAATCACTGCAGATGCTGATTGCAGCCATGAAATTAAAAGACGCTTACTCCTTGGAAGGAAAGTTGTGACCAGCCTAGATAGCATATTAAAAAGCAGAGACATTACTTTGCCAACCAAGGTCCATCTAGTCAAGGCTGTGGTTTTTCCTGTGGTCATGTATGGATGTGAGAGTTGGACTGTGAAGAAAGCTGATCACCGAAGAATTGATGCTTTTGAACTGTGGTGCTGGAGAAGACTCTTGAGAGTCCCTTGGACTGCAAGGAGATCCAACCAGTCCATTCTAAAGGAGATCAATCCTGGGTGTTCATTGGAGGGACTGATGCTAAAGCTGAAACTCCAATACTTTGGCCACCTCATGCGACGAGTTGACTCACTGGAACAGACTCTGATGCTGGGAGCGATTGGGGGTAGGAGGAGACGGGGACGACAGAGAATGAGGTGGCTGGATGGCATCACCGACTCGATGGACATGAGTTTGAGTGAACTCCGGGAGTTGGTGATGGACAGGGGGGCCTGGCGTGCTGTGGTTCATGGGGTCGCTAAGAGTCGGACACGACTGAGCGACTGAACTGAACTGAACTGAATGATTTGGGGATTCACCCTTACTTATTATAATCACTGAGTACTACTCCATTGTATGAATAAATGTATTTATGCATCTCTTCTGTTGATGGACCCCTGGTCTGTTTCCAGGTTTTTGGCCATGATGAATAGAGCTGCTATACACATTCCTGTAGAAGTCTTTTTATGCACATAAATTTTTATTTCTCTTGAGTAAAAATCAAAGAGTGGGATTGCAGGTTTATAGGATAGAAATTTGTTAAGTTCTATTAAAAAAAAACAAACCTGCCATACTTTTTTTCCAAAGTGACTATACCACTTTACACTTACAAAAACAAAGTATGTGAGAACTGGTTACTGCACATCCAAGCCAACATTTCGTGTTGTCAGTCTTATTCATGTTAGACATTCTGGTGGGTGTGTAGTGATATAGCATTGTGGTGATCTCATTCTGCTTAAGGGCTACATAGTATTTCATGGTATAACATAAGTTTCTTGACTATTACTTACCAACAGACATTAGAGTTGTTTTCTTTGTTGGGCTAAACTACATTTCCAAGAATTTCTTTTCCTGTGTGCTTCCTTCAGAGTGGACTGCAAGTGAGATTTGAGGGACAGAAGGAAAGCAGCAGGCATTTTGTAGTTCATACACATTGCTGATGATTTGCTAATTAATCTCTTTGGAAGTGAAGTAGCAGCTGAAACTTCAACTTCTATACCTTCACCTGGATCCTCTTTCAACTTCTCCAACTCAGGGGCCAGTTGCACGTATTTTGGTCTGTGACAAAGGCTCTGGCTCCCGCAGGATGCCCGCATCAGCAAGGCTGGAAGCAGTGAAAACTGACATGGGTTCCATTTCATCCTTGTGGAATGCTAGCTCTTACTTGTAGGCCGAGTCTGCTCCTGATCTCAACTTACCTCCATCTTCCCTTTCACATTGCCTGCCTACATTTCTGTAAAACAGATTCCCTAGAAGTAGAATTGCTAAATCAAACTTAAGCCTATTTAAAGTTTTGACACAGTGACAAATTGCCCTTCAAAAGATTCTACCAATTGTATTCTTACAAATGGTATATCCAGGTGCTCATTTTCCTGAAAACCAAACTGGATTATTATGAATCATTTCGATCATTGTCAGTTTGATTGATTAAAAATAATGGCTGTCTATTGTTTAAAGCTGCAGCTCTGCTGATCAATGAGGCTGAACTTCTTTTCGTGTGATATTGGGTATTATCTTTCTTCTGTAAATTCCTGTCTTTTTTTCTGTTGAGATATATGGGCTTTCTTTCGTGGAGTTCTTTATGTATTATTGATATTAATTCTTTCTCTGTTATATGTTTGGCAAATACATGATTCTAATCTTCCTTTTAACATTCCTTTTAACATTGCTTGTAATGTCATTCACTTATCCTTGGAAGGAAAGTTATGACCAACCTTGATAGATTAAAAAGCAGAGACATTACTTTGCCAACAAAGGTCCATCTAGTCAAGGCTATGGTTTTTCCTGTGGTCATGTATGGATGTGAGAGTTGGACTGTGAAGAAAGCTGATCGCCGAAGAATTGATGCTTTTGAACTGTGGTGTTGGAGAAGGCTCTTGAGAGTCCCTTGGACTGCAAGGAGATCCAACCAGTCCACTCTAAAGGAGATCAATCCTGGGTGTTCATTGGAAGGACTGATGCTAAAGCTGAAACTGCAATACTTTGGCCACCTCATGCGACGAGTTGACTCACTGGAACAGACTCTGATGCTGGAAAAGGTTGGGGGCGGGAGGAGAAGGGGACGACAGAGAATGAGATGGCTGGATGGCATCACCGACTCTGTGGACATGAGTTTGAGTGAACTCTGGGAGTTGGTGATGGACAGGGAGGCCTGGTGTGCTGTGATTCATGGGGTCGTGGAGAGTCGGACACGACTGAGCGACTGAACTGAACTGAAAAACTGCTTGTCTTTTACTTTTATCATCTCTGAGTTTTGTGTTCTTCCTTAGGTAAGATTTTCTCACATAAAGATTATAAAACATCATCCTTTGCATGCTGCGTGCTAAGTCGCTTCAGTCATGACTTACTCTTTGCCACTCCATGGGGTGTAGCTCGCAAGGCTCCTCTGTCCCTGGGATTCTCCAGGCAAGAATATTGGAGTGGTTACCATGCCGTCCTCCAGGGGACCTTCCCAACCCAGAGACTGAACCCAATGAAAAGTTGTTGCTACCAGCCCTGAATGACACCAGGATTCTTGGCCTTAGGAGGAGAGGAATTCAATCTGGGGCCAGGGGTGAGGCTTGATGGTGCAGAGTTTTTTGTAATCAAGTTTTATTAAAGTATAGAAAAGATAGAAAGCTTCTGACATAGACATCAGAAGGGGGCAGAAAGAGTGCCCCCTTGCTAGTTTTTAGCAAGCTATATACCTATTAGTTCAGTTCAGTTGCTCAGTCATGTCCAACTCTTTGCGACCCCGTGAACTGCAGCACGCCAGGCCTCCCTCTCCATCACCAACTCCCGGAGTCCACCCAAATCCATGTCCATTGAGTCGGTGATGCCATCCAAGCATCTCATCTTCTGTCATCCCCTTCTTCTCCTGCCCTCAATCTTTCCCAGCATCAGGGTCTTTTCATATTAATAAGCTGCTAATTAGAGAAAGGAAATGTCTCAAAACTCAGAGAGTGGCACCAGGCCCCTTACCCACAACATGCATTTTGAGATAGCATTGGCACAAGGTGAGTCATCCTGGGTCATAAAACAATTGGCATGAATCTTGAAGGAAGGCAAATTTCCAAGTAAATACATAGTTCCATTAACATAGATTAAGAGAACATTTCCATGAGTAAAACATACTGGTTTGTTGAGCCGTTTTCGGTTCTGAGTCTTAGGCAGAGCCAACTTGAAGAAAGGCATATTTTAAGGTAAATACATGGTTCATTAATATAGCTTAAGAAAAACATTTCCGTAAGAAAAACACATTGGTTAGCTCAAGGTTTGAGAAAAGTTAAGTTCAGGTGGAACCAGGTGTCGTCATGGCAACACAGAGTTTTAAAAGAAACCTTTTAAATTTGTATAGAGAAGGGGGAAAAACAGTCTGACACTTGTGGTTTGATTCCTTTGCTTGGGGACCCCTAACCTTCCTGCCTGTTACCCTCTCACCAAGTCTCTTATGTCTTCTGCATTTGCAGGCAGGTTCTTTACCACTAGTACCACCTGGGAAGCCCCTTAATACTTCTATAACTTTGTCTTTCTATGTTTAGAAATCCATATAAATTTTGTTTTGATGTATAGGATCTACTTCTTTTTTCCAATACACCTATCCAGTTGTCCCAGTGGTATTTATATAAATATTGTCCTTTCCTTATGGGGCTTCCCTGGTGGCTCAGATGGTAAAGCGTCTGTCTGCAATGCAGGAAACCCAGGTTCAATCCTTGGGTCAGGAAGATCCCCTGGAGAAGGAAATGGTGGCCCACTCCAGTAACCTTGCCTGGAAAATCCCATGGACGGGGGAGCCTGGTAGGCACAGTCCAAGGGGTCGCAAAGAGTCGGACACGACAGAGCGACCTCACTTTCACTTTTCCTTATGAGTTTAAAAAGTCGCTTTTATCAGATATTAAATTTACATATATTCAAGAGTCTTTTTCTGTATGGGATACTCTGTCCCATTCATCTATTCATTGATGTACCATTGTACAGTTTCGATTATTGTAGCTTTGTGTTATATTTTGCAACATTAATTTTAAGTGAAATAACCTTTTTATTAAGGCTTAATATGGTACATTTCTTTTTCTGGCCACTTTAGTGATCGTTTTTACACTAAAAATAGCATTAACCTATATATGCTGCTGCTGCTAAGTCACTTCAGTCGTGTCCGACTCTGTGCGACCCCACAGACAGCATCGCACCAGGCTCCCCCATCACTGGGATTCTCCAGGCAAGAACACTGGAGTCGGTGCCATTTCCTCCAATGCATGAAAGTGAAAAGTGAAAGTGAAATAGCTCAGTCGAGTCCGACTCTTAGTGACCCCACGGACTGGAGCCTACCAGGCTCCTCCATCCATGGGATTTTCCAGGCAAGAGTACTGGAGTGGGATGCCATTGCCTTCTCCTAACCTATATATATTTATATATAAAATAAATAATCAACAAAGACCTGCTATATAGCACAGGGAACTCTACTCAATACTCTGTAATAAGTTATATGGGAAAAGAATCTGAAAAAGAATAGATATTAGGTTGATGTAAAAGTAATTGCAGTTTTGCACTGTTGAAATTTGCTGTTTGATTTTGGAATACATTCTTAAGTAAATGTGGATATGTTATACATCATTTAAATGCACATTTCTCACTTTATGTTTCTTCTAGTGACTTATTACCTGCCACTTATTTTATAATTATTTTAGACCATGGAAATGATGTTAGACAAAAAGCAAATTCAAGCAATTTTCTTATTCGAGATCAAAATGGTTCATAAAGCATCAGCGACAACTCACAACATCAACAGCGCATTTGGCCCAGGAACTGTAAATGATTTACAGTGCAATGGTGGTTCAAGAAGTTTTGCAAAGTAGATGAGAGCCTTGAAGATGAGGAGTGCAGCGGCTGGCCATTGGAAATTGAGAGAATCATTGAAGCTGTTCCTCTTACAACTACATGAGAAGTTGCCAGAGAACTCAACACTGACCATTTTATCATTTGGTGTGTGTGCGTATGGCTTCAGTCATGTCCGACTCTTTGTGATCCTACTGACTGTAGCCCACCAGGCTTCTCTGTCCATGGGGATTCTCCAGGCAAGAATACTGAAGTGGGTTGTAGCGACTAAAAAAGATGTGGTTGCGAGTTAAGTTTTATTTGGGGCAAAATGAGGACTGCAGCGTGGGAGGCAGCATCTCAGATAGCTCTGAGAGACTGCTCCAAAGCCACAGTGGGGGAAAGTCAATAGATAAGGTTTTGGTGAAGGGGGAGTTCAATGCCATGAAGCACTCGTACAAAAAGTTTTTTGTTAGTCATGAGGTTAGTCTGATGTCACCATGAAGGGATTTATAGCTTCTCTAGATATGAGGGATTTGATTTAGGTCATATCTGAATGGTCTAGTGGTTTGCCCTACTTTCTTCAATTTAAGTCTGAATTTGGCAATAAGGAGTTCATGCTCTGAGCCACAGTCAGCTCCTGGTCTTGTTTTTGCTAACTGTATAGAGCTTCTCCATCTTTGGCTGCAAAGAATATAATCAATCTGATTTCGGTGTTGACCATATGGTGATGTCCATGTGTAGAGTCTTCTCTTGTGTTGTTGGAAGAGGGTGTTTGCTATGACCAGTGCATTCTCTTGGCAGAACTCTATTAGCCTTTGCCCTGCTTCATTCCGTACTCCAAGGCCAAATTTGCCTGTTACTCCAGGTGTTTCTTGACTTCCTACTTTTGCATTCCAGTCCCCTATAATGAAAAGGACATCTTTTTTGGGTGTTAGTTCTAAAAGGTCTTGTAGGTCTTCATAGAACTGTTCAACTTCGACTTCTTCAGCATTACTGGTTGGGGCATAAACTTGGATTACTGTAATGTTTAATGGTTTGCCTTGGAAACGAACAGAAATCATTCTGTCGTTTTTGAGATTGCATCCAAGTACTGCAGTTCGGACTCTTTTGTTGACCATGATGGCTACACCATTTCTTCTAAGGGATTCCTGCCTACAGTAGTAGATATAATGGTCATCTGAGTTAAATTCACCCATTCCAGTCCATTTTAGTTCACTGATTCCTAGAATGTCGACGTTCACTCTTATCATCTCCTGTTTGACCACTTCCAATTTGCCTTGATTCATGGACCTAACATTCCAGGTTCCTATGCAATATTGCTCTTTACAGCATTGGACCTTGCTTCTATCACCAGTCACATCCACAACTGGGTATTTGTTTGCCTTTGGCTCCATCCCTTCCTTCTTTCTGGAGTTATTTCTCCACTGATCTCCAGTAGCATACTGGGCACCTACCGACCTGGGGAATTCCTCATTCAGTATCCTATCATTTTGCCTTTTGATACTGTTCATGGGGTTCTCAAGGCAAGTATACTGAAGTGGTTTGCTATTCCCTTCTCCAGTGGACCACATTCTGTCAGACCTCTCCACCATGACCCGTCCGTCTTGGGTGGCCCCACACAGCATGGCTTAGTTTCATTGAGTTAGACAGGGCTGTGGTCCATATGATCAGATCAACTAGTTTTTTGTGATTATGATTTCAGTGTGTCTGCCCTCTAATGCCCCCTCCCAATACCTACCGTCTTATTTGGGTTTCACTTACCTTGGTCGTGGAATATCTCTTCACAGCTGCTCCAGCAAAGTACAGCTGCCATACCTTACCTTGGACAAGGGGTATCTCCTCAAGGCCTCCCCTCCTGACCTTGAACTGTGGTGCTGGAGAAGACTCTTGAGAGTCCCTTGGACTGCACGGAGATCCAACCAGTCCGTTCTAAAGGAGATCAATCCTGGGTGTTCATTGGAAGGACTGATGCTAAAGCTGAAACTCCAATACTTTGGCTACCTCATGTGATGAGTTGACTCACTGGAAAAGACTCTGATGCTGGGAGGGATTGAGGGCGGGAGGAGACAGGGACGACAGAGAATGAAATGGCTGGATGGCATCACCGACTCGATGGACATGAGTTTGAGTGTACTCCGGGAGTTGGTGATGGACAGGGAGGCCTGGCGTGCTGTGATTCATGGGGTCACGGAGAGTCGGACACGACTGAGCGACTGAACTGAACTGAACTAGATATGAGGCGATGCAAGGACTGAGATCATAAAATCTGTTCCTAAAAACATCCAACTATCTAAAGACCTGTCCCACCAGATTTCCTGGAGCACAGAGTGTCTCATTCCACCCTGAACTCCCTCAGGGGTTGGTGAAGGTCAACAGCTATAGCAGCATGGGGTTCAATCTCAGTAGAGGCAGATGGCAAATGCCTTTATTGTTCAGTTGTTGGCATTGCTCTTGGTAAGTGGCAGTTTGTGTCAACAGTTGCCATGCCCCACTCCAGAGGATCTTCCCAACCCAGGGATCGAACCCACATCTCTTACTTCTCCTGCATTGGCATGTGGGTTCTTTACCTCTAGCACCACCTGGGAAGCCCCTATCATTTGGCATTTGAAACAAATTGGAAAGGTGAAAAAGCTCAATAAATGAGTGCCTCAGGAGCTGACCAGAAATCTAAAAAATCATCAGTTTTGAAGTGTCGTCTTCTCTTATTTTACACAACAATGAACCATTTCTCTATCAGATTATGATGTGCAACAAAAAGTGATTTTATACGACAAACGGCGATGACCAGCTCAGTCGCTGGACCAGAAAGAAGCTCCAAAACACTTCCCAAAGGCAAACCTGCAGAACCAAAAGGTCATGGTCACTGTTTGGTTGTTTGCTTCCGGTCTGATCCACTATAGCTTTCTGAATTCTGGTGAAACCACTACATCTGAGAAATATGCTCAGCAAATTGATGAGAGGCACTGAAAACTGCAACGCCTGCAGCTGGCATTGGTCAACAGAATGGGCCCAATTCTCCACACAACACTTGACCACATGTCACACAACCAATGCTTCAAAAGTTGAACAAATTGGGCTATGAAGTTTTGTCCCATCTGCCATATTCACCTGACCTCTCACTAACTGACTACCACTTTTTAAAGCATCTAAACAACTTTTTGCTGGGAAAATGCTTCCACAACCAGCAGGAGGGAGAAAATGAGTTCGTCAAATCCCAAAGCACGGATTTTTACACTACAAGATTAAACAAATTTATTTCTTGCTGGCAAAAATGTGTTGATTGTAATGGTTCCTATTCTGATTAATAAAGATGAGCTTGAGAATAGTTATAATGATTTAAAATTCACAGTTCAAAACTGCAATTATGTTTGCACCAACCTAATATATGTATAACTAAATTATTTTGCTGTACATTGAAAACTAATACAACATGATAAATCAATTGTTGTTGTTGCTTAGTCATTAAGTCATGTCCAACTCTTTTGTGACCTCACAGACCTTAGCCTACAAGGCTCCTCTGTTCATGGGATTTCCCAGGCAGGAATACTGGAGTGGGTTGCCATTTCCTTCTCCAGGGGAATCGTCTCAACCCAGGGACTGAACCTGTGTCTTCTCCTTTGGTAGGTGGATTCTTTACCACTTACTGAAAAACCCAAATCAACTATACTCCGATATAAAATTTAAAAATTTTAATGTATAACTTTAGCAAGTAATCTTGCACAAGAGGATTTCCCTGGTGGTCCAGTAGTTAGGATTCCGTGTTTTGACTTCAGGGGGTCCAGGTTCAATCCCTAGTTGGGGGAACTAAGATCCTGTAAGCTACACAGTATGGCCAAAAAAAGCACTAAGAAAATATTTATTATTGTTATTACTTCCTATGCAGTCAATCAACTTTGGCTTATTGCCACAATTTTGTGGGCTTTTCATACTAGTCTAGAATGAATGGATTTAAGACCAAAGTCACAGGTTGGGTTTTCTGGGAAGTAGATGCTGAGTTCGAGTTGGGAATATAGAAGGATTAACGGGAAGAAACACCTGTGAAGGAAAAGGAGCAGAAGCAGGCTTGAAAAGAGATCAGTTAGTGACAGGGTTTCTGCCAGCCCATTGGGAATCTCCAGAGCAAACACTGCCTGATGGAGGAGTCCCAGATTTTGGTGGGCTTCTGGAAAGCTGAAACCCTGAAGGCACTAACTTCAGGAGGCTGTCAGCAAGTTCTTTCATAACAGAGATTCAGTGGCACGTCTCTCCAGGTCTGCCACATCACTCTTCTCAGCTCTGTGCTGGTGAGCATGGGGAGGTCTCTTAGTCATTCAACAAATACTCAGTAAGCAGTTCTTCAGTGATCCCTTAAAGGAAAATTGTCAGGAAGCATAACAGGAGGCTTCCTGTGTGCTGTTTTGGATCTGTCAGGAATTCTCTGTTCCTTATTAATTCCTGAATATTCAGGAATCAAGAGGAGAGGCAAGCTAGTTTTTCTATACAGTGATAAGTACCCCCTTCCTTTTTATGAACCATAGGGTAAAAGTGATTATTTACAACTCTCTGTCTTTAATATGGATCGCCTACATTTTGTAAGTCTGGAATTTTAATCTTTGTATTTGCTGAGAATAACTACAGTATATATGCCCACACCATGTTGATTAAAATGCCTTTCTTCCATCAGAGCTTTGGTCCCCGTGCCTTGCTTTCTCTCTCTCTCTCCCTCCCTCTCTCTTTCAGGCTAATTCCTGGAGTGTAGAGGCTCTCTGTGTTCACTTTCCTGCGCGGGCTTCTAAGACCCTCTCGGGAAAGCGCTCTGTGCCTTCACCCCATCGAGAGGGCGCCTGAGGCCTTTGTGAACAGAGCAAGCCCCGTGCCAGGGGCTTTATTGGCTTTCTGTGTAAACCAAGGAAGATCAGCCTCTTTCTCTCTCCTTTACTTTCTCGTCAGTCGACTCCAGACCACCAGGCTCTGGTCCATTAAAGGACCAACAGAAAAATCAGAAGGGACTACCTGAAAAATTGGGCAGAAAAGTCTGGCTTCCCAAGCACCAGGTTTGGTTCCCCTCCTAGTTGCTCCCAAGCACTATGCTTTGGTACGTAACTCTAACCCTAACCCTAATCTAACTGCATTAAAGAGTCTCATTAATTTGTTGGTCATCCCCAAAGACCACAAGATACTTGGGGGCAGGCTGTGTCTCATTCACCCAGGTATTGAGACTGAGCAGAACTCTGTAGGGTTCCTGGGCATAAAGCATTTGTGTTCCCTTCCCTGAGTACCAAAGGGCAGGTTCAAATAGTTGCTAACCAAGAAACACAGGGGATGCAGGGACAAGGGAAGAGCAGTCAAGAAACAATAGTGCAGGACTTCCCTGGCAGTCCAGTGGCTGAGAATCCACCTACTGGTGTGGAGGACATGGGTTCGATCCCTGGTTCGTGAAGATTCCACCTGCCTAAAGGTGACAGGGCCCATGTACCACAGGGCCCAGCTATGCTACTTAGCCCTTGCTCCAGAGCCCAAGAGCTGTAGTTTCTGAGCCCGAGTGTTTCTACTTCGGAAGCTCAAATGCTCTAGAGCCAGTGTTCTGCAATAGGGGAAGTGCCGCAGTGAGAGGCCCTCTAACCGCAGTTGGAGAGTGGTCCCTGCACTCCGCAGCTGGGGAGGGCCCACACGCAGCAATGAAGACCCAGGGCAGCCAAAATATTTTTTTAATTAATAAATATATTTTAAAAAATTTTAAAGAAAAAACAGTGTAAGCTTCCTGGCTCCCTCGCAAGGGATACACATAACAACATCTTTGAGCTCTTTGGCAGAACTAAAACCCTAACCAAACGGAAGAGGTTAACTACTTGGTGAAGCATTTTCATCCCAGTTCAGTTCAGTTCAGTCGCTCTGTCGTGTCTGACTCTCCGCGACCCCATGAATCACAGAACGCCAGGCCTCCCTGTCCATCACCAACTCCCAGAGTTCACTCAAACTCATGTCCACAAAGTCGGTGATGCCATCCAGCCATCTCATTCTTGGTCGTCCCCTTCTCCTCCCGCCCCCAACCTTTCCTAGCATCAGAGTCTTTTCCAGTGAGTCAATGCGTCGCATGAGGTGGCCAAAGTATTGCAGTTTCAGCTTTAGCATCAGTCCCTCCAATGAACACCCAGGATTGATCTCCTTTAGAATGGACTGGTTGGATCTCCTTGCAGTCCAAGGGACTCTCAAGAGTCTTCTCCAACACCACAGTTCAAAAGCATCAATTCTTCGGCGATCAGCTTTCTTCACAGTCCAACTCTCACATCCATACATGACCACGGGAAAAACCATAGCCTTGACTAGACGGAGCTTTGTTGGCAAAGTAATGTCTCTGCTTTTTAATATACTATCAAGGTTAGTCATAACTTTCCTTCCAAGGAGTAAGCGTCTTTTAATTTCATGGCTGAAATCAGCATCTGCAGTGATTTTGGAGCCCAAAAAAATAAATCTGTCACTGTTTCCACAGTTTTTCCATCTATTTCCCATGAAGTGATGGGACCAGATGCCATGATCTTTGTTTTCTGAATGTTGAGCTTCAAGCCAACCTTTTCACTCTCCTCTTTCACTTTCATCAAGAGGCTTTTTAGTTCCTCTTCACTTTCTGCCATAAGGGTGGTGTCATCTGCATATCTGAGGTTATTGATATTTCTCCCCGCAATCTTGATTCCAGCTTGTGCTTCTTCCAGCCCAGCATTCCTCATGATGTACTCTGCATAGAAGTTAAATAAGTAAGGTGACAATATACAGCCTTGACGTACTCCTTTTCCTATTTGGAACCAGTCTGTTGTACCATGTACAGTTCTGACTGTTGCTTCCTGACCTGCATACAGGTTTCTCAAGAGGCAGGTCAGGTGGTCTGGTATTCCCATCTCTTTCAGAATGTTCCACAGTTTATTGTGATCCACACAGTCAAAGACTTTGGCATAGTCAATGGAGAATTTCATCCCAGAGAAGGTCACAATTCACCCATCATCACTTGCGACCAGATGTTCTCTGGATTGAAGGAATGTAGGCCCTGCATGCTCCTTGATCCTTATTAGCAACCCTTCTCCTTGACTATAAAACTCACAATCTCCCACCATCACCCTTCTCCTCATTGGCATACAGTTTTGAGGGCATTAGCTGTGGCCCCCTTTGCTTGGCAAAGGAATAAAGCTATACTTTCCTATTTCACCTAACACTCTATCTCTGAGGTTTAATTCAGTGTCGGGATAAATAAGCCAGATTCAGCTTCAGTATCCCCAGCTCCTAGAGGTACTCAACAAATATTAGAAGAAAGAACAGTGGTGATGGTCATTAAAGTGTGTGTGTGCTATATTGTAATTGCTCCTGGCACAGAGCCCCTAAAACTCTTGGAATTTCGTAAATGATGAGAGCTCAAGAGGTGTCTTGATACTTATAACAAACTCCTTTCAACTGCCCCAAGTTTATCTTAATGAGATGACTTTTGGAAATCACCTAAAGATGGGGACTGGTTACCAGGGGAAACAACCATGTGATTAGAGGTTTGAAACTTTTAGTTCCAGCCACCTGACCTCAGAGGAAGGAAGAGAGGCTGGAGTTTGACAGAGTTGACAAAGGCCAATGATCTAATCAATTGTCCTTATATAATGAAGCTTCCATAAAGTCCCAAAGAATGGGGTTTGGAGATTTTCTGGGTGTAAAATAAAATTCATGTTGATAGCAAGACAAGAAAAATTTAGACGTAAAAAATTTTCTCTCTGGACTTCCCTGGTGGTCCAGTGGTTAAGAATCTGCCTGCCAATGTAGGAGACGATGGGTTCGATCCCTGGTCCAGAAAGATTCAACATGCCAAGAGGTAATTAAGCCCAGGAGCTGCAACTACTACAGCCCGTGAGCTCTAGAGCCCTCGCTCCTCGTTTGCAATAAGAGAAGCCACCACAATGAGAAGCGCTTGCACCAACAAAGACCCAGGACAGCCAAAAATAAACAAAATAAAAAAATTTTTTTTCTTTTCCCTTTGGCCTCCCCTCTCTCCCCACTGTGCTTTGTGTGCCTGCATTTTACATTGACCAAACCTCTCCGATCAGCAGGAACACCTGTCCAATCATAGATAACAACATTCTTCCAGTATCAACAAGACAACTCTTTAAAAGACTATGTTCCTTCTTGGTCTTGTAAAAGGTCACATGATCTCCCCCATGATGGTGTTTAAATCTAGATTATGCAAACTGTCAAAAATATGCTATTTAATGAGCCCTCTGTCTCAAAAAATTTAGAAAGATTATGTCATGACTTCTAGCAGATGGAACAGGTCTCAGAGATTTCTGAGATACTCTTCCCAGGTGATAGCCTTTAAATTTGGCTTGAATAAAATTTTCTGATTCTTTCTTAGATCGACTGATTAATTTTTCATCGATACAGGTTGGTGGACACCTGGAGATTCGGAAGGAGTGACACACTCAGAGAAGGCGTGGAAGCTCTATGCCCCTTCCCACATACCTATGCATCTCCTCCATCTGGCTGTTTCGGAGTCACATATTTTTATAATAAACCTGTAATTTAGTGAGTAAGGCTTGCATGTGTGCTCAGTCACTCAGACTCTTTGTGACCCCCATGGACTATAGCCCTCCAGGCTCCTCTGTCCATGGAATTTTCCAGGCAAGAATACTGGAGTGGGTTGTCATTTTTTACTCCAGGCAATATTTCCAACCTAGGGATCGAACCTGCTTCTCTTGCGTCCCCTGCACTGGCGGGTGGATTCTTTACCACTGTGCCCCAGGGACGGGGGAGCCTGGTGGGCTTCCGTCTATGGGGTCACACAGAGTCGGACACGACTGAAGTGACTTAGCAGCAGCAGCCACCTGGGAAGCCCCAGTGAGTAAAGGGAGGAGGAGAAAGTCATTGGAACTGCCAGTGTATAGCCAGGAGGTCAGAAGCACAAGTGACAATCTACACTTGAGATTGGCCTCTTAAGTGGGCGGGAGTGGGGGGTCAATCTTGGAGGACTGATCTGATGCTGTCTCCAAGCAGTGTCTGAACTGAGTTGAATTGTAGGACACCCAACTATTTGGTGGTGGAGAAGTTGCTTTGTAGGGTTGAAAACCCCGTACCTATGAATTGGTATCAAAATTGCAACAAACAAGGCTTGGTTCCTGCCCTCCTGGAGCAGGAATTTGGAGAAAAGAAGTCCACTAGGACTTGCCTGGAGAATCCCAGAGACGGGGGAGCCTGGTGGGCTTCCGTCTATGGGATCACACAGAGTCGGACATGACTGAAGTGATTTAGCAGCAGCAGCAGGACCAGGTCTAAAAGGAGAAGTAAATTTTCCCCAGGGTGAAGTGTATAGGGTGTGTGGAGTGAGGAAGAGATAAGACAGCAGAAGAAAATGAGAGCAAAGGCAACATGAAAGGGAGTGGTGTTTTCAGGGAGTACCACAGATGATGCAAGGGGGAGCGCGAGGTCACCTTTGAAGATGATGCCAGTTTGGATGAATTAGCAAAACGATGACTCCTTTGAGTGAATATTTTTATAACTTTTCACTGTTTGTTTTAATTTTTTTTAAAGTCTGATCATTTTAAGTAATATATTCTACTTGGTGAAAATATCCTACTTACTTAATGCTTTTACCTTTTTTCAGATCATGATCTAGACCTGTACAGTCTGATATGGTAGTCTGTAGTCACAAGTGGCTATTGAGCACTTGAAATATGGTTGCTCCAAAATAGACTTCCCTATAAGTGTAATCTACAAATTCCTGAGACTTAAGACTGCAAAGTATCTCATTAATAATATCTTATATTGATTACATATTGAAATTATGTAAAGTTAAACAAAATATATTATTAAATGAATATTATTATTTTTGGCCACACTGGGAGGAATGTGTGATCCTAGTTCCCTGATCAGGGATTGAATCCATGCCCCTGCAGTGGAAGGATGGGGTCTTAACCACTGGACTGCCAGGGAAGTCTCTCAAGAATATTTTTTAAGGAAAACTTCAGCCCAATCTCCTTTCTGTAGCTCTGCCTTCATGATGAGATGTGGGCACTGCAACTTTGTCTTCTTATGTTTTAAAGAGAGTAAGGGACCATCAATCAACATCACAGAATTCCTGCAACCCAGATATTCACCAGAAAAGTTATCTTTTAATGATTGGCTGCTGACAAGCCCTTATCAAAAGCCTGGTTTGTATGGTTGCTCAGAGGGTCAAAGGAATGTGCTATTTGTTCCTCTGGATTTTATGAGCTCGGTCTCCATATCAAGCTAGACAGTACAAGTTTATGATTTAGTGTTGTGTACTTGGGGCTTATTGAAGGTCCATATTAGAAACAGCCCTTGCGAATTCTGTAAAAACCCTCAGTAAAGAATTTGACCATGATATTTTTTCAATATCCGTTTTAGAGGGAACCATTTAATAAATTCCCTTTAGAGTTTAGTGCCAGAAAAACTCTACTCCTGACAAATCGCTATTTTCCTATTATCATACAATGAGAACCATTGCACTTAGCAATCTCTCTGTTTATAATTCTGGCTGTAAGAAAACTCGGAACTACATTTAATATTCAGTTATACTAACAATCTTTAGTTTTAATTATCCTTCCACTCTCCATGGCTTTTCATTGCTTATACTTATTTTACAGTTTAATGTGAGGTCCATATTGAGAGAGTGTTGTTTCAGTGACTTTTGCTGTATAACATCCATCCTAAACTTGGTGCTATAAAACAACCACCATTTTATTGGGCATATTGATTTTGTGGGTTACGAATTCTCAGAGGGCACAGTGGGGGCTGTCCTTCTCTGCTCCATCCTGTTCCAGGCTTCAGTTGGTGACTTAACAGCTAGGAGTTCAAATGGCTTCTTCATTCACTTGGCTGAGACTGGTCTGGAAAGGCTGAAGGCTGGGCTCCATTGGAACTACTAAGCAGAGCGCTTACGCACATGGCCTCTCCATATGGCCTGGTTTTCACTGCACGGTGTCTGGGTTCTCTGGGACCGCAAACCCAGAGGGAGTGTCCCAAGAGTCAGCATTCCAAGAGAGCTAGGTGGAAAGTATATGGCCTTTCCTAGCCTCCAAACATCACTTCTGTAATATGCTACATTGTAGAGCAGTCACAAACCCACCTAGATTCGAGAGGAGAGTACAAAAACCTCACCTCTCAATAAGTATTGAAATCATTAATTGCTACTTTGAAAACGACAGACATAAATAATAAAAATAATAAGCTCATGGCTCTTCTTCGGTCAAAGAGATCTAAACAGAAGGTTTCTCCGTATTTATCTTGCTCAGACCATGTGGCTAGGGGTGCGGGAAGAAAGGTAGGAGAGGCCTCTTCAGCGCCCCACCATCCTCCCATGTTTTTATAGAGCCAGGGTTTTATTACTATTGTTATTTGTAGTTGTTGTTGTTGGCTACCTGCCCGGCAACTGGTATGATCTCAGCTCTCCAGCCAGGGATGGAACTCCGTGCCCCCTGCAGTGGAAGTGCAGAGTCCTAACCACTGAACTGCCAGGGGATTACGTTGAAATTTTTTCATTGAATGTGACATTCTTTCATTTCTACAGTGCTTTACAATTTTCAAAAGCTTCACATGCATGATTTTGTGTAATCCCACAATGACCCTTTCCCCTGCCCCTGTGCTGCCTCTTCCCTCCCTCTCCGCACTGGTAATCACTGGCTTGTTCTCTACATCTGTGAGGGCCATTTTTACAATTCACCAAAGCTTCCATAAAGGGGAAAACCTAGCTAAAATTAGACATATTACCAAATTGGTAACAATAAGATTATTTGAACCCAAAATAATTGTTTCAAAGGACTTTAAGACACTATTATTTTAGTCATGAAAGATTGATAACAGACATCTTTTTTAATGACCAGGGCAAAGACATCTTTTCTAGTAGTTGGAAATAATAAGTTCAGCAAACACCTGAAAAGAGACAAATCTAACAACCATTATTCCTCTTCCTTTTCCTCCTCTTATTTTCTTCTCTTTCTGAGTTATTGGGAAGAAATTCCCTTAGTAAGTACCTAACATATACTAAGAATTATTGTTGTCATTCCCATAATGTTTCAAAGCACAGATTTAGCAGCTAATTTAAGAACATGATTAATATATAATATTTCAGGGGTTGGCAAACTTTTCTGTAAAGGGTCAAATAATATTTTAATTTATACTTTGTGGGTGATACAGCTCGTCGACAATCATTCAACTCTGCTCTCTCAGTGAAAAGCAGCCATGGACAATTTATAAATAGATATGAATGACTGTGTCCCAATGAAACAACTTATGGACACTTACAGTTGAATTTTATCCAATTTTCACATGTCACAGAACAGTATTCCTCTTTTGATTTTGTTTCAATCGCTTCAAATTTAAAAACCAATCTGAATTCATGGGAAAAAACAGGCAGTGGGCCAGGTGGGCTGTAATTTGCCTACTCCTGCAAAGTTAAATGAAAACAAGAGGGTACAGAAATATATTCATGGTATGATTTCCTATAACTTAAAGGAGGAGACCTACATATAAAGAAAAGGCTGGAAGTACACTTACAAAACATGTTTTTTGTTTTTAATGCTGAGATTATGGTTGATTTTCCTCATGTAGTTTTTGGTAGTTTCAAATTTTATAGCTAGGAATATTTTACCTTAAGGATGGAAATAGAAGTTTTTGAAAGAATAAATGTAGTCATATTTCCCCTTAACAGCACATATACCAAAAATCAAGAACAAGGAGAAAATCAGAATGAATTCTGTGGTGTTGGACTGGAATTAGAGTTACCTATCTATGTCAATCTGTCTCTTTATCCGTATATCCAAGGAAATGTCCACTGAGAGGTCCTGAAAACAACTCTTCATAAGCAATGAGCACACCTGGCATCCAGGCCTTGGTTTCTTTTTTTAAAAAAAATACTTATTTACTTTACTGGACTGGGTCTCAGTTGCAGCACCCAGGACCTTCCTTGTAGTGCAAGGGCTCAGTAGTTTCAATGCAGACTTACTTGCCCCACAGCATGTGGGATCTTAGTTCCTCCACAACAGGGATTGAACCCGAGTCCCCTGCATTGGAAGGAAGTTGGTTTTTGTTTTTGTTTTTGGAGGATAAGTGCTTTACAGTGTTGTGTGGTTTTTGCCATACAACAATGTGATTCATCTATAAGTATTCATATATCCCCTCCCTCTTGAACCTCTGTCCCACTCCCAACCCCATCGCACCCCTCTAGGTTGTCACAGAGCAACAGTTTGAGCGCCCTGTGTTATACAGCAAATTCCCACTGGCTATCTATTTTACATATGGTAATGCATGTTTCAATGCTACTCTCTCAATATGTCCCACCCTCTCCTTCCCCTGCTGTGTCCACAAGTCTGTTCTCTATGTCTGCGTCTCTATTCCTGTCCTGCAAATAGGATCATCAGTACCATTTTTCTAGATTTCATACATATGGGTTAATATACAGTATTTGTTTTTCTCTTTCTGACTTATCACTCTGTATAACAGACTCTAGGTTCATCCACCTCATTAGAACTGATTCAAATTCACTGGAAGGCAGATTCTTAACCACTGGACCACCAGGTAAGTCCCCAGATCTTGGTTTCTAAATAATGGTTCTTCACTAAAAAGAACCAAAGCTTTTTGGAGAAGTACGTGATTTGGGGGCTGGGGCAGGGAAAAAAGACACAATGAACTTGGATGCCAACATAAGAGGTGACAGTTAGATCCCTGGGTCGGCAAGATCCCCTGGAGAAGGAAATGGCAACCTACTCCAATATTCTTGCCTGGAAAATCCCATGGACAGAGGAGCCTGGTAGACTACAGTCCATGGGGTTGCAAAAGAGGACACGAGTCAACGACTAAACAACTTATATGGAACATCTCATATAAGAAATGAATAAAGTGCTCAAATAACCATATGAAATCCAATGGACACAAAAGTTGACCTGAATGGGTTTTCACTGGCCAAATATGGGACAGTTTGAATCTTAAAATAAATGACACCAGTAGATTACAACCCAATAAGTAAAACAGAAAACCAGGATCCCATATGACTGAATAAGTAAATAGGTGAGGGAGATCAAGAGGTAGAAACTTCCAGTTGCAAAACTAAATGAGTCATGAGTATGAAAGGCACAGAGTGGGGAAATAAAGCCAATAATTATGCAATGTATTTGTATGGTGACAGGTCGTAACCAGACTTATCATGGTTTTCATTTTGAAATGTTTACAAATATCTAGTCAGCTATTTGTGTAAAGAAAAACTATGACAAACCTAGGCAGCATATTAAAATCAGAGACATTACTTTGCCAACAAATGTCCATATAGTCAAAGCTGTGGTTTTTCCAGTAGTCATGTATGGATGTAAGAGTTGGACCATAAAGAAGGCTGAATGCTGAAGAATTGATGCTTTTGAACTGTGGTGTTGGAGAAGACTCTTGAGAGTCCCTTAGACTGCAAGGCAATCAAACCAGTCAATCCTCAAGGAAATCAATCCTGAATATTCATTGGAAGGACTGATGCTGAAGCTGAAGTGTCAATACTTTGGCAACCTGATGGAAAGAGCCGGCTCATTGGAAAAGACCCTGATGCTGGGAAAGATTGAAGGCAGGAGGAAAAGGGGACGACAGAGGATGAGATGGTTGGATGGCATCACGGACTCAATGGACACGGGTTTGGGCAAGCTCCAGCTGGTGAAGGACAGGGAAGCCTGGCGTGCTGCAGTCCATGGGGTCACAAAGAGTCAGACACAACTGAGTGACTAAACAACAAAGTCAAAATGGACAAACGTCTGTTTACAAGATAAATAGGTACTAGGGATGTAATGTACAACATGATAAATACTACTCACACTTAAGTAAACTGTTGAGAGTAAATCCTAAGAGTTCTCATCACAAGGAAAAATATTTTTATATTGCTTTAATTTTATATCTATATGAGATGATCTATATTCACTAAACTTACTGTGCTAACCATTTCATGATGTCTATTAGTCAAAGCAATATGCTATACACCTTAAACATATCGTGTTGTATGTCAATTATATCTGAATACAACTGGAAGGAAAAAAATAATAAAACTTTAGCAGTTTGATGAGAAATGAGCGATTTATGGAGTTTCAAAGTATTTAATACCTCCTAGCTTCCCTGGTGACTCAGACTGTAAAAGAATCTGCCTGCAATGCAGGAGGCTCGCGTTGGATCCCTGGGTTGGGAAGATCCCCTGAAAAAGGGAACGGCAACCCACTCCAGTACTCTTATTTTCCGTGGACAGAGGACCCTGGTGGGCTACAGTTCACGGGGTCACAAAGAGTCGGCCTGAGTGGCTAACACTACAAATAAGCAAGGAGGCAAACTGACAGCTTGACAGGGGGTCACCGATGTGACGCTTTGAGAACGCAGCACCTCCTCTGTGCAGTCCTGCCGGAACGCATAGCCTCAGCCTAGTGAGAGGAGACACACAATCTTCGTGAGACGAGGCACACAAAACCAAATGGACAGTTTACGAATTAGCGGGCCTGCCCCCACCAGGCCGCGCCATCCTCGCCGCGCAGCCCGAGCGCAGGCGGCCGCCGACCCTCTGGGAGTTCGCGGCGCCCGACGACTCCAGACACGCGGGGCACCGGCGCCGTGCCGCCTTCCCGCCGCCGCCAGGAGGCTCCGCGTGCCTTCCCGCCTTTCCCTGCGCCGCGGCCGCGCCGGCCGGGCCCTGCGGCCAGACGGGCGCGGCCCGCAGGGCGAGGCGAGCGCGCAGTCCGGGAGCGGGTGCGCCCCGCCGCCGCCCAAAGCCAGGTCCTCGGCGCCGGCCGGCCGGCCGCGCCCCCGTGTGACCGTCTCCAGCCCCTCAGAGCCGGCGCGCCACCGCCGCTGCGCCCGGGGCTGCAAATGGCGCCCGCTCGCCTCGGCGCCTCCCGCCGCCGCTCTCCCGGCCCGGGGACGTGTCGGCGTACCTCGCCCCGGGCGCCTGCGCCCTCACTGAGGCTCGCCGGCCGGTCCTCAGCGGCCACGACGCCAGCCTGCCCTTCGGCGAATACCTAGGGGAGTCCCATATATATATAGTATATTGTACGTCACTATATATGTGTGTGTATATATACTATATATATATATAATTATAAAATGCATTAGTATAAAATTTGTTATTTTGAAGTACAATTCAGTGACATCAAGTACATCAAGCACAATTCACAGGGTTGTACAATCATCACCGCTGTTTAGTGCCAGAACTTTTTCATCACCTCAAAAGGAAACCACCCATTAGCAGCCATTCCCTCCTCCCCACCCAGCTGCTAGCAACCACCACTCTGCTTTTCTGTCTCTATGGATTTGCCTATTCTGAGTATTTTCCATAAATGGAATTGCGCAATACCGGTGTCCTTTGTGACCAGCTTCTCTAGCTGAACTTAATGTTCTCAAGGTTTATCCAAGTTGTAGCATGCATCAGAACTTCATTCCTTTTAATGGATGAATAATATTATGTTGTATGCATACACCAGATTTTGTTTATCCTTTCATCTGGTCATGGATACTTGGGTGTTTCCACCTTTTGGCTATTATGAATAGATCTGCTAAGAATGTTTGCATACAAGTTTTTGTTGGAACACCTGTTTTCAAATTCAATTCTTTGCGTATATAACTAAATATTTTGCTCCACATTTAAAGGAAACCACTACAGCCATGTACAATTCTGCCACTGATTCTTAGAGTTCCTGGAGCTGTGTGAGGCATACTCCCCCAAATTTTCCTGTCTTCCTTGATATTCTTGGTATCAGTTCAGTTCAGTTCAGTCGCTCAGTCGTGTCCGACTCTCCGCGACCCCATGAATCACAGCACGCCAGGCCTCCCTGTCCATCACCAGCTCCCGGAGTACACTCAAACTCATGTCCACAGAGTCGGTGATGCCAGGAGACATATATATCAATGAACCTGCCCTCCCCAGTGCCGCTTCTCAGGGGATTTGTCTCATCCCCTCTCATTGCCCACCTTAAACTTCTAAATAACATCCCCAAACCCCTCCACCCCTCCAACCCTCATCTCCAGCCTGAGCCCTCTTCTGCCCAAGCTACCACTGACCTGAGGGAACCTATCCTTTGCTGGGTAGAAACTGAGGTGTTTTCCTTTGGAGGACTTTTTAAACAGTTTTTTAAAAAATAATTTATTTTTGGCTGTGCTGAGTCTTCATTGCTGCATTCCGGCTTTCACTAGTTGCAGCAAGCAGGGGCCACTCTGTAGCTGGGTCACTCTGCAGGCTTCACATTCCAGTTGTTTCTCTTGTGGAGTACAGGTTCTAGGGCACGCAGGCTTCAGTAGTTGTGGGCGGATGGGCTCAGTAGTTGTTTCCCAGGCTCTAGAGCACAGGCTTAATAGTTGTGGGGCACAGGCTTAAGTGCTCTGTGGCATGTAGGAGCTGCCCAGATCAGGAATCGAACCTGTGTCTCCTGCATTGGCAGGCAGATTCTTCACCACTGAGCCACCAGGGAAGCCCCACCTTTGGAGGATTTTAACTAAAGGACAGGTAGGGTCTGGAGCAGTCATTTAGAACTGATGAATGGTGGCAGAAGGTAACCAGTCTGAGATTGGCTGGGGAGCCTCACACAGGCATAGAGAGGCAAAGAGCATGAACAAAAACCATAACAGCCTCACTCCTGACTTTGAATTTTGGATGATCTTGCTGACTTGCTCTCCTGCTGCTGCTGCTGCTAAGTCGCTTCAGTCGTGTCCGACTCTGTTCGACCCCATAGACGGCAGCCCACCAGGCTCACCCATCCCTGATTCTCCAGGCAAAGGACAGTTATAATGTCACTCACTTTTCTCTTGAAATAAATGCTTTTAAAACTGTTCTCAAGCTTCAGTTTGCATCTGAATGCCTCTAGGAATGCTGCTGTTGCTAGAACTAGAACCATACTTTGAGAACCATTGTCTTAAGGTTGCTTGAGTGCCTGTTCCTTGAAACCAAAAGTGCCCTGACCAGGAGGAGCACTTGGTTGTCTGTGCTGCTGAATTCATGCGTGACTGGGAAAGCTGACATCCCACCTGCCTCGAGTGCTCACCATTACAGGCTGTCCAGCTGGATGATTGATTGATTTGGCTGCACCATGCAGCTTGCAGGATCTTAGTTCCCCAACCCGGGATCGAACCCATGCCCCCCTGCAGTGGAAGCACAGAGTCCTAACCAGTTCCCTAGATCACCATGGAATTCCCTATCCAGCTGGATTTAACCTGTCTTGCTACTGCCTGTGAGCCACAGCTGTGCTGAGAATACTGTAGTGGGTAGCCTATCCCTTCCCCAGGAAATCTTCCCAACCCAGGAATCGAACTGGGGTCTCCTGCATTGCAGGTGGATTCTTTACCAACTGAGCTATGAGTGAAGCCCACTGAGAATACATCAAGGAAGTGCAGAGTTACAGAAATGCAGAGCAGTCAGTGTTCTGCCCTCCCACTTGGTCTCAAGCTTTGGGCATCAGATGTTCAAAGCTGTGAAGTTTGAGCTCCTAGCATCTCACTAAGGTCTTCCATCATGCTCATTTAGTTTTTGCCTGTAGCTCTCACATTGAAGGCTCAGGCATACATCGTTGGAGCTGAAACAAATGACTTGTTTTCTCCTGGTCAGATCCTTCCAGCCAACGCTTCATATACATCAGCTGCAAACCTCCACTGTTTCTCATACATACCAGACTTGTTTAGATCCTAGTGATGTTCACAGATTGGTTTAAATTCTGGCTATGTTCACCAGATTGATAGAACTTACCTCGCCTTCATCATTTCTACGTAAGGAATAACAGATTTCACATCCTGTCCAACATTCTATATCACAGGTGGGCAAACTCTCTATATAGAGCCAGAGAGCAAATATTTTGGGCTTCGTGGATGAAAAGTCTGTTGCAACCACTCAACTTTGCCACCGTAGTGCAAAATGGCATATACAATATGGAAAAGAATGGGTGAACTTGTGTTCTAATAAAACTTTATTTGCCAAAACCAGGCAGCTAGCAGCTTTGACCCAACCTGTGCTCTAGACAGTAACTTTTTTTGCCTATTACTAAATGAAATTGAGTTTTCAAACAGACATAAAGTGTATTTAGTGTTAGTAGGTCTATATTATTATGCAGAAATTTTTTTAAAGTCTATAAGCTATAAATGCTTTTCTCAAGAGCTGGCAGTGAGCCCAGCCAATCTTAAATAAACCTGCCTCAACATTTTTTAAAATGTAAAATTATATCAATACGTTGCTAACACTGAATCAACTTCCTGTCTTTAGAAGATAAATATTTGAAACTATTTAAGCAGAAATAATTTTTAAAACAAAAATATGCACATGACCTAGAGATTTATCTTAAAAATGGAAGGCCAAAACAACAGAAATGAGGTCAGATCTAGATTATATAGATAATATCCACCAATTTATTACTTCATTCGTCTTATTTTTAGTTCTTTATAAATAAAAAGTAAAAATAGCAAAACAACATACAATGTGGAAAACACTGAATCGCATAAACATATCTGGTACATAAGCACTATAACATGAAGACCAACTCCATTCCAAAAAGCAGAAAGTTTCCCACTCCTTAAAAAAAAGGAATCAGTTGCTATTGTTTTAATGATCAGGATCATTTCCAACTTTGTCTTTTCTTCTTTTTTTGATAGCACTATTGACAAGCACCTTTGTTAGAGGAACTAATCCACTTGGAAACTTGTAGATTAAAAATAAAGTCAGTTTCTATTTCTTCTTTTAAGAGTTGTTGGAAAGTGTATGCCTGTAGAGCTAAGCACTTAGAATGGCTGTGCCTCTTTTGATTTTTGTGTTATCTGCAGGAAATGGCAACCCACTCCAGCGTTCTTGCCTGGAGAATCCCAGGGACGGCGGAGCCTGGTGGACTTCCGTCTACGGGGTCACACAGAGTTGGACACGACTGAAGTGACTTAGCAGCAGCAGCAGCAGCCATAGTTTTTCCTTATTTTGCATCCCACTTCACCCACTCATCAAGATGTTGTCAGTCTTCTGTCACAGAATCTAAAATGTCCTGGCTTGGACTACTCTGCTCAGACACTGTCAAATATAAGGAAGTAATCGGTCCTAACATCAGGGGACAGAGAGGTGGGAAAAGATGTTGATGGAAGCTTCTTGTGTTTAGAGCCCTATTTAATTTATTTTCTTAATAATTTTTAATTATTTTCTAAATTAATTTTAATTTAGAGCTCTATTTTCTTTATTTTATGAGTTTTCTTTCTTAACTAATATTCAGTTCAGTTCAGTCACTCAGTCATGTCCGACTCTCCGCGACCCCATGAATCACAGCACGCCAGGCCTCCCTGTCTATCACCAACTCCTGGAGTTCACTCAAACTCATGTCCAAATTTGTCATTAGCGTGTCTTAATCTGACTTTTTGGAAATCAAATATTTAGTTTGAGACTATTTTCTGTTTACCCGCAGGTTGATGTAACCAAATTAAAGATGATTTGCATTCATTTTAATCCCAAACTTGTTATTTCATTAACAACCAGGATCACTGCTTCTACGTATTTCAGATCGTCAAGTGGCTAATCTGTTTTACTTTGAACTTTCATATATTATCACACAGCTTTAAATAAAATTAGCTCTTATAATAGATTTATTAAAATCCACTGAGTCAAGAAATATCTAAAATACATTTTCACTCAATATCATATTATATGGGTTGCTGTCTTTAAAATACGTGGGTTTTTGTTTCAAATATGATTATCCTTGTCACCTTCTCTAAATCATACCTAATTTATATTTCAAAAATCAGCTAGAGAGGTTGGCAAAAGTAATTTCAAGATAATGTTGTAAATTTTTTAATTTGTAATTTTTTTAAATTTCAAAGTTTTTACAAAGTGAATACGTTAATATCAAATACCTGATACATATTAAATAAGTGGACAATAAAATTTTGATCTGCTGTGTATTGATGGTAGTTTATGTTGTTTCAAATATGTGTGGATATTATAGGAAAAGAAATTAAATTAACTCCCTTATGTTCAACATGTGACTTCCCCTTCCCTGTCTAAGCATTACAAGAATTCAGGCCAGGATCATACAAAGCCACATGAGGCTAAAATAGCATTTTCCTCTGCTGTAATTTTAGTCTGATAGGTACCCAAGGAAACAAATGCTGTCTACAGATGTTCTTTGCTGCCTGCCCAGACATATTTGTTTGTTATCAGCATTGGCCTGATAGCATCTGGCTTCTGATCCTAACTAGTTGTGTGGGAACTAAATACTAGTCGTTTCATCTCTATAAAATCTCTTTGGAGGAGACTATCTCCAGTCCTTTGATTTAATGGTTCTGTTCTGTATCTATCTGGTTGGGGAATTAACTAGTTTACATGGCCAACCAAGACTCGATCTATATGCAATGGGGCTCCTCCATCTGTCACAGTAACAATACCTTTCTTCTAACTTATTACAGGGGGTAGAGATGACGGGAAGTTGTTTGTTATTGTTGTTTCTTAAATAAGAAAACCGTAGCACCTGATGCATATTTGCTAAAGACTAGGATATTCTGAAATGTTTGCAGTATTTTTATATAAGGAATAAAACATATAATTTAAACACTGTTAATGTCCAAAGCTACCATGTTTGAAAAAGGCAAGAAATATCAGAAACGGAGTTGTTTATAAATTGTATCCCAAAGGCAGGAGTTTATTGGACAAGAAAGTCTTCTCTAAGGCTCTAAGATTGGGCTGGACACTCTGCCCAAGCACTCTCAGAACACCCTGTTCCTGCCTCTACTGTCACACCCCAAACTGTATGGTTTAATTGTTAGCCTCCCTGATTACACACTGCAAGTTCCTTGAGGACAGGGATTGTGCTTGTTCATTGACGTATCCCACAGGTACCCCTAGTGTCTGACAAACAACAAGGACTCCATAAATAATTACTGGAGACCTACTGAATAAATAACCGGCTGTCCTCATTTATTGATCTGCCAGGAGCAACAGAAGCAGGCAAGAGTAGCACCACATGATCCAATGATAAGAGGCACCATTATCAAAAACCTGGTGTTTGGTGGTTGCCAGGTGGACATAGGTTCCCATCACAGTGTGATGGGAAATTTCCATTTAATGATGTGAAGTTTCCATTTAATGATGTCTCTATAGGATGTCACACTATACCTGACTATGCTGAGTAGTGCAAAAGGATAAAGACATTTTGATGGTACCATTTATCCAACTCTTAAATACACCTCAGCAAAATTTGCAGAGTGTATTAATCACAAGTAACTAAGTACAAAGAATGAATACTCTTCAAGGAAGGAAAAATAAGTTGGTATAGGCCATCTCTTTATAGAAATTTTCTCTGGCTATATTTTATAGGAAATAGGTGCAGTATCTGTTGTATAATTGCTCAGCATACCATTTGGCAAAGGATTAACAAAACATTTTCCCCTTCTGTGTGAGAATTTAACCTTGGGTTAATTTTCCAGCTCTGTTCCCCTGGCAACCTAATGAAGAGTAGTATATCAACCACGTTGCTAGGCAACATTCCATATGGTAGAAATGACCCTGAGTTGGTAAACTGTAAACTGGGAGAACTATTAAATGCCTAATAGGAAGCCACAGCTCTGGGCTTCCCTAACTGTAGTGACTCTTGGAAGAGACATGTCTCTTGTGGGGAAGATATTTCAGTGGAGTTGTTATAAGAGATACTCACTCCCACAGAACAAGAAGCTTTTAAGCCAGAATAGCTTCCATACTTGAGAGATGTGTGTCTATCTCCTTGCACCTGAGCCACACAGACAGATGCAGGGACTCTGATAAAAGAGTAATATCTGGCTCTGCCCTGTTGGTGAGCCGTGCTTCCCATCCTATAACCTTCTTTCTTAAAAAATATTTATTTATTTGGCTGCGTCGGGTCTTGGTTATAGCACACAAACTCTAGTTGTGGCACTCAGGCACTCTGCGGGATGTGGAATCTTAGCTCCCCAACCAGGGATCAAACCGGCATCCCCTGCATTAGAAGGCAGATCCTTAACCACTGGACCACCAGGGAAAGTCCACCATCCTATCTCCTTCTTAGTGAATCTGATGTGATGGTTTATGAGTTTGACTATTTCCAAACATCTAGTTGAGCCCAAGTAGCTGCCTGGAAGGCACCTTATTACTATATGCTTGCTGTTTCTGGTGGTAGAAGAAGCTCCACAGAGACCATGGGTAATAGAAAGATGTGAAACTGTTTGGCATGTTCTAGAATGTTCTGCTTCTAAAAAAATCCTAATTATGCCCTTCACAGTCTGCATGACATATAATCCATATCCATTACATGCCACCAAGATATTTATCTCAAATTGACACCTGCCTTTGAAATCCCCAAGCTAGTTATTGCTAAACCTTCTTCATATAAGCACATAACCCCAATCCTAACCCCCATTGATTTTTAAGATGCTACTGAGAGAGGACAAAAAAAAAAATCAAATGATGGATACACAAATTGCTCCCCCAAACCACAATTGCCCATGAAGAATTGGCAGTAGTAAAATGATCCATCTGGAGGGTCAGAACAGATGCTAAATGTCCTCTTCAAGTTATTAAGCCTCCATGTCATCTGATCACAATGGTGTGAGTTAGTGTCACCTTTGAAAACTAGGAACATATTAGAAACTAACCAAGCCACCCCTGCCAAACAACTAACTTTCCATTATCTCTACAGAAGCATTATTTTAAGAAAAGAATTCAAATTGCCAGAGCTTTAATGAGAGGTATGAGGAACACAGCAATATTTGGTGAAAATATTGTACAGAAATCAATGAAAACACTGCCTATCATAAGCAACTGAATAAGGCAGTCTCCTTTTTGAGTCAGAAGATAGTGTGGCCATGTGAAAGCACAAAGCAAGCTACACGGGACAAACAACAGCAGGAAGTACAGTGGTGATGCCCAAAACAGTGTGATGGGAACTTCTCACCCACCCCAACCCCTTGCCCCTCCCTACCCCACTATACTAGACTTCACAGGGATAATTATATTGTCAATGCACAGAGGACACACAAGAACAACTCAGAATGAAGCAGTAGTAATTCAGGTGACTGAAGGCCACTCCTGTCTTCCCACCGCCCTCAGAAGCAGCTCGTGTAGTCCTACCAGTTGCCTTTCTCTCCATGGGGTTTATCACAACATCAATTAACAACAGCAACAATTAAAAAAATTCTGTTTTATTCTGAACTGTATATCCTCCAGAATACTCAATTTCACAATATTTTGCAGACCACTAAGTCAACAGCTTTCTTAAGGAATATTCAAAGTCTAGTGACCAATAAAATATTTACATCAGAATGGCATCTTTCCACCAAATGACCAGAAGCCATGATAATGATTTCTAAATGTATTACAGATAACATGCCTTATTTTCACTCCTTTCTAACCCTTGCCTTGAAAGCCTGTTCCCTTTTCCCAAGAGAAACAACTTTCCAAGGATGCCATCTTAAAATTCCATTACAAGTAAGAATCTTGTTCCCATCCATTCAATATATGTAATAGAAGACAAAAAGATCTGGATTGAATGTGCCAGAAAGATGCCAAATATAAACTAGATCATGAATGGTCTGCATTGGACCAACTATGAATCTACTTATAAAAATATCACCAAGTCCACAAATTAAACCTCAGAGACACTGTGTAGGTAAAAAATACTGACCACCAAATGTGAACATAAATTTATAACTGAGGGCTGTTTATGATCTGATAGTCCACACAGAGGAATTATCTCCCTTAAATGTAACAGAATTCAACTACCAAATCTAGTTATTCCCAATGCCAACACACAAACTCTAAACAGCCAACCAGGAATGTAACAATCTGAGACATTATGGAGAAAGAGAATTGTTTAAATACTTAGCTTCACATTCCATTTTCCTCTCAATGATTTTGCTACTTTAAAATCAGAGCCCAGTAATAGTTCTGGCAGTACGAATCAGATCAGAATTTATAAGTTTCCACATCACAAACCTAATCAGATCTTAGGCAAGTCATGGACCATCTATCATCTGGCCTCAGTGCCCTCATTTTATGAATCCACTATTTTCCAAAACTTGTGGGAGTGTAAGTGAAAGTGTAAGTCGCTCAGTTGTGTCCAAATTTTTGCAACCCCATGAACTGTAGACTGCCAGGCTCCTCTGTCCATGAGATTTTCCAGGCAAGAGTACTAGAGTGGGTTGCCATGCGCTTCTCCAGGGTATCTTCCTGACCCAGGAACTGAACCCAGCTCTCCTGCACTGCAGGCAGATTCTTTACCATCTGAGCCACCAGAGAAGCATAAAGACCTAATAAATATTATGAAAGTAAAAGGTAGCCTAAAATGTACAACATTAAGTTCATTAAAAATACCATTTTTTAAAATCCTGCTTTATCTTGCAGCTGGTTTCTCAACCTTGGTACTCTTGACATTGTGAACTACATTCATCTTTACTGTAGGGACCGTCCTATACCTTGTAGGGCATTTAGCAGCATCCCTGCCTCCACCCACTGGATGCCAGCAGCACCCCACCCCGAGTTATGACACCTGAGAGGGTCTCTATAGACACTGCTGGATACAGGTCCTCTGGGGAACAAAATCACCCCCAGTTGAAAATCACTGTCTTAGAGTGAAATCTCTAATGTAAAATGTTTTATCTTGCACCCAGGGATATGAATAGATCATGGGGTCACCAAGAGGATCATTACTCTGCTGGAGAAAGCAGGCTGAGAGTTGAGCTGTGAGGTAGAAAAGTCAAATTAAAACATCAGAAATACTTTAGACGGAGAAAACAAAAGATAACAAAACTCTTTGCAAAGTATATCTTTTATACCTCCATTTAGGTTTCCCTCTTGCTAAGGTCCCTCTTCTAAAACAACACTAATAGTCTCATTTCTGGTAAGAAAAGTATTTCTGGTCCTTGATAATTTTCCATGTGTAACTCTTGACCTAGAACAATACTTTTCCAACTACCTCTGATAAAAGACCATTTTCTTGTGTTGGTTTGTTTGCTGCGCACTGCGTGTCTTCCAGGGAGTTCAGTCCCCCGACCAGGGATGGAACCCAGGACCCCTGCAGCAGAAGCATGGAGTCCTAACCACTGTACTTCAGGGAATTCCCAAAAGACCCATTTTCAAATTTCCAATCAACTGCAGGACAAGGTATGGCCCTACTGTATGGACTGGGATGCAAGAATTTATGGAGCTGCAGCTGTTTCAGGCCACAGTTTGAGCAGCACCATCCTGGGGTTCCAACGTCTGTTGAGAATCATGGTCTAAACACTTTCTGAACCCTTCAATGCTAACATTTATTTACAAGCAAATTTATATTTTTTTGGTTATCTCTTTTTGTTAAAGAGGTAGAAAGTGATATTTTTTACTACTTTTTGAAATATAATTATAGTAAAATTAAAGGAGGGCTTCCCTGGTGGCACAGACAGTAAAGAATCTGCCTATAATGTGGGAGAACCAGGTTCAATTCCTGGGTTGGGAAGATCCCCTGAAGAAAGGAATGACAACCCACTCCAATATTCTGGCCTGGAGAATCCCATGGACAGAGGAGCCTGGAGGGCTACAGTCCATGGGGTCCCAAAAAATTAAAGGAAGAAAAGGAATTTCTTTTAAAATCCATTTTGGATACTTAAACATAAGACAAAATTATGGAAGTGCCTGAAATATCTTTAATCCATAATACTTCTTGTTCTTTAGCCTTTTAAAGAAATACAGTCTCCTTTGTTAGAATAATTATATGGCTGCAAAGTGAATAGAACAGACTGGTTTTAAAAACCTGTTCTTCTACTAACCCTCCCTTTCCCTCCAGATGATCTTTTAAAGGAAAACAATTTGGAAATATAACTTGCTTATGTATGCTTACCCTTTCCCTCCAATTAAAGTTCTATTCATAAAGTAAAAGAATGTCAGTGATGGCTGCATTGCCAGGTTACACAGTAGTGGCTCTCAGAAATGGCTGGAAAACACAGAGGAGCATTTTGAGTTTTGCCCGTAAAATGGGTTATTTGTGTGTGCACAATCGTCAAACACCAAGCCAGACAGGGAAACCACCCAGACCTGGGCTCTCAGGCTCCCATCCTGGGGCTAACTTAAAATGTAATTCGATGGGGCAAGTCACAGTGCCATAAGGAGACTTTCAGCTAATTTCCATGCTTGTCTGAACATAAATACCCTCAGCCTGTAAAACTGCAATCTTAGATTTAGAAAGTACCTTTTACAATCATAAAGCCAGACAGCCCTGCCTACCTTAAATCAAGCAAGCTTTCTCCTTAATACTTTACCAGAAAGTTAAAGTACGGAATTGATCAGGAGAGGCTTGGCAGAGGTAAGACTGATCTCGAAATTTAATATTTCCTTGCCCACCTTCTCAGAGAAAGAGGATGACAACACAGGAATGCAGAAGACGGACAGACTACAAAAACAAGTACAGAGGTTTTCTTATCTTTCTCCAAACCAGAGTTTGGATGCATAGCTCTGGAAAAAACAGCAAGCCTCAGGGCCAACCTTGATTCACTCAGAAAGCCTTGGGAAACCAGGGGCACCACTAAAAAGTCGTTAGTCCTCTAAGTCACAGATTCCAACCTCCACTGTGCAGCCTAACAGAAATGCAAATAATTGGCAGTAAAAAAATGTTCCTCTCAGGGGTCCACGACATTGGACAAAGGGTGGCTTTCACTCACAGGATCAGCAAGAACAAATTCTAAACCCTCTCTTCCACCAAGTTACTGCTACCTAAGCGTCTCTCCACCAGATAAGTCGGGCTGAATTTGGGGTCTGTCGTCAGAATCCTCTCCGGTGGGGTCGTTTTCCTCCCCCGACTCCACGTAGATGGGCCAGTCATTGTCTGTGTCACTCTTTTCCTGGCTCTCGAACGACGCCTCCACCAGGCTGAGGTTGATGGGCATCAATTCGTCATCGTCGTTGTGCGTGTCTGTAACGCAGGTGCAGCTGTCACACAGCCCGAAGCGCCGCAGCCCCGGTGACAGGTGACTCATGAAGGTTCTTCTGCAGCCCTTGCAGATGATTGGACGGTTGGATCTATGAACCTAAAATCACCAGCACAGTGAATGTTAGAGAAAGAGGAGAGCCATGGCCTTCGGGGCCCCATGTGATATGGCCCCTGCATGGCCTTCCAGCTGCATTTCTCACCACTCTCCCTTCTGCTTTTTCTGCCACCATCTCAGCCTCACCAAGATCCTTTCCGGCCCAGGGCCATCGGATGTGCATGGAGCAAGCCCTCCTCCCCACTGCCCCCCTCCCCTCTTACTAAAGTCCTTTTGTGGTTTTTTTGGCTGTGCCACAGGCTTATAGGATCTTAGATCCCTGACCAGCAATGAAACCTGCACCTTGGCAGTGAAAGCATGGAGTCCTAACCACTGGATTGTCAAGGAATTCCCACTAATGCCTTTCAAGGAAGTCTTGTCTGATGCTCCAGGCCAGAATAGATCTCCCAGGTATATAGTCTCACCCATACTTCTCCCTTCATGTCTAACAAATCATTGGTAAAATTTACTAGGTTAGATTTATAATTTACTAGATTGTAGATTTATAGAAATTGATTGATAGATTATAAGCTCCACGAGGTCACGGACTAGCTTCACCCATGTTCTCTGACCTCTGTGTCACATCTCTTACTGTATCCCTAGTGCCCGGCATGAAAAGGGCAATCAGTGAACCAATTAGGATTTTAGGCATGGCTTCTTAAGTACTTAGGAATGTTTAGTTATTAAGAAGGCAGATTTGCCAAACAGTGTATTTCCCAAACATGCCAGTGGATGCTTCAGCTTTGACTTTTTTGTTGATAAATGTGTTCCTTACATATGAAAAGAGCTTTGCATACTAGAAAAGAGAACTTGATCTCCTACCCCATGCAACTCCTCATGAAGACAGCAGCCCCAGTGGTCCTCTTTGTATAAGGAACTATCTATCTAAAGTGCGCACTCTTCAGGAACTCCAGCCAACTGGGGAATCTGTGAATGATGAGAGCCTCCCTTGTGGAGAGCTCTGGATGCAGGATATACACAAGAGGCGAGACAGACAGACAGGCTGATGCAGGAAAAGGGCCAATAACAACACTTAGGTTGCTGGAGCTGCCCTTACATGTCCTGGCTTCCCATGAGGTTTCCTGGGTTTCCTGAGTCAACCTGAGTGTGTTTGTGACCCTTGCAGCCTGATGGAGCCTTTAAATAGTAGACTGGATCTAGTACAGAGTGGAATGGGGATTCCAACCAATGAAACATCTTAGAGGCACCCAGGGACCAATTTTTACCAAGGTGGATTGGAGATTAATTTGGAAAAAAAAAAAAGGCCAAACAAAAACTTAACATCTTGGGATAAGGCCATTCTCAGACAAGTGTGCTGGGTCCAACACTGAGAGGAAAGGCAGTCAGTCACCTTGAATGTATCTAAGCCTAGATTCCATCAAAACTGTAATTCACATATCATAAAATTCACCCTTTTAAAGTGTACAATTCAGTGGTTTTTAGTACACTCATAACATTGTACAACTATCACAACCACCTACTTTTAGGACATTTTCATCACTCCATAAAGAAAACCTGTGCCCATTAATGGTCCTGTCTCTCCCATCCCCACAGGCCTCAACCACTAATCTACTCTCTATCTTCATGGGTCTGCCCACTTTGTATATTTCATATAAATGGAATCACATAATAGATGGCCTTTGGTGACTTGCTGCTTTCACGAAGCCTAATGTTCTCAAGGTTATTCCATGTTGTAGCGTGTATCAGGACGTCATCACATTTTATGGCTAAACAATAGTCCATTATAGAGATACACAACATTTTGTTTATTCATTCATCAGTTGATAAATATTTGGATTGTTTCTACTTTGGGGGCTATTATTATTCTTATTCGTAATAAATAATTTGGCTATTATTTATAATAAATAATAAGAATGCTGACATGAACATCTGTGTGCAAGTTTTTGTGTGAATGCATGTTTTCAGTTCTTTTGGGTATATACCTAGACGTAGAACTGCTGGGTCCTAATAGTAACTTTGGGCTTCCCAGGTGGCTCAGATGGTAAAGAATCTACTTGCAATGCAGGAGACCCAGGTTCTACCCCTGGGTTGGGAAGATACCCTGGAGAAGGCAATGGCACCCCACTCCAGTATTCTTGCCTGGAGAATCCCATGGACAGAGAAGCCTGGGGGGGCCACAGTCCACAGGGTCGCAAAGAGTCAGACACAACTAAGCAACAATGGTAACTTTATACCGAACCTTTGGAGGAAATACTAAACTGTCTTGCACAGTGGCTGCACCATTTTGTGTTCCCACTAGCAGTATATGAGGATTCCAGTTTCTCCACATCTTCACCAGCACCATGTTATTGTAAATTTTTTATTATAGCAATCCAAGTTTGTGTGAAGCGGCACCACTCCCATTCTGTGGGTTGTCTTTTCACATTCTTGAGAGTGTCTTTTGAAATCCAAATCATTTTTATGTTGGAGTTTCCAAAGACTCATTGCCTTGTTCAAGTGTTAGTCACTCAGTCATGTCTGACTCTGCAACCCCGTGGACTGTAGCCCACCAGGCTCCTCTGTCCGTGGAATTCTCTAGGCAAGAATACTGGAGTGGGGTGCCATTGCCTTCTCCAGGGGATCTTCCCAAACCAGGGATTGAACCCAGGTGTCCTTTATTGTAGGCAGATTCTTTACCATCTGAACCACCAGGGAAGTCCCCAGTGGCTGCCTTGCTCAAAGATGATCTTAAATGCAATGCCTTTCTAAATGGTCTGAATGCTTTTTAGCAGCTGGGACTCACCCACTTACATGGAAGACAGAATCCTAGGCAGCAGCCAGTGGGCAGGGAGGGCCCCTTGGCCAGGGGTCCTCTTTGCTGCTCACAGGCAGCCCTATAAATGGTGTTATACCTCTTCCCCACCCCGGGGTGCTGAGTTTGAGTGGGAAACTGAGGCTGCAGCTTACCCTTGGGGAAAGAGACCCCCAATCCCTGTCTAAGCCCCAGTGTTCTTTGCCTTTTGACAACCATCCTCAGACTAGGATCTGAACTTTCCTCCTAGGAAAACTAGTCTGTCACCATATAAGTTTTCACTTTTTCTAAGTGCCACTAACCCAGCTATAATTTAGTAGCAGAAATACATGTTTAAAATTCTCTGACAATACCCCAGTGGACAGAGAAGTGAAAGACTGAGGGGCTTCACCTTTACATTAAACACATTTTATGGACCACCTTCCACGCCTCACCACTCTCCGCCATCCCGAGAGATCCACCAGCTGTGACACTTACACTGAGCGCGTGACTCCGCAGATGCTCCTGTCGAGTGAACCTCTTGCCACAGGTCTCACAAGGATAGGGCCGCTCCCCCGTGTGCGAGCGGATATGCCGCTTAAGGATGCCCTTCTGTTTGGCAGTGTAGGGGCAGAAAGGACACTTGTGCAGCTTGATGGGCACCACCAGCACATCACCTGGGAAACAAAGGGTACCGTAAGCCGCAACAAGACTGGCTGCCCTCCAGTGGATGGAATCCAGGGCAGGAGAGCTCCACCAGCCCAGTTCAGGAGGGAGAGTCCCAACTCCACCAGCAGCTCACAGCAAGACGGCGTCTGCAGACCCTGACTCTGTTGGGCTCCGGGTCAGCCAGAGAGGGAAACGGTCTTCTGATACAAGACTGCAAGGAATGCTGTGGGGCATCAGCTTTCAAACTTCTCTGTAACTCAGAGTTAGAAACAGCGCTTATGTTACAGCCTGAGAACACACGTATCCTCATGTGGACAGCTTGAAACACTTCCCAAAATAATACTCTCTGATTATGTCTATTCTCCTTGATTTCATTTTAGGAAAATAATGATCGAGACCCTGTTATAGAATGAATTGCATCCCTCCCCACAAATTCCTATCTTAAAGTCATAACCTCCAGTGCCACTTGTATGTGAAGATAGAGCCTTTAAGGAGGTAATTAAGGTTAAATGAGGTCGCAAGGGTAGAGCTCTTATCTGATAGGACTGGGGTCCTTATAAGAAGAGGAACAATGCCATAGGTGCTAGGAACAATGGCTTTCTCTCTATTCTTGCACAGAGGACAGGTCACGTGAGGACAAGCAAAAAGGTAGTTGTCTGCAAGCCAGGAAGAGAGCTCTCACTAGAAACCAACCATGCTGGCAGCTCGATCTTGGACTCTGAGCCTCCAAAACTGTGAGATAATAAATTTCTGTTGATAAAACTACTCAGCCTGTGATATTCTGTTATGGCTTCCTGAGTTGACAAATGCAAACCTCCTGAACTGATATAATGACCCTCAAAAATTTGTGGAAAAAAAAAAACTATTATGATGGATCAGACATCTAGACAAGGATTCATGCTTTCTTTGACAACAGCTCCTGGAATAGCTTTCAGGCATGTGTAGAGAGGTTTGCTATAAAACAGCCCCGACACTGTTTGGAATTTATATTAACTCTGTATATATGAGATCATCAAATATCTAAAAATTCATTTAAATCTTTTTCCCTTTTTTTTTTTTCACCTTGTTCATACAGCTGTTAGGGTGACAACATGATTATCACCCACATGTATAGAGACCGACCCTTTCAAGTTTCCTGAGTTACCCTATTGGCATTATTCTGAGATTCATTTCTTCTATCCATGCCCTTCAGGATTTTACCGAATTTGATCATATCATGTATGTGGAGGCACTAATAACTCAAGTTTTCCAGGCATAGAAATTAGGAGTCACGTGCTGGCTCTACCACTTACAAGTTGTGTGACTTTGGACATCTCACTTGACTTCTCTGTGCTTTAATTCACTCATTTGTAAAATAAGGATAATAATAATTCCCATCTCACAGGATTGTAGTAAGAACGAAATGAGGTAATACCTAAAACACAGCACCTGGCACATAATTTGCTCTCATAAATGTCAGCCATTTTTGTCACATCAACATTACCTCAGTGTTTCTTTCCGATTAATCTGGCCAGGCTCCTGCAGTCTCTCTCAACACAGGAGTAACTCCTTTTCTCTCAGACCTTCTGGGGACACTTACCTGGGCTTTATACCTTTCCTGAGGTGCTGCCAAAAGTATGGCAAGCTGAATGTCAAGTAAGTACCCAACATCATTCTATGTAAGGGTGGAGATTATCTTCTTTAGCTTCTAGCTCCCATGCTGATAATGTCTAACATTTTGCATAATCTAAAATGAAGGAGATCAAACCAGTCAATCCAAAAGGAAATCAACCCTGAATATTTATCAGAAGGACTGATGCTGAAGCTGAAGTTCCAATACTTTGGTCACCTGATGTGAAAAGCAGACTCACTGGAGAAGACCCTGATGCTGGGAAAGAAAAGATTGAGGGCAGGAAGAGAAGGGGGCAACAGAGGATGAGATGGTTGGATGGCATCATCAACTCAATGGACATGAGTTTGAGCAAGCTCTGGGAGATGGTGAAGGACAGGGAAGCCTGGCGTGCTGCAGTCCATTGGGCTGCAAAGAGTCGTACATGACTGAGTGACTGAACAACAATAATGACTCCAAAATCTGTCTCCCGGAATAAAAGCAGCAGCTCAAGGCTCAGCACTGCATATACATGTTGGATTATTTACCTTTCACTGCTTACACTGGTGCTGAGAGACCGTTTCCTGCTCACTCCCCTGGCACTGTGGACTCTTCCCATCATTTATCCCCATCAGCCTGGCATTGTGCTACCACCTTCTTCCTGATTATCTACAAAAACATTAAGTAAAATGGGTCCACTGTTAGGCCTCGGGGGAAAAAAAAACCATTAACTACACCTCCACCAGAAAAGTATGAATTATTGCAACATTCTCCTCTCTTATGATCTGATTCCCTCAGAAGAGCAGTTCACTTGAATGCCTATTACATGTAAGGCACTGTGTCAAGGTGCATTTTCATCAAGATCCTTGTTTCTTCACTCAAGAGGATAAGTCTAGCAGGAGAGAAAGACAGGTAAACAAATTCATGCAACATGATGTAACAAATGGAGAAGGAAATGGCAACCCACTCCAGTGTTCTTGCCTGGAGAATCCCAAGGACGGTGGAGCCTGGTGGGCTGCCGTCTGTGGGGTCGCACAGAGTCGGACACAACTGAAGCGACTTAGCAGCAGCAGCAGCAGCAGCAATGTAACAAATGCAAAGTTCAAAGTGATGAAGAAATGTAGACAAGGGTGGCGGTGGGTTGAATTGAGAGATTCGGATTGACATATATACACTAGCGTGTATAAAATAGACAACTAATAAGAATCTATTGTATAACACAGAGAATTCTACTCAATCCCCTGTGCTATTGTGCTTAGTCACTCAGTTATGTCTGACTCTTTGTGACCCCATGGACTGCAGCCCTCCAGGCTCCTCTGTCCATGGGATTCTCCAGATAAGAATACTGGAGTGGGTTGCCATTCCCTTTTCCAAGGGATCTTCCTGACCCAGAGATTGAACCTGGGTCTCCTGCATTGCAGGGGGATTCTTTACCACCTGAGCCACAGGCGTAGCCCTATGGTCACCTAAATGGGAAGGAAATCTAAAAAAGAAGGGATATATGTATACCCGGGCTTCCCTGATGGTTCAGCTGGTAAAGAATCTGCCTACAATGCGGGAGACCTGGGTTCAATCCCTGGGTTGGGAAGATCCCCAGGAGGAGGGATGGCAACCCACTCCAGTATTCTTGCCTGGAGAATCCCCAAGGACAGAGGAGCCTGGCAGGCTGCAGTCCATGGGGTCGCAAAGAGTCGGACATGACTGAGTAACTAAGCACAGCACAGCACATATGGATACATATAACTGATTCATTTTGCTGTACAGCAGAAACTAACAAAATATTGGAAAACAACTGTACTCTAATAAAAACGTTTTTAAAAGAAGAAAGAAAGATAGTGAAAAGTAATGAATTCTCTCCTGGAGTTCAGAGATGATCTCACGGAGAGGTGACCTTTGAGCAAGGTTTTGAAGGATGAATAGGAGTTCACTGGGAGTTCAAGGAAGAGAAAGGGTATCTCAAGCAGGGAAACAGCACAAGTTTAGGCACAGAGGTAAATGAGAATAGGGAATACAAAGCAGGGTGGAGAAGAATGAGGAATGAGGCCAAGGAAAGGGGCAAGAACTTCTTGGGAAGGTCCAAGGTCACATTTATGAATTCACTCAGCAAATTTATCCTGAGTACCTATAATGTGCCAGACTGTGTTCTAGGCCCTGGGGATACAGTAGTGATCAGAAACAAAAATCCCTGCCTCTGCAACACTAACATGTTAATGAACTCAGACTTCATCCTTTAAGCGGGTAGGGTTTTAAGCAAGGAAGGTACAAAGTGATATGACTTTTAAAGGATTCCTCTGGGGATAATGCAGGGGAAGGATTTAAGAGAGTTAAAGGCAGAAAGTCCAGGTGGGAGGGGATGAGAGATGACATAGAATTAAAGCCTGTGACGGTGGAGGTGGAGAGGAGGAGAGAAGATTGAGAAATAAAACTCACAGCACATGATGACCTCAATGGGGAGGACAGAGCAGAGGAAAGAAAAGATTCTAAATGACACTGGTTCTAGGTTAGCTGACGTGAGGTGATGGCAGGTGCAGGATGAATGAGAAGGTCAGTTGGGATTTTATCATGTTTGAGGCAGGCTCAGTGCATCCACCAGGGAATACTTGGATTAGACAGATCAGTCTGGAGCTTGGGGAAAGAAGCGAAGAATACAGTGGTGAGTCCTCAGTAGACTGACTGGTTGCTTTAACTGAGGCCTGGCTCTCCCCTAAGCACCCTGATTCCGTTAACCCACGGCCTTGACACCCTGGATCAGGGGAAGGTGGGTCTTCCTCGGGCTTCATTGTCATCTCCAGAGCACAAATCTAAGATGTTTTGAAGGTCATTCCATCAGATGATACCGATGCTCATCCTTGTTACAGTCATCTAGGAGGCCCTGGGTCATCTCACTCCTTGGAGATTTGATCACATTGCCTTGAGACGTGACTCCTGGAAAAATTCTTGGTGTGAATACCAAAGATGACCCTTCCAATGCCCTGGCCTCTCTGTTCCTGGATCTCCTTTCTTCCAGAGACCTTGTCCTCCAATCCACCTCAGCCACCCAATCCTAGAGGAAGAGCTCCCAACTTTGCCTGCATATTAAAATGCAGCTTAAAATGAAAAACAATACTAATGCCCAATCTCCATCCCAAGCTAATGGGTGGGGTGGGACCCAAACATCATATTTTTTAAATGTTTTTTTATGTAGTGAAGGTCACATAGTATAAAACAGACTATTTTAACCATATTTAACTGTACAGCTCAGTAGCACTAAGTACATTCACATGGTTCTGCAACTCTCACCATCATCCATCTCCCGAATTTTTCTCCTACCTAAGCTGAAACTTGGGTTTCCCTGGTGGCTCAGACAGTAAAGAATCCTCCTGCAATGCAGGAGACCTTAACCTCACATCCCCTTCTAGCCATGGAAGCATTTCTTTGTTCCCTTCACAGTGAATTTCTTGAAAGAAGTACTATACCATCCTCACATCTATATTTGAGGTTTTTTTTTTTGAGGTCTCTGGGCTTAGTGTTTTATTCTAATATTCCAATAATCACCATTTTATTTTATTATTTTTATTGAAGTATAGTTTATTTACAATATTATGTAGGTTTCAGGTGTATAGCATAGTGATTCAGTATTTTTACAATTTATGCTCCCTTACAAGAAAATGATTACAATTCACTGTGCTATACAATATATCTTTGTTGCTTATCTATTTTAATTTTTCTTTAAGTTTTAGGCATCCTATTTGATGTTGCCCCCCCCCCCATTTTTTAAGTCTTTACTGAACTTGTTATAGTATTGCTTCTGTTTCATGTTTTGATTTTTTTTGGTCCTAAGGCACCTGGGATCTTAGCTCCCTGACCAGGGATCAAACCTGCACCCCTTGCATTGGAAGGGGAAATCTTAACCACTGGACTGCCAGGAGAGTCTCTGTGTTCTTGTTTAAGCCTAGTCCATTTGGTCTTTTGCCCACCACTTCATTCATACTGCTCACCATGACCTCTCCATTATTAAACCCAATGATCAGTTATCAATCTGCCTGCACACAGTACTGGATGTTGTTGATTTCTCTTTTATCTTGAAACGTTTTCTCATCTTGACATCCATCACTCTTTCTTCCTTCCTTCCTTGGTTATGCCATGCAGAACGTGGGATCTTACTTTCCCCACCAGGGATCAAACCTTCACCCTCTGCACTGGAAGCACAGAGTCTTAACCACTGGACCACCAGGGAAGTACCACAACACTCTTTCTTGATTCTCTGCGACCTCACGGACTGGCCCTTCTCAGATTCCTTCACTGGCTCCCTTATTTTCCTGACCTCTCAGTGTTGGAGCTTCCCAGGGCTCAGTCCTTAGCTCTCTTATCTTCTCCTTCTAGATCTACGGAATACACAGGATTTAAATTGCGCAGATCCAACAATGACCCCTAGATTTACATCTCAGCTCTGACTTATAGATGTAATCGCATACTGCACATCTTCACTGGGATATCCAACAGGCACCACAAACATAACAATTAAATCAGTCGCTCAAGGTAAAAACATTAAGGCCATCTTTAATGCTTCTTTTTCTCATAAAACTCATACAGCCATTAAAAACTCTGGTCAGCTCTATCTTTCAGAGTCAGTACAGTCCTAACCCAATCACATCTCACCTGCCTACTGCTACCACACTGATTCAAGGAGAGTGAGGTGGGAGATACGCTCAAGAGGGAGGGGCTATATATATATACGAATAGCTGATTCACTTTGTTGTACAGCAGAAACGCAATCTTGTAAAGCAATTACACCCCAACAATAAAATAAAATTTTAAAAAATAGAAAAAGGAGATTTCCTGGGTGGTCTAGAGATTAAGACTGTGCTCCCAACGCAGGGGGTCCAGGTTCAATTCCTGGTCAGGGCACTAGAACCCGCATGCCATAACTGAGAGTTTATGTGCTGGAACTAAGAGTTTACATGCCACAACTAAGATCTGGTGCAGCCAAATAAATAAATAAATAAGACAAAATAAATAAGATCTATTAAAAAAAAAGAAGAAGGAGCACACCTCTCACCTGGGTTATTGCAGTCACCTCCTAAGCGGTCCTCCTACTCCCACCTCACTCCCCTGTAGCCTATGTTCCCCTGTAGTCTATAGGAAAGCAAGCGTAGAAGCAAGAGGCCCACTTAGAAGGTAACTGCACACAGTACTCAGAAGGATCCTTTTAATGCATGTCATCTCAAGTCACTCTCTGCAAAGCAATAGTCAAAGACCTTCTCATCGCCTTCAAGGGCCTACCTGGCCCACCCTTACTCAACCTCTCTGACCTTATCCCCCAACACTTTCTGCCTTGCTCACTCCACTCCAGCCACACCAGCATCCTGGCTGTTCCTTTTGTTCACTTGCCAAGTGTGATCCTACGCCTGGGCCTTTGCACCTTGCTCTTCCCTCTGCCTGGAATGTTCCCCCTGATATCTCTGCAGTTTGCTCTCTTACTCACTTAAGGTCTTTGCTTAAAGGCAACCTGTTAGCAAGTCCTGGTCAACAGAAAATAAAATAGCATCCCCTCACTCTCAGTCAACTTTGTCCCTGCTTTAGTTCTTCTTCATATTATACAAGCACTTATGTGTTTACTGTCTGGCTCACAACACTAGAATGTCAGCTCCATGAGGACAAGGACTGTCTTTTGTTCACTGTTATAAACAGTGCCTGGTATACAGGAAGTGCTCAATAAATATCTGTTAAATGAATAAATGAACAGAAATGATAAGATGTTAAAGAAGCAAGGCCATGATGGAATGCTGGACACACTGACATTAAACGATCCCATGATGAGGCTGAAAAGAAATGGACAAAAGCAACAGCAACGGGTACTCAAGGTGTCAGAAGCCAGGGGAAGAAAGAACCTCAGGAAGGAAAGATCAGAGCTAACTACTGAGAGTGGCCAGAAAGATAACATCTGAAGACTACTCACTGGATCAGCTCTGGAAATCTACGGCTGACCTCATGAAGCAGGTGGGGTGTGGGGTGTGGGTCTTTCCTCACAGTGGGCTGAGAAAAGAATGGGGGGTAAAACAGTAGAAGTGGCCAATACAGATGAACTTTTCAGGAAGCAACGGGAGATAGTGAGGCCGGCATTGGGAGGTCCAGAGGAGAAGAGATTATAGGAGGACCACATGCTTTGACAGTGTCTGCTAGTGTCAGAGATGAGTGAATACACAAGTACTATCTCTGCCCCAGTCTCCCACTTCTTCACTACGTTATGCTGAGGCCAAATTAATCTTTCCTGTCCTCTCCCAAGCTCAGAAACTACCAAAAATTCTCCCGTGCCTATAGATAGAAACTTACCTCTTACTATTTAAGGCTTTCCATGATTGACTCCAATTTCTCCCTATGTTTTCTCTTCTTACCCTCAAATGCCGCTTTTAAAAAAAATTGAAATATAGTTGATTTGCCATATTGTGTTAGTTTCAGGTGTATAGCAAGGTGATTGTTATTCATATACATATTCTTTTTCAGATTCTTTTGCATTATATTAATATGTTACAGCAAGATATTGAATACAGTTCCCTGTGCTATATAATAAGTTACTACTTATTGATTTTATATACAGTAGTGAATACTCAGATGCCACGTTCATAAAGCCTCTCTAACCTAACAGGTGGAAGCCAGTTCTGCTTCTGGACTGCTGTGAAATTCACACCTCCATCTGTCTTCCAGCCCTAGTACCTTTGTACCACATGGTGCCACTTTCACACAGCTTAGCTTCTATAAGAAACCATCAGTTTTTTGAGAGCCATATCTGACTTGTCTTTGTATCTTCACAAGGAAGGTGCTCAAGTATTTGAGCAAATATATGAAAAACCAAACAAATCAGTCCTACTCTGTCCCTTGGCACTTAGAGTAAATGTACCCTGGAGCCATGCAAATGGAATCAAAACCTGGCAGACAACAGGCACGGCAAGAAGCCAGGAGACTGTCTTGCCACAGGATGAGTTGGAAAGCTGACTTTATAGACGGACAGATGGAGCTGAATGAAGGTGGTGTAGATCTGAATTTCTATTTCTTGATACTTGTGACACAGGCAGAGGGGCTGGGAGAAAATCGGTGCACTGAAACCCCCTAACCACCTGTGCTGCCTTCACAGTTTGTTTCATGAGTGAAATGAAGCCAGCCTGGGTTGCTATCAAAGAGCATTAGTGGTGACATGTGCCAGTTCTATATTCTTACGGAACCCACCAAACCCTCTGGGTCTCAGTTTCTCCATACTTCCTCCACCTGACTTACATGGCACGATGAGAGGCTGATGGATGGAAAAGGGGAACATAGACTGTAAGTGCTACTCTTACACAGAAATTAGATTTTGGAAGTCCCTGGTGGTCCAATAGTTAAGAATCCGCCCGCCAAGGCAGGGGACACAGGGTCTGTCCCTGGTCTGGGGAGATTCCACATGCTGCAGGGCAACTAAACCACCGCACGCTGAAACTACTGAGCCGGCAAACTGCAACTACTGAAGGTGTCATGCCTTGAAACTGTGCTCCGCAACAAGAGAAGCCACCGCGATGAGGACCCCGTGCACTACAGTGAAGAGTGGCCCCTGCTCCCGCACCGAGAGAAACCCCACGCGCAGCAATGAAGACCTAGCGCAGCCGAAACTTAGTTAATTACGTTTTTAAAAAGAAATTAGATTTCAACAAGTTTCCATAGGGTAATCACTGAAAACAACCACTACCTTTTACATGCTAGTTAAGCCAGTGTCTCTGACGACCAGAAACCATATTTTCAAGTTTTTCAAATCTAGATTAGGTCAGACATACAGAGTATTCTTGATTTTTTTAAAAAATGAAATTTTGATGCAGGGATGAAGTAATTTTTCATTAAAAAATGTTAAAATTAAAAAAAAAGAAATTTAAAAGTCTCCAGACAGACTCAGTTTTCCTGGGTTTCTCCTGTGTGGTGGTGTTTAGTCCCTAAGTCATGTCCAACTCTTTCACAACCCCATGTGTACGTGTTATTTTTTTTTAAGTCTCAAAATAGTCATTTAGTAACGAACAAGAGCAGATCACCCCCCCACTTACTTAATCGACTAATTCACTGCACAGTACTGAAGTGTGAATTAGAAATGTGACTCATTAATTTCTTGGCTTGAAAAGAAGCCAAGGGCACTTTCATCAGTAAGGAGACAGCCACGTCTATTTCCATCTCCTACGAGACAGTTTACGACACAATTACCTCATCTGTAAGAAGAGTTAGCCATATTATCCCATCTCTCAGAATTACTCAGGCAAAAAACTAAGTTCTCTTAAAACACAAAATCCTACCACAGGATACAAGAAATGTACTTACATGAAGCCCAATTCGACTCTCAAATATTCTCCAGGACACCACACTATCAGCCACGACATGTTAACTGAGTACATTGGCCAGGCACCATGGCTGACACAAAGAAGGATAAATTCCCTACCTGTACAGAACATGTTCTCATATGTGAGAAAAAAAAGTTCTGAAGGCCTTTTCATTTGGTCCTCAACTCTGTAAGAAGGCAAGGTGGGAGTGATTATCTCTTGAAAAAAAAAAAAATAGGGTTCAAAGGAATTTCATGAATTCACCAAAGTCCACCTTGTGGTTAGTAGAAGAGAGTGGGTTCTTTCCATGTCTCCAAACTGCATTCAACACGCTTATACTCTAGTTGCAGAGGTAAAAAAAAGAAAAAAACATGTGTGAAGAGGCAATGCCCTGGACATAGCAGGTGCTCAATTAATACTATTGGCAGCGATGGCAGTGATAAAGTGGAGATAACGGTGGCGATAGTGATGACAGGGATGCTGATGGCGGTGATGATGATGGTAGTGACAATGACAATGATGCAGGTGACGGTGGGAGGCCAGAAGGCACACAAGCATGTGCTAAATGAGCAGCAGAGACGATGGAGGCTCATGGAGCTCACCTGAGTCCTCTCCATACCAGTCAGTCTGCACATCCATCATGGAACTCATGGCTGCTACTCCTGCACCATCTGGTCTTCCCTCCAAATTCCGAGAAAAGTGATGGTCCACATCCTCTTTGCTCTGGACGGCACTGTTGCACAGGAGTGCCTCCAGGAACTGCTTAACATGGTAGTTACCATAAGCCAAGTCGATAGCCTGGCTACTGGGCAAACCCTCCTCCCGGTGGGCCAGGCTCAGTGGGGTGGCAGGTGGTTGCAGCTGTCCATCCATCTCCACCTCCACCTCCGCAGGACCCAACTCCACCTTGGGATCCATCTGTTCCGGCCGAGCGGAGCGGTCACTGTCGGCCCAGCCACTGCCCTGGCTGTCTTTCTCCACCAGTTCCAGAGGGCAGCAGCCTCTGCAATCACCACTGGGGGGCTCTCTCGGTCGGTCCACACTCTCCTCCCCCTCGGTTGGAGAGACCAAGCTCTTGGTCTCACCGGTGGTCCCTTTCTTGGGGCTTCCACTGTCCACCTGATGAGCTGCGGCGGCCGCTGCGGCCGCTGCCGCTGCTGCTGCTGCTGCTGCGGCCACCGCAGCCGCGACTGCAGCCTCCTTCTCCATCTTTCTGCAGATGTCGAGGGAGGATCTGATGTACGTCTTGCAGAAGTTCACCACGTCGTTCATCTGCAGGTAGCTGGCAGCCGACATAACTTCAATCACGTTCTCCCCACACAAATCCAACTTCCCAGAATAGAGGAAGTCTAAGATGGTGGAGAAGGCATCGGAGGTGACGATGTCCAGGGAGGCGGTGCTGTGCCGCCCGCTGTCCTGGATGTAGTGAATCAGCAGGGCACGGAAGTAGCCGCTGTTGGCAAACAAGATGTTCCTGTGGGCCTTGAAGATCCGCCCTTCCACGATGATGCTGCAGTCGCAGAAGAAGTCCCTCTGCCGCTGTTCATTCAGCTCCCCCAAGAGCTTGGCATAATAGGATTGCATCTCCATTTCTCCACCAGCTGCTGCTGCTCAAAAGGAGCCTGGATCTCTGCCAAGATTTTTTGTTGGTTTTTTTTCAGTTCACAAATGCCAACCTTACAAAGAAGATGTTCTTTTTTTTTTTTAATTCTTCCCCCAAACCCAGTTAAGTAATATCTTTATAACATGGGGTAACAAAGATTGTCTAACTGGGTTAACTAATGAGAAACAGTAAAAGTAACTATAGCTAACTGTCTGTGGGTGCAGTACTTAGTATTTTACACAGATTCTTTCTGTGAGCTTTTATAACAACCCTATGAGTAAGGACTAATATTATACTTACAATATTTTACTTTTAAGACTCAGAGGATGGTGATGATCCAGCTGCAACAGAGCCAGGACTCAAAACCTCCAGAGTTAATGCTCTTATAAATGACATTCCACTTTCTTTAAGGCTCAAAATATAAATAGTACCTAATCTAAGAATTACCATCTCCAGTTCAGTCTCCAGTGTCCCAATACAGAACTTAGGAACTGGCATGTCTAGTCTCAGCTCACACTCATTACCATAAGTTTGTGGGAACACTTGGTGGATGCTTGGGCTAGTCAGAATGCATTCTCCATTCTTATGACTTTATTGCCCTTTTTGGCTTTGATGGAATCATCCTTGCCCCATCCACAGCCAATGTGCTTTGCATAAAACTAGCACCATGCCCCGGAGAAGGCAATGGCAAGCCACTCCAGTACTCTTGCCTAGAAAATCCCATGGACAGAGGAGCCTGGTGGGCTACAGTCCATGGGGTCGCTACTAGTCGGACAAGACTGAGCGACTTCACTTTCACTTTTCACTTTCACACATTGGAGAAGGAAATGGCACCCCACTCCAGTGTTCTTGCCTGGAGAATCCCAGGGATGGCGGAGCCTGGTGGGCTGCCATCTATGGGGTCGCACAGAGCCGGACACGACTTAGGCAGCAGCAGCAGCAGCACCATGCCCAGGCTCCAGATGTGTAAGCTGTAACATAGGCTAAACCCATCAATATAATTTACCCTCTGACCACAGTGATTGCCTCAGAGATGGCCACGTGACTAGGCCAGAGCCAATGAAAAGCAATGAAACATTTGCTGGGGGATCCAAAAAAAGAATGGCTCTCTGCTCTGTGGACATGTGGGATATGAGGGATGCTGCTGCCACACCACAAGGGGAACCAGCCTAACACAGATGATAGCCCATTTCAAACTGGAGCAACAGATGGAGGCCAGGGACACCATCTGAGCCCCAGCTCATGCTGTGCCAGAAGTCATTAAGTCCCTTTTTGCTTTGGTTGAATTTTCTCAGTGCAACTGAGATATTCCTAATTGATTGACTCCACAACCCTTCATTCTCTTCTCTGTATTTTTTATGTCTCGGTCCTCCTCTGTCAGTGGACTATATGCCCTTAGAAGGCATGAGCCATGTCTTATTTCATTTGATTTCCCATAAAGCACCTGGCAGGGCTTCCCTGGTGGCTCAGATGGTAAAGAATCTGCCTATAAGATGAGAGAACCAGGTTCCTTCCCTGGGTCAGGAAGATCTCCTGGAGAAGGGAATGGCTACCCACTCTAGTATTCTTGCCAGTATTCTTGGAGGATTTCATGGACAGAGGAGCCTGGCAGGCGACAGTCCATGGGATCACAAAGAGTTGGACATGACAGAGAAACTAACACTTTCACAGAATTTGGCAGTGCTTTGGACAAAGTAGGTTAGCTGAATACAAAATACTCCTCTCTTACCTGCTAAGTAGGACAAGTATGTAACAAAGACAATTGTTAATTGCTCACTCGTGTCTGACTCTTCTGACCCCATGGACAGAGGAGCCCGCCAGGTAAGAATACTGGAGTGGGTTGCCATTCCCTTCTCCAGGGATCTTCCTGACTTAGGGATTGAACCTAGGTCTCCTACATTGCAGGCAGATTCTTTACTATCTGAGCCATCAGGGAAGTCCCCAGAACAAATATAAAGCATAAATCAAGTTTAAAATCCTTCTGCAAGTGAGGAAGATAGAAGCTGACCTCCCCTGAGCTCTCCTCTCTGTCTTTTCCCATCACACAAACCACGTAGCCATTGATCAACTTACCCCTTTTATTTACTGACCCATTTTATTTACTGACCCATTAGCTCAGAGAAGTTCCTATATCTTCTTCTTCTTCTCTTGGGATCCCAAAAGGCCTAGTGAAAGCTGCCAACCACAGCTAATAACTCTTCAGCACTCTTCTTCTCTACAAGTGGAATACAATTACCCCACCCAAGAGAAATGAGGCACCTCTACCAGCAGACAGTCTTTCCACTGCCAAGAGATCCTTCAAGGCCTGTGTTAACCTAACAGACTGTGCTCATAAAAGACCCAACAACACCCTCATTAAATGGCAGTTTACACCCGCCTTCTACACATTTGTAAGTGACACATTAAGTTTAGAAACTAGACAACAAAGAAGTAAAGGAGCCTCTGTAAGTAAACTGACAAACTTAAAAGTGAGAACTGACAGCTAGGAAAAGGTAAAAAAAAGTTATCAAAAACAGACCCAGAAATTTTTTCAAAATAGCAGCCTGAGGCCACTTAGCTAAGGGTATCAAAATGGCCTAAGGACATCACTAAATTATACCCCAGGGCTTTGATGGATGGGCCTAAGTCATCAAGACGATTCTTTTTATATTCATTTTAAATTCCAGGAGGTTATAATTTTGGGAATGTTTTTTCATCCAAGGTAGTTAAAATTAACATTTTGATTCAGAAAGGAAGATAACTGTCTGATATCCGAAAAACTCTTCTCCTCCTGAATAAATCAACCCTGAAAGTTTTCACAGGATTAAGAGTTCCTGGTCATTCTCACCTCTTCTAAATGCTCCAGCCAAACCTTCCTCCTTTTGGCAATCATATCAAGGGGAAAACAAGATACAGGAGAATGCTACATTTAAATATCAAATTCTGTTCTTCCTCAGAACTGAAAGAAAACTGATCAGACTGGTAAAAAATTTTCAAAGTAATAATATCCACTGTTGATAGAAATATTAGGAACACCATTTTAGAGGGGAATTTGCCAATATTTATCAAAAATTTAAATGTACACATCTTTTGGGATTTCCCTGGTGGTCCAGTGGGTTAAGACTGCACTTCCACTGCAGGGAGCACAGGTTCAATCCCTAGTCAGTAAACTAAGATCCCGAATGAGGTATGGTGTGGCCCCTCCCTACAAAAATTACACATCTTTTGCTCCCAAAATTTCATGGCTAAAAACTTACCCTTTTGGATGTATTCCCAAAAGTACATCAAATCATAAGCTGAGAGATGCCCATCACACCAGGTTTTTGTACAAGCACAAAAGTAGAAACAATCAGAACGTTCACCAGTAGGGGGCAAGTTATATCAATGAGGTATATTCACACAGTGTAATGCTATGCAACCACCCTTTAAAGAGCAAGAATTCTGTGTGTTCATATTAAAAAACTCACCAAGATATATTAAGGAAAAATATAAGATACAAAAAAAAATGTACAGTATTATCCCATCTATGTATATGTTTCTGTATATGTAAGAATTTTTTTCTGGAAGTTTATATGAGCAAGAGTTAATAGCAGATAACCAAGAGTTAATAGCAGATAACCTCAACAGTACATGAACCGAGAAATTTCAGATGTTCAATCTGGATTTAGAAACGGCAGAGGAACTAGAGATCAAATCACCAGCATCCGTTGGATCATAGAAAAAGCAACAGAGTTCCAGAAAAACATCTACTTCTGCTTCACTGATTATGCCAAAGCCTTTGACTGTGTGGATCATAACAAACAATGGAAAATCCTTAACAAGATGAGAATACCAGACCACCTTACCTGCCTCCTGAGAAATCTGCATGCAGGCCAAGAAGCAACAGTTAGAACTTGACATGGAACAACAGACGGGTTCCAGATTGGGAAAGGAGTATGTTAAGGCTGCATATTGTCACCCTGCTTATTTAACTTACTTGCAAAGTACATTATGTGAAATGCCAGGCTGGATGAAGCACAAGCTGAAATCAAGACAAGAGAAATATCAATAACCTCAGATATGCAGATGACATCACCCTTATGGCAGAAAGAGAAGAGGAACTAAAGAGCCTCTTGATGAAAGTGAAAGAGGAGAATGAAAAGGCTGGCTTAAAACTCAACATTCAAAAAACAAAGATCATGGCATCCAGTCCCATCACTTCATGGCAAATAGATGGGGAAACAATGGAAACAGTGACAGACTTATTTTCTTGGGCTCCAAAATCACTGCAGATGTTGACTGCAGCCATGAAATTAAAAGACTATGACAAACCTAGACAGCATATCAAAAAGCACAGACATTACTTTGCCAACAAAGGTTCATATATAGTCAAAGCTATGGTTTTTCCAGTAGTCATGTAGAGATGTGAGAGTTGGACCATAAAGAAGGCTGAACACCAAAGAACTGATGCTTTTGAACTGTGGTGTTGGAGAAGACTCTTGAGAGTCCCTTGGACTGCAAGGAGATCCAACCAGTCCATCCTAAAGGAAATCAGTCCTGAATATTCATTAGAAGGACTGATGCTGAAGCTGAAGCTCCAATACTTTGGCCATATGATGCAAAGAACTGACTCACTGGAAAAGACCCTGATGCTGGGAAAGATTGAAAGCGGGAGGAGAAGGGGACAACAGAGGATAAGATGGTTGGATGGCATCACCGACTCAATGGACATGAGTTTGAGCAAACCCTGGAAGTTGGTGATGGACAGGGAGGCCTGGCGTGCTGCAGTCCATGGAGTCATAAAGAGTCAGACACAACTGAGCAACTGAACTGAACTGAACTGGACCTTGAGCAGAGGGACTAGAGGAAGGAGGTTTTGGGATTGATTTCACTTTTCATTTATAACCTTTCCATACTGTTAGGATCTTTTACTGTGTGCATATATAGCTTTTTCCCCCCCTCTTTCCTTTTTAGCAAAGAAGAAAAAGGAGGAGGGACAGAGGGATAAAAAATTGATAAATAAGGAAGATTATTAAATAGGCCCAATTCTTTTTTCAGTTCAGTTCAGTTCAGTTCAGTCGCTCAGTCGTGTCCGACTCTCCGAGACCCCATGAATCACAGCATACCAGGCCTCCCTGTCCATCACCAACTCCCGGAGTTCACTCAAACTCATGTCCATTGAGTCGGTGATGCCATCCAGCCATCTCATTCTCGGTCGTCCCCTTCCCCTCCCGCCCCCAATCCTTCCCAGCATCAGTCTTTTCCAGTGAGTCAACTCATCATTTTTTAAGAAGTATTAATTTATTGATTTGACTGAGCCAGGTGTTCATTGCAGCATGTGAGATCTAGTTCCCTGACTAGGGATAGAACCCAAGTCCCCTATATTGGGAGTATGGAGTCTTAGCCCCTGGACCACCAGGGAAGTCCCAGGCCCAATACTTCTTAACTTGTAGAATGGTCTTATCTACTGAGCCTCCCCCCAGGCACTTGTATTTTTCACTAGAAGATGCGCCTTTCTAGCAATAACACTCAAAACCTATTTCCTTTGGCTTTCTGTCTGCAAATATTCTAGATTCTACTGGATCATGGAAATACTCCCTTGACTTTGCAAAAATCTATCCACGTATTTCTTCAAACCTTTCTCCAACTGCATTTGGCATACAACGTGGAAATGTTTATTCACATCAATTCCACTTGCCTTCGGTGCTCTGCATCCCTGGCACAAATCGAGGATCACCACTTCTCCTGGAAAAGAAGCTCATAGGGTACACTGCTTCCAGAAGCACATTTATCCACACTCTGGCAGGGACCCTCCCAACCTTCCCATGGTTCCAATTCAACAGTTACTGGCTACAAGCAATGCCTGACACAAGGAAGAGGCCAAGAATAGAAAAGTGAACCGAGAACATTGCATATCTTCCAGGAGAGGGCAGATGCCAACACTAGTGTTAGCAACAAACTCCCACATTCCCCTGAGAGAATGTCTTTATTCCAGCACCAAAAGCAGCTTTGAAATCCACCCACTCTTTCTGACAACACTCCTGCGGTTTCATCAACCAGAGAATAATGACAATCTGCTCAATTTTTAGCATTTACTGAGAACTACTTCTCATGAAGCACTGTAAAAAGCACTAACACTTTACCAGCATAAACTAATGTTAACCTCCCAAGAACTCAGTACAGTAGATAAAATCATTACTTCCTCTTTTTCAGAGGAGGAAACTGAGGTTCAAATTTTCATATAACACGCTCAGGCTAGGACTGGCACCGAGATTGGTTCGAGTCCAGAGTTGACATCCTTATCCACTTATGCCAACCTGACTTCCCTAACCCTCAGGAAATCGTGAAAAGGGCTGGGGAAGTCATTCATTCCTTTCCCAAACGCACGGAGTGGAGGGAAACGACTCAGAAGAAGAGTTTCCAGTTTCACAGAAAGTATTTCTGGGTCAACTGCATCTTTGATTCAACTGCTAAATTGATCGCAAATCAAGGGGATCCTCCCCCGCCCGGAGGCAGACAACCCTGCAGAAATCACCAGAATCAGTTACTGGATACGGTCTTTGGTCCCGAAGGTGAGAACCGAGGCCTTGCCCCTCCCACGGCCTCTCCCGGGCAAACTGCCCCAATCTGGCCGAGCTGCCAACTGCCCCAGTCTGGCCGAGCCTTTGAGCCCTGGGACCATCAGAATCAGCGTGCGCCCATACCACCCGCTGGACGACTCCGGGCATAGGGGGCAACCCAGTGTCTGCGAGGAGGGGGGAAACGGCCGCCGCACGGCCCTCCCCACGCTGGAGGGCAGGGAGAGGGTCCGTCAATGGGTGCGGGTTCGCCCGGCTGGGGTCCGGGGATTACCCAGGGCCAGGCGGTCCGAGAGAGGCCGACCGACGCGGAACATCCCTGTCCGTTGCCCATCCCGCCCCCACGGCGCCCCGAATCCTCCCCAAGCCAATGAAAGCGGCAGCGTAAACCCGCTTCTCTGCTCTCACCTTCCTGCTAGTTCCTTCCAGCAGCCGAGCTACGCGCACTGACACGCCCCCCTTTCATTCACCTGTCGCCCCCTCCACTGAGAGGCGGGGCAGCCGACCAATCACAGATGCTTCTGGGTTCAGGAAAGCGGGCCCTTAGACCAGAAGGTTGCTCAATGGCTTCGGTGTCCCCTCCAGAGGATGCGCTCTGAAGGTTGCAGTGCTTTCGGAGTGATGGGAGTTGTGGTCTCACAGTTCATTTTTCGAGTAAAGCTACAGTGGACAAAACTACAACTACCAAGATGCCAAAAGGAGCAAGGACCAGAGCTTGTAAGAGGCTAGAGCTCCGATCAGTCTTCTGAATCCCACTTGACAGACCTGCGAAGTATCAGTCTCCTTGTCCCGAGAGCTAAAAGCACGTCGTGCATATTAATACAGCCTACGGAATAAGAGCTATGATCTGTCAGTCCGCACACAACTGCCGGCCCTCTCCGCAAAAAATCTGGAAATGTGTGACATGGTTTAATCTACTCAACAGGTTTTTCTTGAATACCTGCAACACTCTTCCCTTGAAAGGCTTTCAGGTTTATATATACAAGTGAAATCGTTAAACAGCAGTACTGATGTGTTCTAAGTAACGGTACAGGCACGTTTTGAGACGGCTGTGAAATAGACAAACCATGTTTAATGCTCTCAGCTTCGTTCTATCGGAGGGTACATTCGTTCGCGAGAGCTGCTGTTATTCAGTTCAGTTCAGTCGCTCAGTCGTGTCCGACTCTGCGATCCCATGAACCGCAGCACGCCAGGCCTCCCTGTCCATCACCAACTCCCAGAGTCCACCCAAACCCGTGTCCATTGAGTCGGTGATGCCATCCAACCATCTCATCCTCTGTTGTCCCCGTCTCTTCCTGCCCTCAATCTTTCCCAGCATCAGGGCCTTTTCAAATGAGTCAGCTCTCCGCATCAGGTGGCCAAAGTGTTGGAGTTTCAGCTTCAACATCAGTCCAACCAATGAACACCCAGGACTGATCTCCTTTAGGATGGACTGGTTGGATCTCCTCGCAGTCCAAGGGACTCTCAAGAGTCTTCTCCAACACCACAGTTCAAAAGCATCAATTCTTCAGCACTCAGCTTTCTTCATAGTCCAACTCTCACACCCATACATGATAACTGGAAAAACCATAGCCTTAACTAGATGGACCTTTGTTGACAAAGTAATGTCTGTTTTTTAATATGCTGTCTAGGTTGGTCATAACTTTCCTTCCAAGGAGTAAGCATCTTTTAATTTCATGGCTGCAGTCACCATCTGCAGTGACTTTGGAGCCCAGAAAAATAAAGTCAGCCACTGTTTCCACTGTTTCCCCGTCTATTTCCCATGAAGTGATGGGACCAGATGCCATGATCTTAGTTTTCGGAATGTTGAGCTTTGAGCCAACTTTTTCACTCTCCTCCCACTTTCATCAAGAGGCTCTTTAGTTCTTCTTCACTTTCTGTCATAATTAGACTGGCTTAAACAACAGAAATTGATTGTCTCACAGATCTGGAGACTATTGAAATCCAAAATCCAGGTGTAGGCAGGGTTCGTTCTTTGTAAAGGAAGAATCTGTTCCAGGGCTCTTTTCTTGACTTGTAGATAGACATCTTCATGTTCCCATGATGCTCTCCCTGAATACATTTCTGTGTTCAGATTCCCTGTTTTTATAAGACAGTCATATTGAATTAGGCTTCCCCAATGGCTCTGTGGGTAAAGAATCCACCTGCAAAGCAGGAGGCTATGCGGGCTCAATCCCTGGGTTGGGAAGATTCCCTGGAGAAGGAAATGGCAACCCACTCCAGTATTCTTACCTGGAGAATCCCATGGACTGAGGAGCCTGGCAGACTACAGTCCATAAGGTCACAAAGAGCTGGACATGGCTGAGTGACTAAGCATGCACGTCATATTAGATTAGGAGTTCACCTTACACCAGTTCAATCTCATCTTAACTAATTGCATCTGTAACAACCCTATTTCCAAATAAGATCACATTCTGAGATACTGGGGGTTAGGATTTCAACATAAGAACTACGGTGGTGAAATGGGGGGGGGGGGTTACTATTCAACCCATAACAGGGAGAGATGGCCAGTAAATAGATAGATGGCTTTAAAAAAGGAACCAGGCTCCTCTGCCCATGGGATTTTCCAGGCAATAGTACTGAAGTAGATTGCCATTTCCTTCTCCAGGGGATCTTCCCAACCCAGGGCTCAAACCTGGGTTTCCCACATTGTAGACAGACGCTTTACCATCTGAGCCACCAGGGAAGTTCCCCAAAGTGCCTGGCAAAGAGCTAAAAAGAGTGGTAAAGCAACAAAGAATGACTCAGTGGCTAGGTTAAGTTGAGGGTCCTGGATGGCCTCTCTCAGTTGGTGATGTTGCAACTGAGACCCTAACTAGAAGTGAACCATGCTAACATTAAACAGAAGAGCATTCCAGGCCAAGGAAGAATTAGTACAAAAGCTCTATAACAGAAACAAGAGGATGACCTCTGACTGAGAAGTGGATGACAGGCAGACCAGCTTAATGGGCATGGAGCCCCGCTCTCAGAAAGGCTTCATGCTTACTCCATGCTTTAAGGCTCTGCTGGTCTAATTGCTCTCTTGCAATTGTTAATAATTTTTTAACAAGGAGCCCCATATTTCATTTTTTACTGGGTCCCACAAAGTATATAGCCAGACTAGGTGACAGGAAATGTGAATGGATAAAGAAGCAGAAGCCAGATCATATAGAGAATTGTAGGTTGGATTTTTTGTGGTATATTTCACATGGGATGAGATACCTTTGAAGGATCTTAAGCAGTGGAGAGAGATGATCTGATAGTAAGTGGTCCCAGTAAAAGATGCTGATAGCTGGGGTTAGGGTAGATGTGGAAGAGATGGAGAGGGCTGGTTCACAATATACTGTAGAGCTTGTCAACAGTTAACCTGCAGCTCACTCTAAAGACAACTTAGATAATTTAAATAAAAATAATTTAAAAGGTGAAATATCAGTCAAGCACCATTGTACAATTCATCAGAGAAAAGCAGTTTATTTATCTCTTGCAAAGCTAGATGCCAAGAGAAGAATAGGAGAACATCTTTACTCTCTGGGTGGTTGTCCTTGTCACACAGTTCCCAATGACTGCTCAGGATCCAAGGACATTTGATCCCATGGCAGTGGAATAGTCACTGGAAGGGAGGCATCTCCAAGCTCAGCCTCTCATACCATCTAACCTGAGAAGTCATGTTATTGGTGCCTTAACCTTAATTATAGACGTGTATGGCACTCACTCTGTGTTATTAATTCTGCAATTCCTGGATCCAGGATCTGAATTTAAGGTATCAAATTTTATTGCTGTGATCTATACGCTCTGTGCCAGATGATAGAAATATCCCAAGCTGCTAAAATAGAGGGGCTTTTAAGACATGGAAGCAACCTAAATGTCCCTCAAGAGATGAATGGATAAAGAAGATTTGGTATATATATCAAAGAATATATACAATAGAATAATACTCAGCCACTAAAAAGAAATGAAATAATGCCATTTGCAGCAACATGGATGGACCTAGATATTATTATACTAAGTGAAAGTAAGTCAGACAAAGACAAATATCATAGGATATCACTTATATGTGGAATAGAAAAAATACACTACAAATGAACTTATTTACAAACAGGAGTAGACTCACAGACATAGAAAACAAACATGGTTACCAAAGGGGAAAGGCAGGGAGGGATAAATTAGGAGTTTGGAATTAACAGATACATACTACTAATAGAAATAAAAGCAAAAATAAACAAAAGGAACCTAATCACATTTATAAACATTTGTACAGCAAAGGAAACTGTTGCGGTCCAGCCTCGGCAGAGTCCAGGGATACCCTCAGGATGAGCGGCGTCGGTGAAGAAAAGAAAGCGAGTCGAGTCTTGGTAGAGTGCAGAATCAAGACTGCTTTATTTTTCTACATCAGTGCTTATATACCCTAAACCAACAATTCTAAAAAGGGAGGAGGGATTGTCTTGATAAAATTGTGCCAGGAATGCAGTCATAAACCATCTTCCAGAACAGTCAGTACCTTCATGCATAACTCTTAAACAATGGGCTCTTAAGACATCAAGGCCACAAGGCATGAAAAAATGGCTTTATTTGTGTAGCAGTTAGTCAACTGTAAAAACTATTAACAAGCTTTATCTTGGGAGCCTCAGTTCTGGGCAGACTTTGTGACTCCCTAGGTAGCATGGTATCTGGTTTTGGGCTCTACCCCCATACATCTGCAGAGACAATTTTCTACACTAATTCTTATTCTTTTTGTCATCAACCTTTATCTCTATGTTTTATTCTAGTGTACTCCCAGGCACACCATAGACAGGGGGCAGGGAGACATATCAGCAAGCACTGGTATGTGACCTTGAGGGCAAAGAGTCTCATGAGCTCCCTCCAGATCTCACCCTAAGGGGCCCTTCTAAACTCGTGAAAGGCTCTGCATCTATTTTGCTTGTGGAGTGTTTAGGCCTATTGTTAGCAGACTTAGTTTTATGTCAGGAGTGCTTTGTGCAGTCCTGAGCATTCCAAATTCTAAACTGACATTTATAACCTCAACAGGGCCAGAAGGGGTAAGATGTTCTGTGTAAAAATATTTTCTTCATTCCTGGCCTCCTTATAGGGCCCACACACCCTCAGGGACTGTATTATTGCCATGCAAAGGCTTCAAGGGGTATATTTGAGGAGGAGTCATAAAAATTCTTAGAAAGCACAGAGGACTGCCAAGCATCAGAAGAAAAAAAGACAGAGGCCTGGGAGTAGATGATGGGGTGGCCCCGAGAAATCCCTGGAGGTCTGGACGGCCTTGCGTGCCAGCTCCTCAAGCCAAGACCTTGTCATGGGCAGGGTCTCTCATGCTGGCTCCAGATAGGAAACCATAAACAAAATGAAAAGACAAACTACAAATTGGTAGAAAATATTTGAAAATGATGTGACTGGTAAGGACTTAATCCAAAATGTACAAACAGCACATACAACTAAAAAACAACTGAAAAACCCAACCCAATCAAAAAGTGGGCAGAAGATCTAAATAGACATTTCTCCAAAGAAGACATTCAGATGCCCAACAGACACATGATAAAGAGCTCATCATTACTAATTATCAGAGAAATGCAAACCAGAACTACAATGAGGTACCACCTCACACTGGTCAGAATGGCCATCATTAAAAAATGTACAAATAACAAATGCTGGAGAGGATGTAGAGAAAAGGAAACCTTCCTGTGTTCTTGGTGGGATTGTAAATTGGTGCAGCCACTATGGAAAACAGTCTGGAGGGTCCTCAAAAAACTAAAAATAGAGTTGCCATTTGATCTAGCAATCCCACTCCTGAGCATATATTCAGACAAAACTATAATTCAAAAAGATGCATGCATCCCTATGTTCATAGCAGCACTAGTCACAATAGCCAAGACATGAGAACAACTGAAATGTCCTTTGACAGATGAATGGATAAAGAAGTTGTGGTACATATATAAAAAGAACAAAATAATGTCATTTGAAGTAACATGGATAGTCCTAGAGATTATCATACTAAATGAAGTAAGTCAGGAAGAGAAAGACAAATACCATATGGTATCGCTTATATGCAGAATCTAAAATATGACACAAATGAATTTATCTGCAGAAAAAAAAAAAGACTCACAGATAATAGAGAACTGACTTGTGGTTGCCAAGGGGAGTGGAGGTTGGGGAAGGGATGGATTGGGAATTTGGGATTAGCAGAGGCAAAATTTATATAGAGAATGTATAAACAACAAGGTCCTCCTGTATAGCACAGGGAGCTATATTCAATATTCTGGGATAAACCATAATGGAAAAGAATATGAAAAAGAAAGTATATCTATGTATAACTGAATCACTTTGCTGTACCATAGAAATTAAAATATTGTAAAATCACTATGCTTCAATAAAATAAATTTGAAAAACCAGGTACAAATTATAAAACTGATAAACAACAAGGACCCACTCTATAGGACATGGAACTGTATTCATGCTGCAGCCAAGAGTTCTCACCCCAAAACGAAAAGATCCCACATGACGCAATGAAGATCGAAGATCCTCCACTCTGCAACTAAAACCTGGTGCAACCAAACAAATAAACAGATATCAACATTTTTTTTAAAGCCTCTGCAAGTCATCATTTAGGCAGCCTTGGCAAAGGGCAAGAACTTATGATACTCAATCTCTCATTGGGCAACCACAGTACTGGCACCCCAGGATTTGACATGTGTGTGACCAACTGGGGGCACGCATGCTCAGTCCCTCAGTTGTGTTCAACTCTTTGTGATCCTATGGACTGTAGGTCACCAGGTTCCCCTGTCCATGGGATTCTCCAGGCAAGAACACTGGAGTGGGTTGTCATTTTCCTGCTCCAGGGGATCTTCTTGACCCAGGGACCAAACCCACATCTCCTGCGTCTCCTGCCTTAGCAGGCAGATTCTTGACCGTTGAGCCAACTGGGAAGCCCCATGTGGCCTATGACAGGGCCATTTATGAGACAGAGGTCATGGCAGCTGCTACAGTGCTGAACCTAAAAACATTGACAACCATATTCTTTCCAGTATAACCTTTGCATTTACTGTGACCTGCCCCAATCAACATCTGTTCTAGTGAGGAGCACCTGGAATAATGAGATAGTTTCTCTCCAAAGAGAACCACTTGAGGAACAACAGATAATTCATCTCTTCTTGAGGGTTTCCCAAGGTTCCCACTGAGAGTGCATGTGTAAAGTAACTGAACAGCAGAGTCAGGAGCAGCTGGGCAATTTCCAACATGATGCAAGGACAGAAGTTGCACACCTGTCAGGAGACATCTGATTTGTCCTGAACGATAGACTAGACTATGAATATTGTGCACTGTACTAAGGTATGTCCCACCTGCCCTCTCCCCAACAGTTGACACCCAGGGCAAAGTCACCCCCTGGCATGCCACAGGCTCTGCATCTCCAGGTGCTAGATCATCATTTCTCTTCAACTTGGGGGAATCGGGAAGTGGTCATCATCAAATATGCTACTCCTCAATGGAAGTCAGGATATTTTTTAATACATATCATTTTAACCCAACAGCAACTCTGGGTTGACCTGCCAGTGTGAGCAGCCGGCCTTATTCTTAAGTGAACACATTTTCCCTTGGGTGAATTTTTCCCAGGGTTGAGTGCTAACTCCTGGGTCACATCCCAAATGGCCCCTCAGTCCAGATTTTACTCCCAGTTGAAACCCTGACCTCATTGAAAATGGTTAGGTGGACTTTTTGGCACCCTGGGAGGCACACGAATGATCCTCTGCTATGAGCAGCTCAATTTTGTTGCTGTTTTGTTTTGATTTTACTTTTTATTTTGGAGAATGTGTTTTCACACTACAAGGCTTGTGGAATCTTAGTTCCTTAACCAGGAAATGAACCTGGGCCCTCGGCAGTGTGGGGTCCTAACCACTGAACCTCCAGGCAATTCTCTGGAGAATTTTTTTTCTTTTATTTATTTTTTTAAATTTAATAAATGGTACAAAGCACAATGCCGGCAGACGCGAGAGACGCCCGGCTCCCGGCGGCGCAGACGCGAGAGACGCCCGGCTCCCGGCGGCGCAGACGCGAGAGACGCCCGGCTCCCGGCGGCGCAGACGCGAGAGACGCCCGGCTCCCGGCGGCGCAGACGCGAGAGACGCCCGGCTCCCGGCGGCGCAGACGCGAGAGGCTCCCGGCGCAACCGACCACGTGCAGAATCGTGGCTGAGAGGAGCTGCCCCGCGCCCAGGGTTGGGGCGGTGGCCGAGAGGAGCTGTACCACGTCCAGGAGGTGGTGGCTGCTTGGGCACCGGAGGGCCGAGAGGAGCTGATCCACATTCAAAGCAGGAGGGGCGGCCTTGAGGAGATACCCCTTGTCCAAGGTAGGGTACAGCGGCTGCGCCTTGCTGGAGCGGCTGGGAAGGGATACTCCACGACCAGGTGGAATATAGGAATCCAGTGTCCTGGGGAGGAAGGAACAAGACGGCGAGACCACTTTCTTCCCCACAAATTCATCAAAAGAACATTTGAACGTGGAGTAAAGTCCACAAAACCACTTCTGAATACTGGCAGAGGACATCAGGCTCCCAGAAAAGCAGCCCATTGTCTTCTAAAGGAAAGAGAAGAAATCCAGCTCCACCTACCAGAACACTGACACATGCTTCCCTAACCAGGGAACCCGGACAAGTCACCTGTCCAACCCCACACACAGCGAAGAAACTACATAATAAAGAGAACTCCACAAACTGCAAGAAGAGGGAAAGGACACCCCAAGCAAAGCAATATAAGCAAGATGAAGAGGCAGAGAAATACCCAGCAAGTAAAGGAACAAGATAATTGCCCACCAACACAAACAAAAGAAGAAGATATAGGGAATCTACCTGATAAAGAATTTCGAATTTTGATGGTGAAAATGATTCAAAATCTTGAAAGTAAAATGGAGTTACAGATAAATAACCTGGAGAAAAGGATTGAGAAGATGGAAGAAAGATTTAATAAGGACTTAGAAGAAATAAAAAAGAGTCAATATACAATGAATAATGCAATAGATGAGATCAGAAACACTCTGGAGGGAACAAACAGTAGAATAACAGAGGCAGAAGACAGGATAAGCGAACTAGAAGATAGAATTGTAGAAATAAATGAAACAGAGAGGAAAAAAGAAAAACGAATTAAAAGAAATGAGGACAATATTAGAGACCTCTGGGACAATGTTAAACGCTCCAACATTCGAATCATAGGAGTCCCAGAAGAAGAAGACAAAAAGAAAGACCATGAGAGAATACTTGAGGAGATAATAGTTGAAAACTTCCCTAAAATAGGGAAAGAAATAATCACCCAAGTCCAAGAAATCCAGAGAGTCCCCAACAGGATAAACCCAAGGCGAAATACTCCAAGACACATATTAATCAAATTAACAAAGATCAAACACAAAGAACAAATATTAAAAGCAGCAAGGGAAAAGCAGCAAATAACACTCAAGGGGATTCCCATAAGGATAACAGCTGATCTTTCAACAGAAACTCTTCAGGCCAGAAGGGAGTGGCAAGATATACTTAAAGTGATGAAAGAAAATAACCTACAGCCCAGATTACTATACCCAGCAAGGATCTCATTCAAATATGAAGGAGAAATCAAAAGCTTTACAGACAAGCAAAAGCTGAGGGAATTCAGCATCACCAAACCAGCTCTCCAACAAATGCTAAAGGATCTTCTATAGACAGGAATCACAGAAAGAGTGTATAAACTTGAACCCAAAGCAATAAAGAAAATGGCTACGGGATCGTACTTTTCAATAATTACCTTAAACGTAAATGGGTTGAATGCCCCAACCAAAAGACAAAGGCTGGCTGAATGGATACAAAAACAAGACCCCCATATATGTTGTCTGCAAGAGACCCACCTCAAAACGAGGGATGCATACAGACTGAAAGTGAAGGGCTGGAAAAAGATAGTCCATGCAAATAGAGACCAAAAGAAAGCAGGAGTAGCAATACTCATATCAGATAAAATAGACTTTAAAACAAAGGCTGTGAAACGAGACAAAGAAGGAAACTACATAATGATCAAAGGATCAATCCAAGAAGATATAACAATTATAAATATTTATGCACCTAACATAGGAGCACCGCAATATGTAAGACAATTACTAACAAGTATGAAAGGGGAAATTAACAATAACACAATAATAGTGGGAGATTTTAACACCCCACTTACATCTATGGATAGATCAACTAAACAGAAAATTAACAAGGAAACACAATCTTTAAATGATATAATAGAACAGTTAGACCTAATAGATATCTATAGGACATTTCACCCCAAAACAATGAATTTCACCTTTTTCTCAAGCGCACACGGAACCTTTTCCAGGATAGATCACATCCTGGGACATAAATCTAGCCTAGGTAAATTCAAAAAAATTGAAATCATTCCAAGCATCTTTTCTGACCACAATGCAGTAAGATTAGATCTCAATTACAGGAGAATAACTATTAAAAGTGCCAACATATGGAGACTGAACAACACGCTGCTGAATAATGAACAAATCATAGAAGAAATCAAAAGAGACATCAAAATATGCATAGAAATGAATGAAAATGAAAACACAACAACCCAAAACCTCTGGGACACTGTAAAAGCAGTGCTAAGGGGGAAGTTCATAGCAATACAGGCACACCTCAAGAAACAAGAAAAAAGTCAACTAAATAACCTAACTCTACATCTAAAGCAACTAGAAAAGGAAGAAATGAAGAACCCCAGGGTCAGTAGAAGGAAAGAAATCATAAAAATTAGGGCAGAGATAAATGCAAAAGAAACAAAAGAGACCATAGCAAAAATCAACAAAGCCAAAAGCTGGTTCTTTGAGAAGGTGAATAAAATTGACAAACCACTAGCCAGACTCATCAAGAAACAAAGGGAGAAGAACCAAATCAATAAAATTAGAAATGAAAATGGAGAGATCACAACTGACAACACAGAAATACAAAGGATTATTAGAGAATACTATCAGCAATTATATGGCAATAAAATGAATAACCTGGAAGAAATGGACAAATTCCTAGAAAAGTACAACTTTCCAAAACTGAACCAGGAAGAAATAGAAAATCTGAACAAACCCATCACAAGCACGGAAATTGAAACTGTAATCAAAAATCTCCCAGCAAACAAAAGCCCAGGTCCAGACGGCTTACAGCTGAATTCTACCAAAAATTTAGAGAAGAGCTAACACCTATTCTACTCAAACTCTTCCAGAAAATAGCTGAGGAAGGGAAACTTCCAAACTCATTCTATGAGGCCACCATCACCCTAATCCCAAAACCTGGTAAAGACCCCACAAAAAAAGAAAACTACAGGCCAATATCACTGATGAACATAGATGCAAAAATCCTTAACAAAATTCTAGCAATCAGAATCCAACAACACATTAAGAAGATCATACATCATGCCCAAGTGGGCTTTATCCCAGGAATGCAAGGATTCTTCAATATCCGCAAATCAATCAACGTAATACACCACATTAACAAACTGAAAAATAAAAATCATATGATTATCTCAATAGATGCAGAGAAAGCCTTCGACAAAATTCAACATCCATTTTTGATAAAAACCCTCCAGAAAGTGGGAATTGAAGGGACATACCTCAACATAATAAAAGCTATATATGACAAACCCACAGCAAACATTATCCTCAATGGTGAAAAACTGAAAGCATTTCCCCTAAAGTCAGGAACAAGACAAGGGTGTCCACTCTCACCACTACTATTCAACATAGTTCTGGAAGTTTTGGCCACAGCAATCAGAGCAGAAAAAGACATAAAAGGAATACAAATTGGAAAAGAAGAAGTAAAGCTTTCACTGTTCGCTGATGACATGATCCTCTACACAGAAAACCCTAAAGACTCTACCAGAAAACTACTAGAGCTAATCAATGATTACAGTAAAGTTGCAGGATATAAAATCAACACACAGAAATCCCTTGCATTCCTATACACTAATAATGAGAAAATAGAAAGAGAAATTAAGGAAACTATTCCATTCACTGTTGCAACGAAAACAATTAAATACTTAGGAATATATCTACCTAAGGAAACAAAAGACTTGTACATAGAAAACTATAAAACACTAGTGAAAGTAATCAAAGAGGACACTAATAGATGGAGAAATATACCGTGTTCGTGGATTGGAAGAATAAATATTGTAAAAATGAGTATACTACCCAAAGTAATTTATACATTCAATGCAATCCCTATCAAGCTACCAACAATATTTTTCACAGAACTAGAACAAATAATCTCACAATTTGTATGGAAATACAAAAAACCTCGAATAGCTAAAGCAATTTTGAGGAAGAAGAATGGAACTGGGGGAATTAACCTGCCAGACTTCAGGCTCTATTACAAAGCCACAGTCATCAAGACAGTATGGTACTGGCATAAAGACAGAAATATAGATCAATGGAACAAAATAGAAAGCCCAGAGATAAACCCACGCTCCTATGGACACCTTATCTTCGACAAAGGAGGCAAGAATATAAAATGGAGAAAAGACAGTCTCTTTAACAAGTGGTGCTGGGAAAACTGGTCAGCCACTTGTAAAAGAATGAAACTAGAACACTTCCTAACACCATACACCAAAATAAACTCAAAATGGATTAAAGATCTAAATGTAAGACCAGAAACTATAAAACTCCTAGAGGAGAACGTAGGCAAAACACTCTCCGACATAAATCACAGCAGGATCCTCCAAGACCCACCTCCCAGAATATTGGAAATAAAAGCAAAAATAAACAAATGGGACCTAATTAAAATCAAAAGCTTCTGCACAGCAAAGGAAACTCTAAGCAAGGTGAAAAGACAGCCTTCAGAATGGGAGAAAATAATAGCAAATGAAGCAACTGATAAAGGATTAATCTCCAAATTATACAAGCAGCTCCTGCAGCTTAATTCCAGAAAACTAAGTGACCCAATCAAAAAATGGGCCAAAGAACTAAACAGACATTTCTCCAAAGAAGACATAAATATGGCTAACAAACACATGAAAAAATGCTCAACATCCCTCATCATCAGAGAAATGCAAATCAAAACCACAATGAGATACCATTTCACACCAGTCAGAATGGCTGCTATCCAAAAGTCTACATGCAATAAATGCTGGAGAGGGTGTGGAGAGAAGGGAACCCTCTTACACTGTTGGTGGGAATGCAAACTAGTACAGCCACTATGGAGAACAGTGTGGAGATTCCTCAGAAAACTGGAAATAGAACTGCCATATGATCCAGCGATCGCACTCCTGGGCATACACACCGAGGAAACCAGAATTGAAAGAGACACATGTACTCCAATGTTCATTGCAGCACTGTTTATAATAGCCAGGACATGGAAGCAACCTAGATGTCCATCTGCAGACGAATGGATAAGAAAGCTTTGGTACATATACACAGTGGAGTATTTCTCAGCCATCAAAAAGAATGCATTTGAATCAGTTTTAATGAGGTGGATGAAATTGGAGCCAATTATACAGAGTGAAGTAAGCCAGAAAGAAGAACATCAATACTGTATATTAACGCATATATATGGAATTTAGAAAAATGGTAACCTGAACCCTGTATAAGAGACTGCAAAAGAGACATAGGCATTTAGAACAGTCTTTGGGACTCTGTGGGAGAGGGTGAAGGTGGAATGATTGGGGAGAATGGAATTGTAGCATGTATATTATCATAAGTGACCAGTCCAGGTTCGACGCATAAATTTTCCTCTGTTCATTTCTTTGCATTTGTGCTTTTTTAATAAAAATACTTTTAACTGTAAAGAAAAAAAAATTATAAAAAATAAATAAATAAATTTTGAGAAAGTCACAAAAAAAAAAATAAAAAAATAAAAAATAAAAAAAAGCACAATGCCAAAAACATTAACAGTTAAAATTTCACCAAATGAAAAAATACTATAGAATACCCAGTTGTAAAAAGCTACATTAAGTTATTTTACAACTGCCTCAAGCTGCAAAAAGAAAAAAAACCCAATGCCATACCTACGTTATCCCTCTCTCAAAATAATGCCATTTATGTTACAAACCATGAGTGCCCCATCAAAAGACGGGAACTGCTTATATATATATATATATATATATATATATGACTGTATCACTTTGCTATACACCTAAAACAAACACAACTTACTAGCAGAAAAGTAACAGAACATCCTTATCTATGAAATGTTTTTAATAGGATACACCTGCCCTGTTTAAACTGTTTACTGTAAATAATCTTGGATTTTATGGATTTATGGAGAGCATGGCTAGGCAGAGAATGGGGAATATAAGCAGTATAATTAATCAGATATAAGATGGAGGTGTTCCACAACCAAAAGGAAGCAATGGCTCCCTACATATTTCTCAGAACACATCTCACCTGTTAAATCTGAAACTAAGACACATCCTTCTTTTCTTTTTTTGTAATATGGATTTATTTATTTAGCTGTGCTGAGTCTTAGCTGTAGCATACAGGATGTTCCATCTTCCTTGCAGCATGCTGGATCTTTAGTTGTGACATTTGGGATCTTTTATTTTTATTTAATTCAATTTATCTATTTTTATTTTGGCTACACTTGGTCTCCGTTGTGGCACACTGGCGTTCTCTAATTTCTCTGTGCAGTGGCTTCTCTCTGCGGTGTGCAGTCTTCTCTACTTGCCGTGTACGGGCTTAGTTGCCTTCAGCGTTTGGGACCCTAGTTCCTGGACCAGGGATTGAACCCAAGCATCCTGCGTTGGTATCCATCCCATGTGGCACTCGTGGTAAAGAACCTGTCTGCCAGTGCAGGAGGTCTAAGAGACATAGGTTCAATCCCTGAGTCAGGAAGATCCCTGGAGGAGGCCATGGCAACCCACTCCAGGATTCTTGCCTGGAGAATCCCATGGACAGAGGAGCCTGGTGGGCTACAGTCCATAGGGTCACAAAGACTCTAACACGACTAAATCAACTTAGCACACACACCCTGCATTGGTAGCTCAGAGTCTTAGCCACTGGATGACCGGGGAGGTCACTAGAATACATCTTATTGTTAGAATGGAAGGACACACTCTCTAAATGGGGAGCTCCATCTGACAGTATTGGACTTCTCCAAGGGAAAAATTCTTCACCCATGTTTTGTGATTGCCTTTTTCCTTTAAATCACTAGTCTAGTATAGGGTAAGAGCTATGACTTACGTGAGCCTGATTCAAATGTTCAGTTCCTCTTATTACCATTCCTTTTTTTTTTTTTAAATCATGAATAGATGTTGAATTTTACAAACACTTTTTCTGCCTTTATTGAGGTGAATGCATGATTTTTCTCATTTAATTTACAAATACAGTGGATTATGTTAATGGATTTTAAAAATTGTCAAATGAACGTTGCATTCCTAGGATAAAATTAACTTGGTCGTAAATTCTTACCTTTTTCATAAATTGCTGGACTTGACTTGCTAATATCTTATTTAGGGTTTTTGCATTCATATTTGGAGAAGGCAATGGCAAGCCACTCCAGTACTATTGCCTAGAAAATCCCATGGATGGAGGAGCCTGGTAGGCTGCAGTCCGTGGGGTCGCTAAGGGTCGGACACGACTGAGCGACTTCACTTTCACTTTTCACTTTCCACTTTCACACATTGGAGAAGGAAATGGCAACCCACTCCAGTGTTCTTGCCTGGAGAATCCCAGGGACGGGGGAACCTGGTGGGCTTCCGTCTATGGGGTCACACAGAGTCGGACACGACTGAAGTGACTTAGCAGCAGCAGCAGCAGCAGCAGCATTCATATTTATGATTGAGATGGGTCTTTAATTTTTATGCTTGTCCTATCCTCGGGTTTGGTTTCATGGTAATGTCAAATTCATAAAATGCCTTGGAGAATGTCCTCACTTTTTCTCTTCCCTGGAAGAACTTGTGTAGGATGGTATTTGCTCCCTCTCCACACAGTCCGCTTCTTTAGACACCCACATCCACATGCATTCATTCTTAAACATCAAACATGCTTATCTCCTCCCTGACAGGCCATGTAAAGTCCCATCCAGTTACCACATCTCACCAAAAGTCTGTGATGTGCAGTCTTCTCTATCAAGTTCAAATGTGGAAAACACTACCTGCCTGTCACTTAACACTCCCAATATACAAAGATAAAGAAGAAAAAAGAAACCGCAATTCAAAAAAAAGCTACAGTAGAGAGTGTGAACCCCCAGAAGCCATGGCAATTGTCCAACACCATTATTAAACCCTCTGGGGCAGGAAGAGTGAGGACTTCCTGCCCAGTCAATATTGTAAATTCTTGGGAGCCAGGCAGCCCCTGGATCTCTTCTCTGGAAGGATCTTCTTAGTCCATCGTTTTCTGTATCCACATCTGAGGTGGCACTGGAGAAAATGCCCTTCTAGGCAGCTGCCCAGTTGTTCTGGTTATTGCCTGTCAGCTTCAAACCTACCCTCAAGGCTCTGCTTCGTGATGCCAGTGCTGAGAATGGGAAATCACAGTTCCTTTTTTGCCAGCTGCCAGTGGGGGACCCCTGAGGGAGATTGCATTTCTGGAAGAGGGTGAAGTATATCCTTCTTCCTGTCTATTCCTATTCCCTCAGCATCATTTTGGCAATGATTTTGACTGGGAACTTCAGTTTGTTCCAGTAGCGGTAGCTGATTTTGGTTTGTACTTTTCTAACATTCATAGTATCTATTTCACTGTGTCCCCCTGAGAGATACCAGGGATTGCAAGCTGCCTCCTCTTCTCAGAGGTCTGGGTTCCAGCCACATTTGCCAGATTTTGCAAAGAAAAACAACACCACCAGTTAAATTTGAATTTCAGATAAACTATGAACAATTTTTTCTTAGTATATGTTATGTCCCCTGTGACATTTGGGACCTATTTATCTATAAAATAGCTCGTCATTTATTTGAAATTCAGATTTAACTGGTGTCCAATTTTTTTCTTTGTAAATCTAGTTTGAGCTTCTAAACTGAATTGATTTCAGGACTTCCCTGGCGGTCCATGGCTAAGACTACTGACCCCCAATGCAGGGGGTCTGGGTTTGATCTCTGGTCAGGGAACTAGATCCCAGGTGCTACAACTAAGAGTTTCCATGCCACAATAAAGATCTAAGATCCCACATGCTGCAACTAAGAGCCAGCACAGCCAAAGAAATAAATATCTAAATTGAAATGATTCCACCCTCTTCCCTATGATGCCCCAGAGGTAGGGGTGGTAACTGCTTCTTGCAGTTACTCTCTTTTTGATACTTTCATTTCTCTCTTAGCCTTTTTCATTCTCCAGCATCTGCGTACCAATTATTTGTATTAAATGCTCTCTCTTAAAACAACTGATACATTTTCTGTTTCTTGATTGGATCCTGACTGACAGAGCAGCACAGCCCATTTCTTGGTGATATGGATTCCAGGACCCAGAAATGGCCTCAAATACAATCCCCCAAGAACCTCCCCAGTGGCTCAGAAGGTAAAGAATCCTCCTGCAATGCAGGAGGACCAAAAGGCGGGTTTGATCCCTGGGTCAGGAAGATCCCCTGGAGAAGGGAATGGGAACCCACTCCAGTATTCTTGCCTGGAGAATCCCATGGACAGAGGAGCCTGGCGGACCACAGTCCATGGAGTGGCAAAGAGTCAGACATGATTGAAGTGACTGAGCAGTGTGTGTGTGTGTGTATTTCACTTCTGTAATAAAAGGCTCACCTGTTTTCCAGCCTGCAAAAATCTGCTTCTTCATTGCCCCAGACCCTACCTCCTCCCTGTATCTACCCTCTTTAGGGTAGATTTTGTTTTCTGCAGAAACAGAAATTCTGATTAAAGTAGGAATTTTAAGTGATAGACATCTGAAAAACCTACAACTTAAATTCTGGATTTAACTTTTCTAATGAAATGGGAAGTCCAGAGGTAGGCAGCCAGGGCTGTGTCATTCCATAAAATCATCAGGGACTTAGGTCCTTTTGTTGTCCTGTCTGTCATCTAGTACACAGCTTTCATATTTAAGATTCCTTCTGGGTCATAGGATAGCTACTGGAGCTCCAGTCATTAAAGTCAAGCTCCAGGAAGAAAGAAGGGGAACATAAAAGGGCCAAAGATATATACCAACTGAACTAGCTCATCTTTCTAAAACGCTTTCCTGGAAGCCCTACCCAATAATTCCTACTTACATTTTGTTAGCCAGAATGTAGTCACATGACCACTCCTGCCTGTAAGAGAATGTAATTTCTTAGTTGGGAATATGGCTGTCTCAGGATTATGTTTATAAGAAAGTGGGAAATAAATCTTGGTAAGTACATATTAGCTGTTTGGATCAGCATGGGTTAGAGTGTAACCCATTAGCCATGAGCATCCCATAGGCTGTGGGCATCAGTCAGTATATTTATTTATTTATTTATTTTCTTTCTTTATTGGAGGCTAATTACTTTACAATATTATATTGGTTGGTTTTGCCATACATTGACATGAATCCGCCCCGGGAGTATATTTAAAGAGAGCATGGACAACACACAAAAATCAGCTTTGATTCTATATCCTAGCAATGAATAATCTGAAAAGGAAATCAAGAAAACAATTCCATTTACAATAGCATCCAAGAGAATAAAATACCTAGGAATGAATGTAATCAAGGAGGTAAAAACCTTGTGTACTGAAAACTAGAAAAACTGCTGAAATTTTAAAAGATCTAAATAAATGGGAAGACATTTCATGTTTACAGATTAGAAGACAATATTATTAAGAGAACAATACTCCCCTCAGCAATCTACAGATTCAATACCATCCCTACTAAAACTCCAATGGCTTTTTTTTTCTTTCAGAAATAGAAAAACTGATTCTCAAATTCATGTGGAATTGCAAGGCACTCTGAATAGCCAAAGCAATATTGAAAAAGAAAAATAGAGCTGGAAAGCTCAGACTTTCTGATTTCAAAACTTACTACAAAGCTACAATCATCAATACAGCGTGGTACTGGTATAAGAATAAATATATAGACCAAGGAATAGAATTGAGAGTCCAGAAATAAACCCAAACGTCTATTGACTTTCAGTAAGTGAGCCAAGACCAATAAGGGAAGAATAGTCTTTTCAATAAATGGTGCTGGAACAACTGGATAACCATGTACAGAAGAAGGAAGTTGGATCCCTATCTCACCCCATATACAAAAGTTAATGAAAATGAATCATTGACCCAAGTATAAGATCTAAAACTATAAAACCCTTAGGAAAGAAAACATAGAGGTAAATCTTCACAACCTCATATTTGGCAATGGATTCTTAGATTTCACAACAAAAGCCCAAACAAAAGAGAAAATAGATAACTTGGACTTCAAAAAGTTAAAAATTTTGTTTTCTCAAAGATGTGAAAGCAACTTACAGAATGAGAGAAAATATGTCCAAATGAAGAAAGCTGATCGCCGAAGAATTGATGCTTTTGAACTGTGGTGTTGGAGAAGACTCTTGAGAGTCCCTTGTACTGCAAGGAGATCCAACCAGTCCATTTTAAAGGAGATCAATCCTGGGTGTTCATTGGAAGGACTGATGCTAAAGCTGAAACTGCAATACTTTGGCCACCTCATGCAATGAGTTGACTCACTGGAAAAGACTCTGATGCTGGGAAAGATTGGGGGCAGGAGGAGAAGGGGATGACAGAGAATGAGATGGCTGGATGGCATCACCGACTCTGTGGACATGAGTTTGAGTGAACTCCGGGAGTTGGTGATGGACAGGGAGGCCTGGCGTGCTGTGATTCATGGGGTCGCAGAGAGTCGGACACGACTGAGCGACTGAACTGAACTAAACTGATACATCTGATAAGGTTTCAGAATATATAAAGAACCCTTATGACTGACCAACAAATAGACAAACAACCCAATTTAAAATGAGCAAAGGACTTGAATAAATGTTTCTTCAAAGAAGATATACACATGTCCAGTACATACATGTAGGTCCAGTACATATAACGATGTCAACATCATTGGTAATTAAAGAAATGCAAATCAAAACCACAGTGAGATACCACTTTACATCCACTAATATGGCTTTAGTCAAAAGGACAGATAATATAATAACAAAGATCACAAGGGTATGGAGAGATAGAAACTCTTGTACATTGCTGATGAGAAAATGTAAAATGGTACATCTACTACAGAAAGTTTTGATAAGTTCCTCAGAAAGTTGGATAGGATTACAATATGACCCAGAAATATAGTAATACATTTACTCTTAGGTATATACCCAAGAAAATGAAAACATATATTCACAGAGAAACTTAACCACAAATATATTTATCAGCCCTATTCATAATGGATAAAAGTTAGAAAAAAACACAAAGCCCATCAACAGATACATGGATAAGCAAAATGTAGTATAAACACTCAATGGAATACTATTCAAGCATAAGAAAGAACAAAGTATTGATATATACTACAAGTTGCATGAACCTCAAAAACATGCTAAGTGAAAAAGCCAGACACAAAAGGCCATATTTTGTTTGATTCCTTTTATATAACACACCCAGAATAGACAAATCCATAGATACAGAAAGTAGGTTAGTAGTTACCAGGGAATTGGGGAGAGGAAAATAAGAATATGAGGTAATTTTCTGGAGTGATAAAAAAAAAAGTTGAAACTAGAGAGATGGTAGTTGTACAACATTGTACAAACACTAAAGGCCACTGAATTATATACTTTAAAGAAAAAAACTTAAAAATCTTCTTTTGGCTGCATTAGGTCTTAGCTGTTATGTGATGAGGGGCCTTTCGTTGTGGTTCAGCCTCAGTAGTTATGGCTCTCAGGCTTAGTGGCTCCACAGCATGTGGGATCTTAGTTCCCAGACCAGAAGTGGAACCCGTGTCCCCTGCATTGCAAAGAGGATTCTTAGCCACTGGAACACCAGGGAAGTCCCTAAATTAGACACTTTTAAATGGTGAATTGTGTGTTATATGAATTTTACCTCAAATTTTAAAATTTATTTATTTTAATTGAAGGATAATTGCTTTACAATATTGTGATTGCTTTTGCCACACATCATATGAATCAGCCATAGGTAAACATGTGTCCCTTCCCTCCTGATCCCCCTCCCACCCTCCCCCTCACTCTATCCCTCTAGGTTGTCATAGAGCACCGGCTTTGGGTGCCCTGTGTCACACATCAAACTCACACTGGTTGGCTATTTTACATATGTATATATGTATATGTTATCTATTTTACATATGTATATTTATATTTTACATATTATATGCTGACTCTTTCAAATCATCCCACCCTTTCCTTCTCCCACTGAGTCCAGAAGTCTGTTCTTTACGTCTGTGTCTCCTTTGCTGCCATGCACATTGGATCATCAGCACCATCTTTCTAGATTCCATACATACACCTTAATATATGGTATTTGTCTTTCTCTTTCTGACTCACTTCACTCTGTATAATAGGCTCTAGATTCATCCACCTCATTAGAACTGACTCAAATGCATTCCTTTTTATAGCTGAGCAATATTCCATTGTGTATATGCACCACAACTTCCTTATCTATTCATCTGCCAATGGACATATAGGTTACTTCCATGTCCAAGCTATTGTAAATATTGCTGCAATGAACATTGGAGTATACATGTCTTTTTCAATTATGGTTTCCTCGGGGTACATGCCCAGTATTGGGATAGCTGGATCATATGGTAGTTTTATTCCTAGTTTTTTAAAGAATCTCCACACTATTCTCCATAGTGGTTGCATCAGTTTGCATTCCCACCAACAGTGTAAGAGGGTTCCCTTTTCTCCACACCCTCTCCAGCATTTATTGTTTGTAGACTTTTTGATGATGGACATTCTGACTGGTGTGAGACGATACCTCATTGTGGTTTTGATTTGCATTTCTCTAATGATGAGCAATGTTGGCACCTCAACTTTGTTTAAAAGCGTGGAGGAAAAAGTGGTCATGGACAGTATAGTTAATCAAGCAAATTAATTAAGTGTAGGTCAATTAAGAGAGGTTCTTCTAATACATTTAATCTAAGTAGTAAGACAGGACTAAATTTCTTAGCAAGAATGTAGAGGGTCGTCTACCAAGCCACAAGGAAGTATTCTCTCCTCCCTTGTCTGAAGATTTTGATCCTCTCTTAATCAATAAGACAGAACCCTTATTGCTGTAGAAAATTTAAGTCCCTGTTGCCCCCTGGCCAGAACCAAAGTCCAAAACTAGCGTTATCTCACAGGATAAAAAGCAGACCAAAAAAAAAAAAAAAATAGGCAAGAGGAGGTCTGCTGAAAGAAAAAGTTGCAGCAATTTGCTGTTTTATATAATGAAAAAGCAGGAGACTATTTGTAGAGGTGGATTTGGAGGGTCCTTAAGGAAAGCCTGAATAGAATCTCAGATCAAAATGAATGTATCGATTTCAGTGTGCTTACTGGAGACTCTGCATTCAGTGTGCTCCCTCTGACAGCTGGCAGCTGTTATTCTAGCAATTTGAAGTGTTGGTTTATGCAAATGTGGATACAATACTGACCCGTCATTAATTTGTACGACAGTCAAAATCTCTTGGCATAAACCAGAGAAAGAAATTCAAAGATTTCAAGAGGCAGGATGATTTATTGAATCTATATATATGCATCTTGCTGACCTAGCCTATATTATCTTCTTTGAAAAGATCCAAAATTTACCTCCTGTAACAAAGCTGAAGGATAATTGATGAGGGAAGTGCCAAAATCATTAAAAAAAAGTACTCTTCTGACCATCCTCTGTGAGTCAGCAATGGTGGAGTCTGGTCTACAATTGAAATAGACTCTCATCTCAGGGAAGATGGGAGGATTCTAGGGTGGTGGAGTCAGGTGGTAGCAGTTATCCATCAAATACAAAATGGAAGGATTACCAATAAGGAGCAGAACGGGCATGAAATCACACTGGTTTGATCCACAGAAGTCTTTGAAAGTAACTGACTAATCATAAACAGTTCCCATTTAGGTTTTTTCCCCATTTAGTTTTTATAACAAGAAAAAACACTTCTGTGTCCAGTGAACAAAGGCTTCTATTGACATAACAAACAAATTTGGTCTTTCATCCAATCCCCATATCCAAATCAATTTACAAATGCTCTGACCACTGTGAAAAAAGAAAATCTAGGACCCTTAAGGGAAGATACAACAAAAATACCATAAGATCACACTGTGAGTCTTTTTCCTGCCTGATCCAAAGAACTTGTGCTCAGACACTGGCCACACTTGTTTCTAGGCACCTATAAGTCCCCTGTGCTGCACAAGAGTGTGGGCTTATGGAAATGTGTGAATCGGTACCAGTTGGAAAACAGAGACCACCCTACATATTTCAAGCAGAGAGGAATTTAATGCATGGATTGGTCACAAAGATACTGGAAATGCTGGAAACCAGTGGCAAAAGATGGAAGTCTCTGGAACCTAGGAAGCTGCTTTCACTCTTAGGCTGATGCCTACAACCCCACACTTACTATTGACAATGCCAGAGAACCCGCTGCTGCCAAAGATAAGGCACCTCCTGAAGCAGAAGACTTTCTCCCTTCCACCTGCAAATGTAACCAGGTGGACTTTCCTGGTGGCTCAGTGGTTAAGAATCCACTTGCCAATGCGGGGGACATGGGTTTGATTCCTTGCCCAGGAAGATTCTATGTACTGTGGGGCAACTAAGCCCATGTGCCACAACTATTGAGCCCATCTGCTGCAACTACTGAAGCCAACATGCCCTGGAGTCTGTGCTCTGCCACCACAGTAAGAAACCCAAGGACCACAACTAGAGTAGCCCCCGTTCAATATAACTAAAGAAAGCCCACAAGCAGCAAGACCCAGTACAATAAAAAATAAATAAATAAAATTTTTAAATGAAGAAAGAAAAAAGCAAACATAGAATGGGAGAAGATGTTTGCAATACACACAGAGATTAGAAAATATCTATTAACAAAAAACATAACTACTTGTCTCCCATTGGCAGAAACTAATGGGAACCCTAATAGTTTGTAGGCTTTTAGCCCTGGGAGTACAGAGGAGATGACAAAAGAACAGATGAGAGGCTAAGTACCAAGCTCTGCTGCTAAGTCGCTTCAGTCGTGTCCGACTCTGTGCGACGCCATAGACGGCAGCCCACCAGGCTCCGACGTCCCTGGGATTCTCCAGGCAAGAACACTGGAGTGGGTTGCCATTTCCTTCTCCAATGCATGAAAGTAAAAAGTGAAAGTGAAGTTGCTCAGTCGTAAGTGACTCTTTGCGACCCCATGGACTGCAGCCTACCAGGCTCCTCTGTCCATGGGACTCTCCAGGCAAGAGTACTGGAGTGGGTTGCCATTGCCTTAGGCCATAAATGGAGTTTTGATCAAAGACCATTTAAAGACCAATCTAGGCATGTGCTAGTTTTTGTCCTCATTTATGTAATTGGAATAAATATCTTAAATCACTGACAGAATCCTACACTGGCTCCTAGACAAAATGTTAAAAGTTTTTATTATAAGAAAAACGAACTAGATATTATTGAAGTTCATCATTCCCACCAATATGTAAATTAAAACATCCTGAGAGAACTGAATAGATTAACTCCACCATTAATGACTTTGAATATGCAGACATGGTGATTTTTGTCACATGTGTACCCATTCTTCAGACAAGATAGATGGTCTTGAAGAACACAGAATAATATCTAAACTTAATCAGATGGTGACTCCAATTGCAAAAGCTGTTCCAGATGTGGTTTTTGGGGGAAAAGTATACCAGCACAACCCCCCAAACTTTATCAGAAAAAAAAATGTAATTTTTCTATTGTGGCAGAGAATAAAAGAAGCAGTTAGCTTTATAATCTTGCCCCAAAGAAAAGCCAACCCTTCTGCTCCATGCCCTAATTTAGTCTGCAGGAATTTTTACATTTTTACTCTGTTACCATCTGGACCATGCAGTCCAGTGCAGGAAACAGAAATACTCCAGGTATTTCAAGCAGATCTTGCTTCCCCATAGCCACTGCTGCAGAAAAATGCCTTCTACCTCACTTCTGTTTTCCAAAATCTCATCTAGAACCTTAGCTGCAAGGGAGTCTGGGAAACGTTTTTAGCTTTACAGCTCCTTAGATAGCAAGATGGTGGCATAGAAGTCAAAAGTCAATCCATGTATCTGTCACTTCATCCCACAGGCAGTTACGCTGGAGGCCCCATACAGACAGAACACAAAACATGGAAAATAGCAGGTGCCAAAGGGTGTGAGATGAATCCAGTGAAAATATAATAGCCTTACACTACATTAAAATTCCTAGAGTATATGGCCTGAACACATCAGGACATTTACTCCAAAGCAAAGGGCAAGGTTGCTGCACTTTAGACTTCCTTCCTCATAGAAGGGGTCCAGTACTTGATGGGTCTCTTTGGATTTGGGAGGAAACAAACATCATGATTCGTGCCAACAAAGGTCCAAATAGTCAGGGTTATGGTCTTCCCAATGGTCATGTATGGCTGTGAGAGCTGGACTGTAAAGAAGACAAAGAGCCAATGAATTGATGCCTTCAAACTGTGGTGTTGGAGAAGACTCTTCAGAGTCCCCTGGACAGCGAGATCAAACCAGTCAATCTTAAATCAACCCTGAATATTCACTGGAAGGACTGATGCTGAAACCGAAACTCTAGTATTTTGATCACCTGATGCAAACAGCTGACTCATTGGAAAAGTCCCTGATGCTGGGAAAAATTGAAGGTAGAAGAAGAGGGCATCAGAGGATGAGATGGTGGGATGGCATTACTGCTGCAATGGATATGAACTTGGGCAAACTCCGGGAGATAGTGAGAGACAGGAAAGCCTGGTGTGCTGCAGTCCATGGGGTAGCAAAGGGTCAGACACGACCGGGCAACTGAACAACAACAACATACAGCGTGACTGGTAAACTCTTCCTACGCGTCTACCAGTTTCCAGCTTTGAGGAAGGCACAGAGAAAGCAAAGTAAGAGAGGCCTCTCCAGCTGATCCAGGCTGCAGTGTAAGTAGTTCAGCCTTTTCATCCTGATGACCAAACAGATCCTCAGCTCAAAATGCCAGGTAAATTCACTGGAAGGACTGATGCTAAAGCTGAAACTCCAATACTTTGGCCACCTCACACGTCGAGTTGACTCACTGGAAAAGAGTCTGATGCTAGGAAGGACTGGGGGTGGGAGGAGACGGGACGACAGAGAATGAGATGGCTGGATGGCATCACCGACTCGATGGACATGAGTTTGAGTGAACTCCAGGAGTTGGTGATGGACAGGGAGGCCTGGCGTGCTGTGATGGGGTCGCAAAGAGTCGGAGACGACTGAGCGACTGAACTGAACTGAACTGATGGAGCCTATTGCAAACAATGATAGAAGAAACTCTGTAGCCAGATCCTTAGGGCTTAGGGGTAAAGCCATTTTTCATTCGGGCTACCCTAGTGGTTCAGCAGTAAAATAAAGAAAGACCCACTTGCAATTCAGGAGACGTGGGTTCAGACCCTGGGTCAGGAAGATCCCTTGGAGAAGGAAATGGCAACCCACTCTAGTAATTCTTGCCTGGAAAGGGCCATCAACTAAGCTACTAAACAACATGCTTTATTCATAAGAGAGTATTTCCCTTTTGTGAGCTAGCTCCTGGAGTTTTAATGGGCTCTGACAGACTGCACACCTGACCACAGGGCTCCAGATGACCTTGTGACCTGAGCTGCCCATTGTGAACTGGATGTTCTCTAATTAATTCTTATGCCTGCAATTCTTCAGGGGAAATGGTCCATGTAAAACCTGGCCCAAACAGACTTGAAGGGGCAATGTGTAGGTTGTCCCCCTCCCAGTGTACCCATTCCTGCCACATTGTTACGATCACTTCAACCCAGGAGATTGAGAAGGAAAAATGTAGAACTGCTTTATGTGTGGCTCTGTAAATGTATATCAACCAGAACTGTAGACTGCTGTGGCTGGAGCACCCCGTTCAAGATGACCCTGAAGGAGAGCAGAGGAAGGAAATTGTCCTGGTGGCAGAACATGGAGTAGAGCGTGTGGTTGTTTCTACTTTGTCTCAAAGGAGACAAAGTTGGATCATAAAGAAGGCTGAGCGCCAAAGAATTGATGCTTTTGAATCGTGGTGCTGGACAAGACCCTTGAAAGCCCCTTAGACAGCAAGGAGATCAAACCAATCAATCCTAAAGGAAATCAACCCTGAATGTTCATTAGAAGGACTGATGCTGTAGCCGAAGCTCCAATACTTTGACCACCTGATGCAAAGAGCCGACTCATTGGAAAAGACTCTGATGCTGGGAAAGACTGAAGGCAAAAGGAGAGGATGGCTGCACAGGATGAGATGGTTAGATAGCATCGCCAACAATGCACATGAATTTGAGCAAACTCTGGGAGATAGTGAAGGACAGGGAAGCCTGGCATGCTGCAGGCCATGGGACCTCAAAGAGTCAGACACAACTTAGCAACTGAACAACAACCACAACTTGAAGGTGAGACGGCCTGAAATCAGGATCGATACTGAATCCCAGGCGATGGCCACTGAAGAAAACAAAATGAGAGTCTTGGGGACAGAGGAACAAGGATAGACCTGCTGAAATAGGCCCAGACCATATGTTCACAGCCGTGGGTGTGATTGCAACAAGGCTCCCTATACAGGAAAAACTATTAGAGGTTGGCTTTCAGATGGCAGACTGTGAAAGAGCAAGAAATGGTTTTATAGAAATGGTTATGTGGCCCCAAAGTCTAGTGGAGAAGAAAATCTCTCCCCAGGTAGAACTATAAGAAGTAAGTCTCACTGTCCACTTTGCCTGAAGGAAGAGAAGACCTGAGCTTAGGATCTATACCAGGTCATGGACTAAGGATGTGAGTAGCTCTAAGTTTTAAACATTAGAAGTTCATGAGAAAGAAGTTTGCAAAAGATAGATTTCTACGAATATTCAAGATCATAAGACAGGAGTATGCCATATGAATGCTCACCATGGGCCCCCACTGAGGGGAAGATTTTAATAACCATAAAATAGGATGCCCTGTGGGTGTTAACGGGATGTTAAAAGATGACCTTTTCCCCCAGCCAGTCCAGCTCTTGATCAATGGGTTCACACACAAAGGACCATGATGACAGGGGTGGAGATTAGCCATGGGCTCAAGAATAGGAATATCCCTCACCAAGGGTGGTCAGACAACCAACAGGATTGATACCCAGTTTGCGCAAAGCAGCTAACAGCACTGGACGCTTGCAAGCATGCATGGTAAATCACTTCAGTCATCTCCAATTCTTTGTGACCCCATGGACTGTAGCCTGCCAAGCTCCTCTGTCCATGGGATTCTCCAGACAAGAATACTGGAGTGGGTTGCCATTTCCTTCTCCAGGGCATCTTCCTGACCCAGGGATCAAAACCATGTCTCTTATATCTCTAGCATTGGCAGGCAGGTTCTTTACCACTTGCGCCACCGGGACCCTTGAACTGGTATCAGGGGAGCAGCCAACTACTTGGGCAGATTGATTACAGAGGACTCCATGATGGAGGCAGGAATTTGTCTCACTATAAGAGGCACTTATTCTGGATATGGATCTGCTTTCCTTGCCTCGAACGCCTCTGCCAGAACCTCCACCTGTGGACTAAATGCAGTCTTGATATCCCATACAGTATTGTTTCTGACCATGGAACTCACTTCACAAGAAAAGAAATGAGACAGGATTCACTGGCCTTGCTATGTGCACTGTTAGCCAGTCTAGAATGGTGGAAAGGCCTATTAAAGGCCCAGATAAATTACCAGCTGTTAGACAACACTTTGGGAGGTAGAGTACCATCTGCAAGATAGAGTAATCCTCTGAGCCAGGGTATTGTCTCTCCTGTAGCCAGTCACAGAGTTCAAGAACCAAGGGGCTGGATGCAGGAGTGGCTTCTTCTAACAATGAAATCTTTTACTCACCCAAAAATTATCTGTTTCTTTGGCTTCCCTGGTGGCTCAGTGGTAAAGAATCCACCTGCCAATGCAAGAGACATGAGTTCAATACCTGATCCAGGAAGATCCCACACACTGAGGAGCAACTGAGCTTATGTGCCACAAATACTGAGCCTGTGCTCCGGAGCCAGGGAGATGCAACTACTGAGCCCACGTGCTGCAACTACTAAAGCTCACACCATCCCAGAGCCTGTGTTCTGCAACAGGAGAAGGCACCATGGTGAGACATCTTCCCGCCACAACTAGTGAGCAGTCCCTTCTCACCACAACTTGAGAAAAGCCCGAGCAGCAACAAAGACCCAGCGCAGCCAACAATAAATAAATAAAATTATTTTTTAAAAAATTATCTGTTTCTTGACCCCATGACTGCAGGGAAGCAAGGTATGTTAAAAGAGTCTAGAGTCCAAAGAGGGGAATGCCTCCACCAAGTGAGACAATTTTTTCCACCACACCGGAAGTTGAAACTGCCACTCAGCCATTTTTTAATAAGTTTTTAAAAATATTTATTTATTTCATTTTTGGCTGTGAGTGGTCTTAGTTGCAACTCGTGGGCTTCTCTCTGGTTGAGGCACATGTGCTCAGTAGTTGTGGAGTGTGGGCTTGTTGCCCTGCACCATGTGGGGTGTGATCTCCATCACAGATTGAACCCACACTCCCTGCATTGGAAAGTGGATTTCTTAACCACTAGAACACCAGGGAAGTCCCGACTCAACCATTTTGAGTACCTCATGCTGCTAAACAGACAAGCAGAAAAAGAAATCAAGGTATCCTGTAGGGTTCAGAACTCTGGCTATCAAGGGGAAATAAGCTGTTACCACACAATAGGGGCCAGAGGCTTAGGGACAGACTCACCTGTATTCCCTAAGAATCCTATTCCTGCTACAAACCCTGTGATCAAAGTTATTGCAAGACCACTGCAATTCTATACAAGAGAATCTGTCTGTTCTGTGGGCACAACACTTGACTCTCTTGCTGACTGAAGGCAGAAGGAACCTGGAAAAGATAGTTAAGAAGGAAAATCATAAATACAAGATCAACTTTTGAATAAGTCAAAGAGGGACTTCCCTGGTGGTGCAGTGGTTAAAACTCTGTACTTCCAAGGCAGGGGTACGTGTTCCATTCCTGGCCGGAGAACGAAGATTCCACATACAGCATGGTGTAGTCAAAAATAATAATAATAATAATAAATTAATCAAGGAGGTGAAGATTATAGCCTCTACTTGATCTTCCTTCCTCAGTGTACATAGTTAACATTTTTACAAACATTTTCTTCTTTCTTCTCTCTTTTCCCCACTTCTGTCTCTTTGTGATGCATATGGAGACTACCTTCACCATCCAGTCATAGATCACAGATTTTGAGAAAAAGCTAGAGGAGAGACATCAAGGCATTGGGGTGCCTTTCCTGGAGGGTTAAGAGTGCTTTTAATTACAGGAATAACAACCACTTTTTACTCCTTGGGGAGCAAGTCCCAGTTTGGGACACAGGGATATATGTTTGGCAGAAAATGGGGTACATAGAGTGCTAATGTTTGCGCCATCCACACTGTTCAGTTCAGTTCAGTCGCTCAGTTGTGTGCGACTCTGCGACCCCATGAATCACAGCACGCCAGGCCTCCCTGTCCATCACCAACTCCCGGAGTTCACCCAAACTCATGTCCATCGAGTTGGTGATGCCATCCAGCCATCTCATCCTCTGTCCTCGCCTTCTCCTCCTGCCCCCAATCCCTCCCAGCATCAGAGTCTTTTCCAGTGAGTCAACTCGAGGTGTGAGGTGGCCAAAGTATTGGAGTTTCAGATTTAGCATCAGTCCTTCCAATGAACACCCAGGACTGATCTCCTTTGGGATGGACTGGTTGGATCTCCTCGCAGTCCAAAGGACTCTCAAGAGTCTTCTCCAACACCACGGTTCAAAAGCATCAATTCTTTGGCGATCAGCTTTCTTCACAGTCCAACTCTCACATCCATACATGACCACGGGAAAAACCATAGCCTTGACTAGACGGACCTTGGTTGGCAAAGTAATGTCTCTGCTTTTTAATATGCTGTCTAGGTTGGTCATAACTTACCTTCCAAGGAGTAAGTGTCTTTTAATTTCATGGCTGCAATCAGCATCCGCGGTGATTTTGGAGCCCCCAAAAATAAAGTCAGCCACTGTTTCCCCATCTATTTGCCATGAAGGGATGGGACTGGACGCCATGATCTTAGTTTTCTGAATGTTGAGCTTTAAGCCAACTTTTTCACTCTCCTCTTTCACTTTCATCAAGAGCCTTTTTAGTTCCTCTTCACTTTCTGCCATAAGGGTGGTGTCATCTGAGGTTATTGATATTTCTCCCAGCAATCTTGATTCCAGCTTGTGCTTCTTCCAGCCCAGTGTTCCTCATGATGTACTCTGCATCTAAGTTAAATAAGCAGGGTGACAATATACAGCCTTGATGTACTCCTTTTCCTATTTGGAACCAGTCTGTTGTTCCATGACCAGTTCTAACTGTTGCTTCCTGACCTGCATATAGGTTTCTCAAGAGACAGGTCAGGTGGTCTGGTATGCCCATCTCTTTCAGAATTTTCCACAGTTTATTGTGATCCACACAGTCAAAAGCTTTGGCATAGTCAATGAAGCAGAAATAGATGTTTTTCTGGAACTCTCTTGCTTTTTCCATGATCCAGCAGATGCTGGCAATTTGATCTCTGGTTCCTCTGCCTTTTCTAAAACCTGCTTGAACATCTGGGAGTTCACGGTTCATGTACTGCTGAAGCCTGGCTTGGAGAATTTTGAGCATGACTTTACTAGCGTGTGACATGAGTGCGATTGTGTGGTAGTTTGAGCATTCTTCGGCATTGCTTTTCTTTGGGATTGGAATGAAAACTGATCTTTTCCAGTCCTGTGACCACTGCTGAGTTCTCCAAATTTGCTGGCATATTGAGTGCAGCACTTTCACAGCATCATCTTTCAGGGTTTGAAATAGCTCAACTGGAATTCCATCACATCCACTAGCTTTGTTCGTAGTGATGCTCTCTAAGGCCCACTTGACTTCACATTCCAGGATATCTGGCTCTAGGTGAGTGATCACACCATCGTGATTATCTTGGTCATGAAGATCTTTTTTGTATAGTTCTTCTGTGTATTCTTGCCATCTCTTCTTAATATCTTCTGCTTCTCTTAGGTCCATACCATTTCTGTCCTTTATTGAGCCCATCTTTGCATGAAATGTTCCCTTGGTATCTCTAATTTGCTTGAAGAGATTTCTAGTCTTTTCTATTCTTTTGTTTTCCTCTATTTCTTTGCATTGATCGCTGAGGAAGGCTTTCTTATCTCTCCTTGCTATTCTTTGGAATTCTGCATTCAGATGGGAATATTTTTTCTTTTCTCCTTTGCTTTTCACCTCTCTTCTTTTCACGGCTATTTGTAAGGCCTCCTCAGACAGCCATTTTGCTTTTATTGCATTTTTTTTTCTTGGGGATGGTCTTGATCTCTATCTCCTGTACAATGTCACGAACCTCCATCCATAGTTCATCAGGCACTCTGTCTATCAGATCTAGTCCCTTAAATCTATTTCTTACTTCCACTGTATAATCGTAAGGGATTTGATTTAGGTCATACCTGAACGGTCGAGTGGTTTTCCCTACTTTCTTCAATTTAAGTCTGAATTTGGCAATAAGGAGTTCATGATCTGAGCCACAGTCAGCTCCCAGTCTTGTTTTTGCTGACCGTATAGAGCTTCTCCATCTTTGGCTGCAAAGAATATAATCAATCTTATTTCGGTGTTGACCATCTGGTGATGTCCATGTGTAGAGTCTTCTCTTGTGTTGTTGGAAGAGGGTGTCTGCTATGACCAGTGTGTTCTCTTGGCAAAACTCTATTAGCCTTTGCCCTGCTTCATTCTGTACTCCGAGGCCAAATTTGCCTGCTACTCCAGGTGTTTCTTGACTTCCTACTTTTGCATTCCAGTCTCCTATAATGAAAAGGACATCTTTTTTGGGTGTTAGTTCTCTTTTTTTTTTTTCACAGCATTAAGAACCTACTTGACAAACCTGTATGTTATACTCAGAGATTGTTCCCTTAATCTATGTAAAACGAAACTATTTGTATGGTAATCTGCCCTTCTACAAGATTCAAGTTAATCATTTTATGGCCCGGGATGAATCGTCTGGTATCAAAATTATCCCAAAATGCATCTTGTGGGTGAAGGGCCTGGTGCCATTCTGAGCCTTAAGACATTCCTTTCTTTCATTAACAGACTGCTAGTGACTGTATCGGAGAAGGCAATGGCAAGCCACTCCAGTACTCTTGCCTAGAAAATCCCATGGACGGAGGAGCCTGATAGGCTGCAGTCCATGGGGTCGCACAGAGTCGGACACGACTGAAGTGACTTAGCAGCAAGTTTTATTAGGGATTTCATTAAATTTCTAGGATTGAAGAAGTCAGTTAGGGAACACAAAGTTCATGAAGCCTCCTCAGATCTCATAGTGAACCACTGGCTCAGATTCTTTGTTGGGATCACTGCCTCTTACAGGTACAGATTACTGTAAGGATACTGCTTTGGCCCCACAGGCTGGTAGGCGGGGTAAGTCTCCCCTATCCTTAACATGAACAGCATGAAGGCGACGAAGCCGAAGAGGTGCTTACACATGAGGTTCCAATTAACAGGAGTTGGGGATGTGTCCACACGGTTCCTGATATACATGTCCAGGTCCCAGTGCATTGGTTCACCCCAGTTCAACCGCAGGTCTGGGTGGTTCCAGTCATACCATGGATCCCTCTCCTGAAGTGAGCGGTCAGGCAGTTTCGGATAGTCACCATACCTCACGCCATCATCTGGGGACGGCTCGTAGTTTTCCACCTGCATATTATACTTCTTGGCGGCAGCAGCCCATTCTTCTGGGATCTTGGGATAGGTTCCCGGGAGCATGTCCTTGGTAATGTGGGGGGCTGTCCGTGCACCTAGCGGCACCATGTTTCGGGCTGCCTTTTGCAGCCATCGGACTCCCAGGACCCCCGCCCTGGCCGCCACCATCTTCACCTTCTTCCCGTTTCACCCCGCACATGTGCCGGGTGTTAGTTCTAAAAGGTCTTGTAGGTCTTCATAGAACCGTTCAGCTTCTTCAGCGTTACTGGTTGGGGCATAGGCTTGGATTACCGTGATATTGAATGGTTTGCCTTGGAAATGAACAGACATCATTCTGTCATTTTTGAGACTGCATCCAGGTACTGCATCCACACTGCAGAGAGGAAAAGACTCCCTCTACCTCCCAGGTTCCGTAGCTGGGTCTATGAAATAAACTGGTAACAGGAGGATTAACAGGAGAAAAGGTACACAAATGTATTCATTTTTAATATTGGGTGCATGGGACATAGCAGGAAAAAAAAAAAAAACAGTAAATACCAAAAGAAAAAAAAGGGGGGGTGGTAGGAGTTAAAAGATCATATACTGACTTAGGGTTTTCTCAGTGGCTCAGTGGTAAAGAATCCACCTGTCAATGCAGGAGAGACACTGGTTCAATTGCTGATCAGGGAAGATCCCACATGCCTTGGAGCAAGTAAACCTGTGTGCCACAACTACTGAACCTGTGCTCTAGAGCCCGGGAGCTGCAACTGCTGAGCCCATGTGCCTCAACGTCTGAAGCCCACACACCCTAGAGCCAGTGCTCCACAAGAGAAGCCACTGCAACGAGAAGCCCATGCACCACAGCTGGAGAGGAGCCCCCAACTGCCGCAACTAGAGAAAAGCCTGTGCAGCAGCGATGACCCAGCAAGCCAAAAATAAAAAAACGAAACTTTAAAATATTATACACTCACTTAACAAGGAGACACTTAGGGGAGAGAGTAAAAATGATTTGGGGGAAAAGATGAATGGGCCCTCAGAAGAATATATGCTACAGTAGATATGACAGCTTGTGACAGTTTGCCTGGGAGTGGGGTCGACTTCTAGTCTCTTCCTTGAGATTTATGATAACTGAGTTCCTTTAGGAGGATTTGTCCTTAAGTAGATGAAGTTCAGAGAAAGCTTTTTCCTGAATCTGTCATTTTTCAAGCGCCTTCAGTGCAAAATAATCAATATTCCAAGGCAACATATTTTAGGCTGACATTTCCTGAACTCCTTCAGCGTCCAACCCCAGTCTCCATTTGGGGAAAAACCCTCAATGTCTGTTCCAGTCACAGTAGGGAGAAAACGCTAGTTCTCGCCTCCCACTGCTGTGTCCCTCTACAGAAGTAGAGCAGGCTAGCTCTTTCGTCTGCCCACTCTCAGATACAGCCATGGAGCAAGTTTCAGTTCAGTTCAGTTCAGTCACTCAGTCGTGTCCGACTCTTTGCGACGCCATGAATCACAGCACGCCAGGCCTCCCTGTCCATCACCAACTCCCGGAGTTCACTCAAACTCATGTCCATCGAGTCGGTGATGCCATCCAGCTATCTCATTCTCTGTCGTCCCCTTCTCCTCCCGCCCCCAATCTTTCCCAGCATCAGAGTCTTTTCCAATGAGTCAACTTGATGTGCGAAGTCCCAAGAACAGTGCTGAAAGCAGCTGGAATATATTATTAACTGTTGTTACTGTTTTTTCAACACAAGAGGCACAGAAAGGTAAGACGGCTTGCTTCCCTGAGTCAGTCCACAGCTCCCCCTTGTGGAAGCCTTGGTGACAGCCACCCTGGTAGACAAAGTCATCAATCAACCCTTTTGCAGAAATATTTGCCCTGTTTTGTTTTCTCCTTTCAACTTACTTTCTAAAAATTAATTTTATTTATTTACTTTTGGTTCCTTGGGTCTTGATTGCTGAGCAATGGCTTTATCTAGCTGTGAACAAGTAGGGGCTAATCTCTAGTTACAGTATGCAGGCTTCTCATTGTGTTTGCTTCTCTTGCTGCAGAGTGTGGGCTCTAGAGAACCAGGTTTCAGTAGCTGTGGTGCAAGGGTTCAGTAGCTGGAGTTCCAGGGCTTGAGGGCACAGGCTCAATAGTTGTGGCACATGGGCTTAGTTGCCCCAAGGCATGTGGAATCTTCCCAGACCAGGGATCAAACCCTTGTCTCCTGCATTGGTAGGCAGATTCTTAACCACTGGACCACCAGGGAAGTCTCCTTTTGTAAATTATAAAGTGATGCATAGACTTATCCTTATGGAGAAGGAAATGGCAACCCACTCCAGTGTTCTTGCCTGGAGAATCCCAGGGACGGGGGAGCCTGGTGGGCTTCCGTCTATGGGGTCACACAGAGTCGGACACGACTGACGTGACTTAGCAGCAGTAGCAGCAGCATAGACTTATCAGAGGCTGGAAGGAACAGGGTTCTGCCCAAGATCACACAACACATGTTAGGAGTACAACTAGGACCAGAGGGGTACCAGGAAAAGTTTAACAACTGGCTTAGGGGCAGGGCACATAGTTTGTAATGTCTGTAGATTTGATGATGTAAACACTCCCACCTTCGTTGATTTTAAGCTACCAATGTGACATCACGTAATGCAGAGTTGGGAAGAGATTACAGTAAGTCACACACCATTACTTGGCATTTTCTCCACATAGATACAAAAAATGTAACTTATTTCAAAGGCATAGATGATAGCAAAATGTATAAAATATGAGTTTGGGGTATTTATTGCCTTTGTTTTGTATCATTTATTTAATTTTCAGTTTCTGTAATTTACATTTTGTAATGGCTGTGTTCGGGCTCAATGGTAAATAATCCGCCTACCAATGCAGGAGATGCAGATTCAACCCCTGGGTTGGGAAGATCCCTTGGAGAAGGAAATGGCAACCCAGGATTCTTGCCTGGGAAGTCCCATGGACAGAGGAGCCTGGCGGGCTACAGTCCATGGGGTTGCAAACAGTCAAACATGACTTGGTGACTAAATAACAACAGTGGCTGTGTTCAACAACCAGCATATTCAGCGCTAGAAGGCTGAACCAGAAACTTTCTTCTAGCTTTTAGACATATTCTGTGCTGCTTCCACCAGCAGCTTGAAAGTGAAGTGAAAGTGAAGTTGCTCAGTCGTGCTCGACTCTTTGCAACACCAGGTTCCTCCATCCATGGGATTTTCCAGGCAAGAATACTGGAGTGGGTTGCCATTTCCTTCTCCAGGAGATCTTCCCGACCCAGGGATTGAACCTGGGTCTCCCGCATTATAGGCAGATGCTTTACCATCTGAGCCACCAGGGAAGTTCATCTGAGCCACCAGGGAAGTCCACCAGCAGCTTCCGTTCCGTTCCGTCGCTCAGTCGTGTCCGACTCTTTGCGACCCCGTGGACTGTAGCCTACCAGGCTTCTCCATCCATGGGATTCTCCAGGCAAGAATACTGGAGTGGGTTACCGTTTCCTTCCCCAGGGGATCTTCCCGACCCAGGGATCGAACCCAGGTCTCCCGCATTGGAGGCAGACACTTTAACCTCTGAGCCACCAGGGAAGCCCAGCAGCTTAGGCATTTTCATTTTGCACTGAGTCCTACAATTTATGTAGCTAGTCCTGCAGCCAACTCTATGCTGGATTTCCACAGCAGAACCAGGGCAGGCTTTGGAAACTTCACTTCCAAGGATCATCCTGGGCCTGGCTGCCTTCCACTGGGGAAGCCCAGACTGTCTAGAGGAACCAACCAGAAGGGCATCCTAGTACCACTCCCGTCAGCCTGAGACGAGAAGCCAACTTCACTTGAGTCACAGCACCATCTGGTGGCAGCTGGGTGTTAGGGCTCCCTGGGAGCCAAAACTGGGAGGGTCCTGGGACAAGAATTGTCCACAAAGAAGGATCCAGCAATGCAGGAGAGGAGATGTGGGTCAAAAGAGGTTCTGAGGGTCAGGGGCAGGGTAAAATAATGCATTAATACTTCCCCTTAGAATTAGAGGAAAACTCAGATGTCCCTAGAATGGTGAAAAAACAATGTCAAAAAGGAAAAAGTGACCAATGCCCATAACCCAGGATTAAAATCAACTTCTCCTGGCTCTCAGTCTAGCCATCTTTAACATACCATTTAGTTCAACAGATGCTTATGAGTCCTCTAACAGTGCCTAGGACAAGAGCATATTAAGGACTTTCATATGATATGTTAGGGGCTTTTTTGTTTTGTTTTCATGGTTTGTTTTTGTTTTTTTTAGCCAAGCCTCAAGGCTTTTGGGAACTTAGTTCCCCAACCAGGGGTTGAACCACAGCCCTACAGCAGTGATATCACAGAGTCCTAAACACTGGACTCAGGGGATCCCCTGTATTTTACTTAATTCTCACAACTTCCAGGAGTTGCATCCCCATTTTAATGATGAAGGCACTAAAGCAAGGGGAAGTTAACGCCCAAGGCCACTTTGCCGGGAAGTGGTTGGGCTGGGATTTGAATCCAGATCTGCTCTATGTCATTCAAGGGAGCCAAGGCTCAGAGTACAGGGAAGGACAGGTGGGGAAGACTAAAGAGATCCAAGAAGGTCCCACTCAGTCCACACATGATGAGGACCTCATGCGCGAGTGCTATGCTAGGCCCGGGGATGGGAGGGTGAGAGCAGAGGACACAGTCCTCGTCTGTCCGCAGCTCGTGGCTGGGTGGGGAGGCAGGACAGGAGCCTGGACAAAATGAAGGAATATGCTATGGGCAGAAACTTGATTTTATCATAAAGCCTTGGGTTCAAATCAGAGTTCTGCCATTTCCCAGCTATATGACCTGGGAAAAAGTTAATCTCTCTCCATCTCTCTGAATCTCATCTTCTTCCACTACAAAACGGAGATCAAAAGTATTTCGTACCTCATAGGACAATTGGGAAGATAACACAAGGTACACTGCGTAAGATGATCACCTGATTAATAAATAGCACCATCAGTGTGTGGTCACTAGATCACATTGCCTTCGTAGCACAAGTCATTTCCTTATTCTAAAACCTCTGGTGGGGACATCCCTGGTGGTCTGGTGGTTAATACTCCATGCTTCCACTGCAGGGGACGCCCGTTTGATCCCTGGGGAATTAAGGTCCCACATGCTGCATGGTGTGGTCAAAAAATTTTTTTAAAACACTTAATAAAACTAAATTTTAAAAGCTCTGGTAACTCTCCTCTATCCATGGATTAGGTTTGAATTTTTAGCTCTTCATCCAAGGTTCTCAGGAGTAAAGGAGTTAATGATCTTTACAACCCCATCTCCATCTTCTCTTTTCAATTTTCTTTTTAGCAACTCCAGCTTCCTCCCAATTAGACTTGTCTTCGTCCTTACTCTCCTTCAGTTCAGTTCAGTTCAGTCGCCCAGTCGTGTCTGACTCTTTGCGACCCCATGAATCACACTTGCCCTACCAATATTCCATTCCAGGCACCGTTCTAGGCACTCGAATATCTGGGGGAAGAACATTCTAAGCAGAGGGAACAGCAAGTTCAAAGGCCCTGAGTCAGGAGAGTGTTGGGAATTTTCAAGGCCACTGTGGCTGGAACAGACGGAATGAGAGGCCTAGTAGATCAAAGTCAGATCAACTTCAAGGAAACTGAGGCTGTAGCGGCTTTTCCTCTGAGTGAAATAAGAAGACATTGGAGATTTCTGAGCCAAAGTAGACTGTGACCTTTTCAGATTCAAACTCTGAATCCATTAAACAATAACACCCCATTCCCATCTCCCCCTGGCCCCTGGTAACCACCATTCTATAATCTGTCTCTATGAATTTGACTATTCAAAGCATCTCATATAAGTAGAATATTACAATATTTGTCCTTTTGTGACTGGCTTATTTCATTTGGTATAACGTCTTCATGGTTCTTACATGTTATAGGATGTGTCAGAACTTCCTCCCTTTTTAAAACTAAATAATACTCCAACATGTATATGTGCATACCACATTTTGTTTATCCATTTTTATGTCAAGGAACTCTTGGTTTGCTTTCACTTCTTGGCTATTATGAACAATGCAGCTGTGAACATGGGTGTACAAGTATCTGCCTGAATTTCTGCTTTCAGTTCTCTGGGGCATATACCTAGAAATGGAATTGTTAGATCACATGGTAGTTCTATGTTTAATTTTTTGCAGAATCACCATACCGTTTTCCACAGCAGCTGCACCACTTTACACTACCACTGTCATGCTTTTTAAAAGACTGCCTTTAGGATGAACTGCTGCTGCTGCTGCTGCTAAGTCACTTTAGTCATGTCCGACTCTGTGCGACCCCATAGACGGAAGCCCACCAGGCTCCCCCGTCCCTGGGATTCTCCAGGTAAGAACACTGGAGTGGGTTGCCATTTCCTTCTCCAATGCATGAAAGTGAAAAGGGAAAGTGAAGGCGCTCAGTCGTGTCTGACTCTTCGCGACCCCATGGACTGCAGCCTACCAGGCTCCTCCGTCCATGGGATTTTCCAGGCAAGAGTACTGGAGTGGGGTGCCATTGCCTTCTCCATCAGGATGAACTAAGACTAGACTAATAGAAGGCAAGAGCAGACACAGAGACACCAGTAATCCAGGTGTGAGATGATGGTGGTTTGCTCCTACATAGTGTCAATGGAGGTGCTGAGCAGCTACTGGATTTTGATTTAAAGGCAGCACTAACTAGATTTGCCGAGGAATTATCTTTTGAGTATGAAAAAAAGTGAGGAATCAAATTTTCTCCCAGGTCTTTGGTTTGAGCAAGTGGAGGGATACAGTTGCTGTTTATAGCTTTGGAGAAGTTTGCAGGAAGTTGAGGTAGGTACATCAGGAGTTTGGGAACATATTAAGTTAATGTCTATTCCGTTCCGTTCCGTTCAGTCGCTCAGTCGTGTCCGACTCTATGCGACCCCGTGGACGGTAGCCTACCAGGCTTCTCTGTCCATGGGATTCTCCAGGCAAGAATACTGGAGTGGGTTACCATTTCCTTCTCCAGGGGATTATACAACCAAATAGAGATAACGATCCTGGTGTTCAAAGAATACATGCGGGTTGGAGAGAAAATTCGGAGAACTGTCAGTGTATAGATGGCATTTAAAATCATGTGGCCTGATGATGTCATCTGGGGAAATGATGACAGAGATGGAAAAGGAGAGGGTCAAGGACTGAGCCCTAGGACATTCTAGGGACAAGAAGTAGGTGTGAAAACAAAACAGCAAAAAACACCGAGGAGACACCAAAGAAGTAGGAGGAAATTCAGAAGGGCAAGATGTCCTGGAAGCCATGTGAAGAAAATGTCTGAAAAATGAAAGTGGTCAGTTATGTTAAATAAGATACTGATGGTTCAAATAAGACAAGAATTGCAAATTGGCCACTGCTCTCGGTACCCTAACAAAAGTAATTCAAACGACTGTGGAGAGGCAAAAACTTTACTGAAGTGAGATCAAGAGAAAATGGAGACATGTGAGTATAGGGAATGCTTCCAGGAGTTTTGTTGTAAAGGGGAGTAGGGAAATGGTGATGGGTCAAAAGAGGGTTAGTTTTTTGTTTGCTTGCTATTAAGATGGGAAAAGTAACAGCATGCATGATGACAGAAATAATCTCGTAAAAAGGGAAACAAAATGGAGTGGGGGGAAAGAATTATTATATTTACACCCATAGACAAGAGACAATGGATAGAAAACTATCTAGGCACCTACTGAAGAGCACGGGGAACTCTACTCGGTACTCTGAAATGATCCATGTAGGAGAAGAATCCAAAAAAGAGTGGATATATATTGTATATATGGGGTCTTCCAGGTGGCATAATGGTAAGGAATCCACCAGCCAGTGCAGGAGACCCAAGAGATGTGGGTTGGATCCCAGCCCATTCTTGCCTGGAAAATTCCATGGACAGAACACCCTGGCAGGCTACATTCCATGGGGTCACACGACTGAGCAACTGAACACAAATGTATAACCTATTCACTTTGCTGTACAGCAGAAACTAACACAAAATTACAAATCAACGATACTCCAGTAAAAATTTTAAAAATTAAAGAGAGGATGGAATCTAGGCCAAAGTATGAGGGCGCAGATGCAGGCAGGTAGCAGATAAGGCCGTAAGAGCATTCCTAAAGTCACCACACACACACACACACACACACACACAAAATCTTCCTCCTCCAGACACACACACAATCTTTCAACTCCAGACTCAACCTTCACACAATCTTTCTCCTTCAGACTGTCTCCGGATTTCTCCAGACCACATCCAGTTCACGTAGTTTTGAGCTGGGTTGCCAAGAATTGAGCTAACTAAATGTGCCTGTCTCCCCAATCTCCTGAGAGCGCCTCCCCCAGAGGTTGCATCCAAGACATCTCTGAATTTTCCTCCAAACCCCCGCCCAGAGCTCCACGGACTGCGCTTGCTCAATTAGCCCGAAGAGACCCCAGGCTGCTGCTACGCGGCAGGTTTCATAAAGGGGGGCGGTCCTAGCTCTGCGCTCGGGGATACAGACGTTCGAGCTCCAGGCTGGCTCGCTCCCTGCCCCCCTCTACCCGGATTACAATCCGAGCCCCCAACCACACGGCCGATCTTGACCCAAAGCGGCCACCGTATCCGATGTCACCGGATACCGACAGGGGTTCGATGTTGTGGGGGCGGGGCTAAAATTTGGGGTGGGGCCTGGAGACAAT